>NC_083636.1:12356818-12703068 GCF_963576545.1 Limanda limanda
ATAATCACTGCGAAACATGTTTCATATGTCTGTGAGTTGTCTGTGAAACTGCACAATTGAACAATTCCAGGACAGATGCTATGCTGATACTGCACCAGTCTTTGTAAGTGAAAGAGCTTCACGATGAAGATAAACTGGTTTCAACCATTTTCTTGAGTTGTTCATGATCACAGAACTATCATCTATTTGTTATTTCCTACTTATAAAATTAAAATAATGATGTATTAGTACCTATCTCATCTCCTTTTAACACCCACTGACTTGTTCCTGCGGACATTTTTTGCAGCGTGCCTCACCTCCAGCTGAGGGGGACATGGATGAGAACAGGCTTCTGGGAGATGACTGACGGCTGCTCCCAGCCAACCAGAGCGGGGATGCTGCGAGCAGCTCGCCCGCTTCTCTCACGCCATTGGCTGTTGTCCGGAGAGTCGGGCTTTGCTCTGATATTAATGACTGCTGAGGAGACGGCGGAGCATCTCTGAGGTCCGCCTGACACTGGATCGAGGGCTGTGAAGACGGGAACGGGGAAGGGCACCGGGAACACATGCGTCCTCTCTGATTTTTTGGGGGACTTCTCTGTTTTGGCTTCATCTTCGTGCAGAAGCCGTGTGTGTGTGTGTGTGTCTGTGGAGGAGAGTCCAGAGCCGGTTCCTCCTCGGCTGCGTGAGGAGAAGAGGACCACACATTGTTGACTGGCTTTACGTCGCTCGCGGTGGCTCTCTCGTCATTGGAGAGGCGCACTTGATGGGAATATAGAAGCACTGATCCGAGGACTATGACGGTTAAATCAGGTAAGTTTACTCTGTTAAGTCCTCCGATAGGCTTCACTATTTTCATACAGATCGCCTCTTATATCAAGGATTGAGTCTGCGCCACGCATTTGGCAAGTTAATGAAAAACGCCAGGTTTCGGCGATGTTGTTACCGCACATGCTGTCTTTTACTTGAAGGCATACATCATCGAGCTTCACCGATACTAATCACTTGGGAGCGATAAGAGAATTTGAGGAAAAAGATTGAAGAGGAATTATGCGGATGATTAGCCTCGAACCTCTCGCCTGACGTGCAGACGCGCTTTTGCGCAACTATGCAGGATGCGCCTCAAAGAGACCGGATCCATGATGGAGCGCGTTCAGGGCAAAACAGCCAAATTAATTAAGATAATACCACGTGCGTGTGTGTGTATGTGTGTGCGTGTGTGTGTGCGTGTGTGTGTGTGCGTGTGTGTGTGTGTGTGTGTGTGTGTGTGTGTGTGTGTGTGTGTGTGTGTGTGTGTGTGTGTGTGTGTGTGTGTGTGTGTGGTGATGGACTGGCAGTTTCACGTCCCCCGGTCCTGCTTAGTGAGCGCACACCAGACACGTCTCGAACAAATCCACCCCCCTTTCTCCCTTCAAACCTTCCTGTTGCAAACACGCAACTCGTCACCTACACAAATGCCAATAAAGTGCGTTGGCACATCCTCGGCCTGGAACACACAATCACACTCACTAATAAACGGTGAACGGAGAAGAGACTGATTCCTAAAACCACGTCGGCACGTTGCATCCAGCCTCTGCGTAATTATGAAAGCTACAGAGGCTGAGGCATCATCGAGCGCATTCACCACCATCACACCACCTGCCTGTTCACCCACACATCCAGGGATCATGTAATGTGTGTATTTATTTATTTATATATTAAGAGAGAGAGAGAGAGGTATTCATAATCCCATAACTGCGCTGGGGCGTCTCTTTACCATCTCTCTCTCTCTCTTTCTCTCTCCCTCCCATTTTATCTCCCTCACCCTCTCTGTCCGAAATGTGCAGCAAATGTATTAATCATGAAAATTTCAAAAGGAAGATATGCAGATAATGGCTGATCATGACAAATGTGATTTTCACCAAGGGGGCTATCGAACCTGACTGCCGTAATCTCCTGTGTTTGCATGTGTGTGAGAGTGTGTGTGTCCACTCGCTTGTTCCCCGATGATGGATACAATAGATTTTGGCCTTCACGGTGTGCGAATGACTCACCCACAGCAGCTGCTCAATATGAAACACACAGTCAAATGCCACACGAGAGCCATCATGCCCTTCCTCCCATCCATCAGTCGCCATGCGGCCACGCTGAGAGAAGCCCGGCTTCCACACCGTGGCGTGTTCCCACTTCGAATGATTTGACTACCTGCTGATTGAGCCCAGGACGTTTGCAGCTTATTCCATTGTACTCAGCCACCAGCTCCTCAAAAGGGAACCTGCAGTTGAGGCCCCATGTGATAGCTCCAAACAGTTTGAGAAGCGCAGACCTAAGTGCATGCCGTCATAACACTGTCCCCAGGCTGTCCACCAGCCCCATGCTGACAGGAAGAATCAAAACAAAGCACAAATGGCTTTCTTCATTAATTTGGGCACATTTGTTCAAAACAAATCAATATTACATGTCCCCAACAAGTCGCACGCTTAAAGTGAGTGGCTTTGCGAATTGCCTATTGATCTGCGTGTGAAACGGTAAAAAGCGGAGTGCTGTTGAGGTGGGGGGGTGAGGGGGTTATTGTGCCTGCAGTGGCCTTGTGGAGGCTCGGAGAACATGACAGACAGCACAGCGTGGGTGTTCCATATTAATTTCTCTATAGGCGGAGGGCAGCAGGTTCCTGTGAGGTGAAGGGATGTGTGGGTGGCGAACGCTGCAGCCGTTGGTTCAAAGCCGGTGTTGGAGAAGGTAACGATTGCGCCATCAAAATCAAATTAATCTCAAGATTTTTTTTTCCTCTCCCATACTAGTGGTAACAAGATGCCCAAGGATCTATCGGCACTCCTGAGTGAAATGCATGTAAACATATTCACAAGGCGGCTGCAGGGGATCAGCCTGTGCAGCCAAGCATGGGCTCTCTGATAGCATCCTGCTCCCAAACAAACACAGGCATCCATTAAAATGGAATAAGCACAGACAGGGGGTAAAGGGATTGGGGAGTGGGGGGGTGCATGTTTGTTTTTGGATCGAGTCGCTGGACTGTAGCCGAGCCCGAATTACATCAAAAGACACAGACACGGAAAGAAGGGACACACAAAAAGTGAGGATGATGGCAGCATCCATGACATTTTGGGAAATGACACTTGTTTGACACACAATCCTAAAATGTTTCAAGCCAGAGAACCACTAGAACAAAAAGCTACACTAACACTGACCATGTATAATAGATAAATGTCAGGTATAAATAAGTAAATATAAAGCCATTAATTGCTAATAATTCACATTTTCTGCAGATTAATATCAGAGATGGACATGATGAGCACATTTGCCCATATTGCAGTTTCAAACATGAGCAGAGAAGAAGGACAGGACATGTAAAGGCCACTGCTGTGCCGCCCATCTGCTCTGCATTCAGACTGATACATATAGCCCCTCTGAGCGCTAATGAAAAGCTCGGTGAATGAGTGATGCTGCATCACGAGGCCAGACCAAAAAGTGCACACACTGATGAAACTACAGTGACTCATGCATGGCAACATATATATATATATATATATATATATATATATATATATGTACATACTATAAATACATGCACTCTTATACACGTGTATGAATATGAAAGAGCAATAGCTATCCCCAAATCAGCTCATCATTGTAGTGTCTAGCCTCAGAAAATATGTGGCACCATCGTGCCTTTTGGAAAAGAGAAAATTCTTTCATGTGTTTCAACTGAGGAAAGAGAAAAAAGAAAAGAGAAAGCCCATATCAAACCCCATGAAATCATAATAAAGAGGTCCGGGCCGGCGATAAATGCATTTCAGTGGCATATAATGATGGATTCCGTCTACCGTAGGAGCTTATTCCCTGCAGGCTTGTGGCCCCTTGACCAGCCATATATTATTCATATAAATATAGATAGCTGCACATCTTAGAGGCAGCACACATGCCACATTTGCACCTGCAGATTCAATTTGGCTCTGACTTTGAGGGATATGCCGCTGGCTTCGTTCCCCCTGCCTGCACCCCCACCGCCCTCCTCCTCACACCTCCCCGCTTTCATTTTGGCTAGCAGCAATACATGGAACATTATGCAGATTTTTTTTTGTCAAGAGTGAGTGTGATTACGTTGAGGGAGAAATGAGTGTCGGAATGTTCGCTACGCCTTTGACCTTATCAGCAGCAGCCTTAAGCTGGATACCTTGTCTTAATTTTAATAGATGCAGCACTATGCGAATTAGACAGGGGGACCTAGCTGCGCTCTCTGTCTCTGTGTGGTGCGTTATGCATGCAATATGCCAACGAGCGGCTGCATGTTTGCTTTTTCATGTTCTTTGTGAGATCACTGTTGGCTAAATTGCATGTGCAGGCCCGTGTATGCAAATGCATGAATCTCTGTGTGTTTGCATTTTATCTGTGTGTGTGTGTGTGTGTATGTGCGCACGGGTGCAGGTGGGCGTGCTGTACCGTTCGATATAGTGCAGCATGTATGTTCCCCCACACTCAGCACAAGGACACATCTTGTCCCGAAAAGAGCTGAAAACCAGAGTTGAGGGTCCTGTGGTTAATTTGGAGCATTGATTTTACATTAACAGTTGACTCTGCATTGATTCATGGCCGTAGAAGTGCAGATGTAGGAGGGAAAGGTTTCCATCCGCCCCCCACACACATGTGCACAGACGCGGATGCACATACGTACTGGAAGCTTCATTATGCATACATGCTGCGTAAAAGGGTCCCTTTAATGGACTCTCCCTTACCTTGGAGAAAGTATAATAGTAAATCAATGAGGTGAAGGGCAGAGGGAGGGACAGTAGAGGCTTCAAGTGGCACCCAGCCATGAAGGGGCCTACCCAGAATGTCTGACAGGAGCTGCTTGGTTACGTTATGGTGGTGATACATGTCAACAGTAAATGTTACTGTGGTGTTGACTTCAGTTGGTTTCACATCATGAGTCTTGAATCTTGAATCTTGAACAGTAATTTACCATGAAAGAAAAAGTAAGCTTAGCTACATTGTTACATATAAACCCATGTATTTTTAGCAATTTGTGTATATTAAGAAATAGGATAATTTTCTGAACCCTTAAAATATTTAATATTGAAGAAAATAGGAGATACGCAAATTTCCAATTACCATTTTTGCAATATTGCAAAGCAACTGAGTAAATCAAGTAAAACATGCAATGTCCTATTTTTGCAGGTCATTGATTCTCTGAGCGCAACAGCTATGATAACTGTTAATTACATGTGGTGGAGATCAAAACATTTTAAACAATTTTATTTTAAATAATTTAGTTAAGTTGGTAAAACAATTTTCTTTTATCAGTGCAGGCATGGATGTTTGTAATTAGACAATTGGCGCTGCAGTCAGACAGACATGTAGATCGACAGGTTTGCCACAGCAGGGGTGATAGGTATTGAGAGAGCAATTAGGCTGACATCAAACGAGCGACAGGACAGTAAGATGCCCAGAAAGAAAGACAGGGACCTGAATATGCAGGGAGACAAAATGAAATCCCTCTCCTCTATTGTCCGCTGCTCGGTCTGATTGCGACGCTAATAGAGAACATAAGGATAAATGTTCGCCATAAGGGTTTGAAGAGCGGAGAAAAATGTGAGAGGGCAGGATGAAAAGGACAAGATTTATAAAAATAGATGTGGGGGCTGCAATATCATGCGCAAAAAGAACAAGCACGGGGGGTAGACTTGTAGAAGAGAGCCTTGGGAGGCTTATTACCAGTGGATCAAAATTCCAACTGAACCATTTTTCCAATACATAGGCTATTCTCCTGAAAGACGAGGCAATCCGGCTGCGCCCTACTTTCCACTTACGTCTGACCTTTATGTCTTCCGCCCAGTTTTACCACAGCGAGTGTAATGTCTACCTCTTAGCAGATGCAATACTGCCTTGTTACCGCTTAAACCGCACAGTCCTCATAATCATCTCCCTGAGGGCCAATATGCTCCCAACAAAACCCTACATCTTGACTTATTCCACAGCATAAATCTCACAAACTTCCCCTTTTTTATGCCCGCCATAACCCCAACAGAACATATGCTTTGTATAATAGATGATTTTATTTTTACATGAACCATAGGTCAACTTGACACTTCGCGGGGCAGTGATGAGAACCCAACCTGCAGCAAAGTAATCATCTCCAGGTCCCCACTCTGCAAAAAAACCTGTCCGAGCCCTGTGAAGCGAGGTGGAGGATTTATACCTCATTTCAATAAACAGCATAAAACAAACAGTGCTGCCCGGCCGTTTGGCTGCCCGGCCGATTTGAGTCAGGCCTGCCTGAATTAGCAGCACCAGGACCATCGCTCTGTGCCCCTTCTGTGCACACTCATTAATTTAAAGTGGTCATATCTCACTGGTCTCTAATCAAACTGTATTTGTGCCATTACTGTCCGGAACAGCCACTGTGTTAGTATAATGGAGGGGGGGTCCGGTGGGAAAGTGAGTGCGAGGTGTTGCCAAGAACAGAATGGAAAAGCTTTTCACCTTGACAGTGACTGAACATCTTAAATGTATCCCTTCTCAGGTATATCAAGATTAGTGGCGGTGCCATTTCCTAAGAGCAAACTATCTCTATATTCCACATTTCGGGCATAAAAGTATGTGCAAAATGAAGATTACGGAGCATATGGAGAAAGTTATTCAGGATTTTTACGTGGCGGAAAAACTGTGTGGATGAGGAGATTTTAATGAGGAGAGATTCCAAGGTATCCAGCGGAGTCAAAAGTCGTACTAATTAAAAGTGAAATCTGTGACTAATGTGGACTAAAGTGTTCCTGGTTTGTAATGATGATGCAATGACTCTGTCTTTTCTGCACTGCTTCTCAGGCAAGGAAGTTATGTATAGGAAATACATAAGTTAGTTTCTCCCAACATGTGATAGTGATGCAAAGACAACATCACATATATATTTATACATAACTCCAGCTTGAAGACATGCATGATAATTTGCATGTTATTGGCCCGGTGTACAGATAAGTGGCTATAATAGCTTTCTGCAGAGACTGTATATCAGTCACAGTGCGCAGATTACCAAGCAGAGAGCACTGACAAGTTGATTATTCATTGATTTTTGATTATTCAACTGTAACATGTTCTGCTTAATATGTGAAACATCACACAAATTTAAAAGGATCTTTAGCTAGATTGTACAATGTTATGCATTTGTTTTAAAAAGAAAAATGGAAAGAAAGATCATATTTTATTTTTTTTATACTCACAAATCCAGTTCCAGTGATTACCTGAGTCTGTACATTTTTTGCAAATCCAGTACCACAGGGTGAAGACAGCTAGCTGGTGAACATCATGGAGCATTTAGCCGCTTGTGTATACCTGTCATTTTCTTCAATAGTTGGTTGAGACCAAAACAGAGGTAAAAGGGTTAATATTGGAATTCCTCAGGAGGACAGCAACACAACTCTAAGTAAAGGCTAGTGTTTCTTCATATCTCCTGCGCGTGTAAATAGGCAATTGTTTGTTCTACCAATTAAAGTATCAGAGTTACAGTTTGTTTATGTAGCCCCAGTGTGCCGGGAAAACGCCTCCCCAAAACATTACAGGTTTCACTTAACAACTCGAATTGTATTTCACACACTTGAAACAAGCCAGATACCAGGAGCTTGTTTGTTGCAATGTTCACAGCCAGGATTATTACTGGTGAAAGTGAAACGCCCATGGGTTAGACTGTCAGCCTGCTACTGCTGGTGGTGCTTTGGAGGCTGTGGCTTGAATGATTCCCACAACCTCCCTTCTTTCCTCTGACACCTGGGAACTCGTGTTTGCTCCATGAGTGAACACCTTAGCCTGACCTATAAAAGACTTCCATTGGCTCCCTGAGCAAATGTCAAAGCTTTGCCTAATGTGTCAGTGCAGGTAGACATTAAGTTAAGGGAGCTGCCTAAGTTATATTACCAGCTGCTGAGTATGTACCTCCCTAATCAAGATTTCCAAATGTTTTTTCGCCCAAGCATAGATTACAAGCATCCATCTTTGAATTGTATTTGCTCCTGCCATATTAACCGCATTTCTCTTTGTCCTACAGCCACGTAGCCACTTAACCACTTATAGACATAATTTCTCGCTTGGAGATCCTTGTATTCTACCAATCCTTACTGGGGATTTGGCTTATTTTCCAGCTTCACATCCTCACTATGGTTAATATTTCCAGCAAAGACACAATTATTGGGGTCACCAGAGGTTAATGCACCACCACTGATACCATGACAAGTTCAAGTTTTTCCTCTGGCAAGTCATTTTGTCCTCCGGATCTCTATTCTCCCTTCTCGTACCACCAATTACTGGGCACAGAGCAACGGATGTGGGAAATTAGCTCTACAACGAAGCAGTGTGTGTGTGTGTGTTTGTGTGTAGCTCCACTGGACCTCTTACTAATAGGTTAGTACAAGTGTAGTGTGGACTCCATAGCCACTGCAGTCACGGTGCAAGGCCTCTTCCCTGGGCGTCACATAATGCGAGCGCACAATGCCAATTTACCTGCTCAACTGCCTGTAGATGATTAGGATAGTTAACTTAAAATGATGCTGTTCGGTGGGGAAGAAAACTTCACGATATCCACCTGTCGTTCAATGAAAGAAGCCCAATTTCTCCTGCCAAACAAGCATCCTAGATGGAGACTGAAGGAGTGTATTGTACAAAACATCTTCTTAGTTTCTGTCTCGCTATGTCTCAATTGTATATATTACAAATTTTTTGTCTTGCTTAACCAAGTCATTGACTCAACACGATTCCACTCAGGCGGCAACGGGTGCCTGAAGACTCGGTACATTTGCCACATGAGACACGATGCCACACAAGGTGTCACCTCCAATTCAGTCAGCCTCCTCTTACAAATGACTCTTAATGTTTTCCTTCAACAACCCTTCACCGGGACCTGAGCTGACATCCAGGAGATTGGAAATTAAACCTGATTTACATAGATCTGTCTGTAACGTTTATACATTTATTTATCACTTTAAAACATATGCAATATTTAACCTGCCCTGGCTCTTAGTGTCAGATATATGCAGCGATAAATGGTAGCAGAAGTTTGAAAGCAGCATTAATAATAATTTTGACAACAAATCTCTATTTCAAATCTATCGGGGCTAGAGCTAATGTTAAAAGTATGTAACCGCAATAGGGGATACAATGGAGGAAAAATAGACAGTGAATCATGAGTCATTTTAGAAAGTGGTCTCAAAATGAATTAGCAGCAGCCTAAATAGTATGTACATTACATACTGTAATTCTGCTACTAAAGCACACTGTGATGCATCGGAAATATTGAATTTACCATGGCCACAATCAGATCTAAAATCTAGATTTCTACAAACTAAGTGTTAGATTATTAACACAATTTAATCCTCATTATTTAGCAGGGAAATGTTCTGTGCTAGCTGGCCACACCGTCCTCTGCTAATCTCCCTACATAGCGTCACTAATCCTGTCCTAGATTGTCATCAATGTGGGACGACAAACATTCACATTAAACTAAAATGATTTCTCACAGTCGGCCTCTTCTACTTTCTTACCAGCCGTGATGTCCTCCTCACATCCATCATTACGCCTTTCCAAAATTTGATTAGGTAATACCTGATTCAACCTGTGGCCACACTATTTCTTATTCTGCGACAACAGTGCCAACACAGATCCTTTGTCTCTGAGTGCTGCAATGTCTCAAACAGAAAATATCAATCGTGAAAATGGTTAGTCTAATATGTCTAAATATGTCCCCACTGACACAATTAACATCGCTGGTAAAACAACAGCCAATTAGAGCCTTTAGCAGCAATTGCACAATAAAGCTCTGCATTTTACAGTTAACCCGACCGCATTACACCACTGGTAATTGTGATAAGTACAGGAGGAAAGCCACAGCGAGCAGATACGAGACCGAAATGCTGGTGTTACAGAATCCGGCCTGTGTTTCCAGGGCATGGATCAGCTGCATAGCCCACAATAAAGAGCCTGCTGAAGAAGGGAATCTAAACCCTGTTTATCAGAATGCTCTGGGTGTTGCAGCTTATTAAAGTGCCAGGTGCTTTAGAAAAATAATACCCCCTCTCTCTTTCTCTCTCACTCTCCTTCCACTGGCTCCATGTCTGCCTCCGCCTCCTCCCTCCAGACCAGACTCCAGCCAGTGCTGGAGCAGAGGTTGAGGAATGAACCTTCGCGAGTAGGGCAAACTGCAGCGTTTCTGCTGCCATCAGAACTTTTTGCTTATTTATTTATTTTGCTTTATTTCCCCCCCTCCACCTTCCCTGTGGCCCATGAGGTGGAAACAGCAAAGGTGATGAAATTAAACCATTTCTTTCTTCTATTGTTCTCGCTTTCCTGTCGCCGTCACACTCCCCTTGGCTCCCTTTCCATTCCATACCCTGTCTCTCTTGACTTTACCCATGATGATGTGATGTGTGGTCTAGACTCTAAAGGACCAAAATATCACAAGCACCATCAAACCCATTCGTGGGGTAAGTGGCAGTTAAATATGACAAATTACATGTTGCACTTCAAATCTGTAGCATCCGCCATAGCAGGAGACGCTGAAAAAAAACTAAAAGTGGAATGTTTCAATCATATTTCTTGAAAGTGTATTTATAAGAACTGTATCACCTCATCAACACTATAACTTGCAGACAAAAGGACGCATCTGGTTATGTGGTGGATTTGTTTGAACTTTTACTGACTTGTACTGTTATACATAAGCATTTGTCCCAAAGTAAAAAATACTGAATGTATTTTTTCCCCATCAGGCTTATGTGTGTGTGTGTGTGTGTGTGTGTGTATGTGTGTATAGAAACTAACATAGTTGTTAGTGATGTGTTGCCACTGGCAAACTGTATGACTTGCATTTTCCAAAAATGTAAAATCTTATCAGTGTGCAGATTGTTTGATTGCACAAAGATTAATTATGTCAACACATTAATGTGTTTTCATGGTTTCTGCGTCTTGTCACAAACAGGTGCAAACAGCATCTGGGCCAAAAGCTTAGATTGCATGTGGATCTCTGCTGTCTCGCTGGGTTATGGCTGCCCATTTACTTGTTGCTATAGACCCTGACATATTCCAGTTTATTTAAGCGGCTTGGCCTCTGGGCTAATGCTTAAGCCCTAGGATGTCTGCCATTTAAAAATCTTAATAAGCGTTGTCTTCATCCAATAATAGACTCACACTGCTGTACATCAGAAATTAATGCTATATTGCCGGAGCACATGCTGTACATCTCCAGAATGAAGTCTAGAAGGTCAAACAGATATAAATCCCCGGTTCTATGTCTTGAAGGGAGGGTGTATAAATGTCAACATACATCAGTGTGCCTATAACAAATGTCAATACACCCAAATCCTTCTCTCGCTACCTTGCTTAGCCACCTGTATTATCATGTAATACTCACACCACTTCTCTCTGTCTTGTTTGTCTTACACAGGTAGGAATGGGCTGGGCTGTGGACCCTGGAAGCTAGTCACGACAATCAATGAGGACACGCATCTTTAAAGACAGAGAAGAGTGTACATGGATATCTATAACTGTGCTCAACGTAGGTCCTTTGAGGTATAATATCAGTGCATCCTTTTAGCTCCTCCCCGCCCACCTTCTCGGGTCTGCCTGGCCGCAGTCTCTGCCCTGAACCCTGACACCAGAAGGCAACATTGAGTGATTGGTCATTACATCCAAGGGCGTCTACACAGCAAGACAAACTAATATCTTGGAAGCTGCGCTGCAGCTTGTAGTCGGGGTGGTGAACGGGGCGGTGAGTCAATCGCCTCAGAAGCTGCAGCAAATGATTAATTATTTGTGAAGTTAACAGCTCAGACCACTTAATCTACAAGGACCAATTTCTAACTGGAAAGAATCGGTCCAATATGAAGGACGTGTCATTCGTGGATCGTCTCTTTGTCGGCTTGGCCATTGCCTCTTTTGTTGTGGCCACTGAGGAGAGGTCTGACTGCCCGAAACTCTGTGTATGTGAGATCAGACCCTGGTTTTCTCCCAGTTCCGTGTACATGGAGGCACAGACAGTTGACTGTAATGACTTGGGACTCTTTAGCCTGCCGGAAAAATTACCAGTGGGCACACAAGTACTATTACTGCAAACAAACAATGTTGCCAAGATTGAAAACCCGTTGGATTACCTGGCAAACATAACGGAGATTGATTTATCACAAAACAACTTATCCTCTATCAGCGACGTCCATCTGGGGAACCTTCCTCAGCTTGTATCTCTTCATATGGAGGAAAACTGGATATGCATGTTGCCAGAACGATGTCTGGCAGAGTTGGGTAACCTGCAGGAGCTCTACATAAATCACAACCTCATATCCTCCATTTCTCCACTGGCTTTCCAGGGTCTCAGCAACCTTGTAAGGCTCCACCTCAATTCTAACAAACTGGTGGTCATTAAGAGAGAGTGGTTCGAACCCATGCCAAATCTTGAGATTCTGATGATCGGTGAGAATCCAGTTCTTTCTATCGATGACATGAACTTCAAACCTCTCATTAACCTCCGCAGTCTTGTTCTTACCAGAATGAACTTGTCTCAGCTTCCTGACGATGCACTGGCTGGTCTTGATAACGTTGAGAGCATCTCATTCTATGATAACATTTTCCCCGAGGTGCCCCATTCAGCCTTGAAAAATTTAAAAAATCTTAAGTTTTTGGATCTAAATAAAAACCCCATTGCAAGGATACAGAGAGGGGACTTTGTGGATATGCTTCATCTTAAAGAACTGGGGATCAATAGCATGCCAGAGCTAGTTTCCATTGACAGCTTTGCCCTCAATAACCTCCCTGAGCTCACTAAAATAGAGGCCACCAACAATCCTAAACTCTCCTACATCCATCCTAATGCTTTCTACAAACTACCACGGCTGGAAACCCTAATGCTAAATGGCAATGCACTCAGTGCCCTGCACAGGATTACTGTTGAGTCCCTCCCAAATCTCAGAGAAGTTAGTATGCACAGCAACCCTATCCGCTGTGACTGCGTAGTCCGCTGGATGAACATGAACAAGACTAACATTCGCTTCATGGAGCCTGATTCACTCTACTGTGTGGAGCCTCCAGAGTACGAGGGGCAGCATGTCCGACAGGTGCACTTCAGGGAGATGATGGAAATTTGTCTGCCACTCATCTCTCCCGAAAGCATGCCAGGGCATATCAAAGCAAAGAACGGGAGCTCAGTGTCACTACATTGTCGGGCATTTGCTGAACCTGAACCGGACATCTATTGGATCACCCCATCTGGTGCCAGGGTTCTGCCCAACACCGTCTCTGAGAAGTTCTACATGCACCCAGAGGGAACTTTTGACATCTATGACATAACAGAAAACGAGGCTGGTCTTTACACTTGTGTTGCCCATAATCTGGTTGGAGCTGATCTTAAATCGGTTTCAGTAGAGGTAAATGGATATTTCCCTCGATCTTCAAATGGTTCTCTCCATGTCGCAGTGAAATCCGTGGAGACTAACTCCATCCTAGTTTCCTGGAAGGCTGGCCCTGGCACCCTCGCTCCCAACATTAAATGGTACACTGTGTCAGAAGCCAACCATCCTACTATAGCGTTTACCACTAGAGTTCCCACTGATGTCCAGGTCTACAACCTCACCCATCTCAACCCCGCCACTCACTACAAAGTATGTGTGGATGTCCGCAGCATCCACAACAACCATGACACCAAATGTGTCAATGTCACCACTAAGGGAATAGAGCTGGCAGCCAGGGATACGGAAAAATGGGATGCAGCAGTAATTACTGTCTTTGGTGTGCTCTTGGCTGTGATTTCAGTGGCCTGCCTGCTTATTTATGTCTCTCTGAGGAACCACCACCTTTATGGGGATATAAGGAAATGCGACTCCAAAGCTCCGCTGAAACCAGTGGAAGCTACTGCTATGCACTCTCCTTTCTTTACAAAGCTGTGGGTTCCGGGTAAAGGACTGCCAAGTGGAGTGGAAGTGAAAGCCACAGTCATAAATGTATCTGACAATGTCTTTTAAGAAGAGCGGCTTTGTAGAGCACCACACACCAACTACACTGAATGGACGATAGGACAGGGGTGGACAAATCTATTGTACTGTTTCAAAGGCAAACCCATTGCTGGTCCCCAGCTCAGATACAATGGCAAAACTATTAATGGACTGGGATGGAACTGTTTAAAATAGACTAAATGCTCTCCCAGTTTCAACCCTAGCTGAAGTTGTGGCTTTGCAACTGATGCATTACACCAAGCTCACATCAACAGGAAGGGGCTTTTACTGCAAAAAGATATATTTCGTTACCATTCATACAGGAAATGCAGGCAGGGAAAAGGGAAGCGAAGAAGATTATGATGATGATGATGATGATGATGATGATGGTCAACTCTCTTGTAATTGACTGTTAAATGTGTTCAGAGTCGTGGAACTGTCTGTGTGGTCCCAAGCAATACCGTCTGTGCTTTGTCAAACATCCATAGACGAGTTAGAGATACAGTTATAACACCTGTCTATTACGGGAAGGGAGATTTAGTAGAGTAGACAAATAACAGTGATTATGGTGTAAGCCTTTTGATGAAATACAGTATACCCCCCCCCTTTTTTCTATTTAAAAATGGATTCTTAATTTTTCATGGAAATACTGTTACATATTCTATTATGTTGATGTAATGATAAATCCTCTGTATCTGAACAGTTCAAATGGGTTTTAAATCAAGGTAAGGAGCAGACTACTTTTGATTACAATGTCACATTAAGCTTAATGGAATTCTGTG
This sequence comes from Limanda limanda, assembly GCF_963576545.1. Lineage (NCBI taxonomy): Eukaryota > Metazoa > Chordata > Actinopteri > Pleuronectiformes > Pleuronectidae > Limanda > Limanda limanda. The sequence continues at coordinate 12,371,531 of NC_083636.1, forward strand.
ACATAACGGGCATCTAGAGAGGACATTTCTCCAAATGGCTGTTTATGCTGTGTACTGTAGTTCTCATTGCAATGGTGACTGGGAAATAAAACGTGGGTACGTTGGACTAAATGAAATATAACAGGTTGATAAAAAACTGAGGTGACCGGCCTTTTTCTGAGCAAACATTTTGATACGTCACAGTTGGAAAAGTACATGAGGTACTGATAACATTAAAGATGGCTCCCTTCAATTCACAGTCAGACATGACTGTGTGACAGCGACCGAGCATGCACAATGCCAAGACCCTGAAACCGGAGCAGATGTACGGAATCCAGCCATCCTTCATTATTTACACCTGTGCTTTTCGTACCGCGACATATTAAAAATGTCTGCTGTGGACAAAAAAGGCCTATTGATTTATTATTGCCTCAAGAAAGCGGTCTGTTATGCCCTGGTAAGTGCCTACAACAAGATCTACATGTGGTAAACGGAGAAGAAACTGAAGAAACACATCAGCCTCAGCAAAACATGGCCATGTCATCATTGCAGAATCACAAGCTAATCTCCAGTACTTTTAGTGGAACTACTTTCTCAGTATTTTTAGCATACATATTTTAAGAAAACATTTCGTTGTTGCTTTGGGTGTAAAGTTAAAAAGCCATTTTTATATTAACTGTATTATATGTTATCAATGGGCACAATGGACTAATTAAGAAAAGTGCTAAGAAAAACAATAAATGTCATTGTTTCTTTTACAAACAATTGCCTACTTTCTCTCTTTTGCTTTCCTCTCATATCAAAACACCTGATTAAAAAAAGAGATTCCCACTGACTTTTATCTGTGACATTTTAACCGCAGGAGTGTAAAACAAAAATAGCGATGAAGTGGTGCAGAACAACAGCCGTCTTCTGAGTCAGACCACAAGGGAGAAGTCAGGAGAGCTCGGCTGAATGGTTGAATGGGCGTCCTAATCCTAACCAAGAAGAAGGAAGAAAAAAAAGCCAGCAACAAAAGAACAGAACTCATTAGCCGCCTCATTAAGAGCATGTTCGTCCTTCAGCTGGTCTGAATATAGTCACTGTGCTACACCTACAGCTGCTGCAGCTCCTGCTTAGATAGGGACACGGCGTCCTTACGACAGAGAGATAAAGTACAGTACTGAAAAGTCAACGCGGGGTTGGATAGAGCTGACTCCAAGCTTTGGGACTCACATTTTATTTGCCTTACTGAATTATCCGGCACACAGAACATTTCAAATGAGAAAGCCAGGCATGATGAATGGCTGTCAGAGGCGGAGTGACATGGCGGATTTATCAAACGGAGCCGAACGCTCATACATCAGGCCAGCCTTCAGCACCACGGACAGAGGCTTTTAGAGCCAAGGCATCTGTCAAAGACAAAGGGAGTTAAAATATGACATGGTCGGTCCTCAGGTAATGCTCAGGTCACTTTAGAGTCAATTTTTTTGTGCAAATGCAGGCACAGACGCACAAACAAGCCTGGCAGAGCAAAACAAAATCTATATATGTTTATAGGAAACAAATTCAAGGTCACTGACTGACACAAAGAATAACTTATAGAGGAAGAGAAATATGTGGACATCATACACACACACACACACAGTAGCTCCCCCAGTCTGCGTGCCCACAGAAACACCACATGACAGCCAAAGATGCCACTAAACGAGTCGACCAGCTCTTTCAAATTAAAGCAGCCCATGAATATAAGCCACACAGTTTTTTTCCCCCCAAGCCCTGATTTGATTACATACTCGAGTGAATAAGCTGAATGTTATCTGGAAGTTCATCTCCCCCGATGTCTGCCCTAATCTTGTGCATTTCCACAAAATCTCTCTCTTTCCTCTCACTTACTCTTCCTTTCTGTCTCACCGCTCTCAAGTTGACACTCTCCCTCCACCGGCAGCCATTTGACCTTTTTCATGTCTGCATGTGTAAATTCAAAGTAAACCTGTAATAGGAAAAAAATAAAAAACCCTCCGGATTTAACTTAAATCCTACATGAAAAGAAGCAGTGAGCTGTCACCATTTAATCCACAGGGAATAGGAAACTAAAAAAGATTTTTCTCGCTGAATCTTCAAATATTATAAATATTAAAAGCACCTTGTTCGATTCAGAGGACGCCATCTGCTCTCGGATTGATATTAAAGCATGCTGTGTGAAGGCTTATAGAAGGGGGCTCCTACTGGTTACGTATTCAGTTTAATTTTGTGAGGATCATTGTCAGGCAGTCTGAGATTTGATGCTGCAATCCAGCCATGATTGGTGCAAGGTCATTGCTCTGTTTATTTATTTAACTTTTTAACATAAGGCAATTTGTGAGTCATTGACTGGAAGGTAATTTCCTTTTTAGATTATTAGATGGAGTAACAGGAAACAATTTAATACAAGGGATGTGAATTTGTGAGGCTGATTCCATTAAAAATATTACTGAGTTAAATCAGACCTGCTTCTTTAACAGTAGACACATGGGAACACTCTAATACAAAGACTAATTTCTAAGAGCATGAATGAAGATATTTAAAAGTAAAAGTATTAATCGTCATCCAATGTCACACAGTAAAATTACAAACTTCAACCAAGGCCAATTTTTTCAGTTTCTGTTTTTCTGATTCAGATTATTATTTGGATCTGCACTGTACACAGGTAATCATATACAAACATGTGATCCTAATTCTAATGAGAGGGAGAGAGATCTTATCTTATAGTCACTGAACAAGTACAATTACATTTCGCTTGGAGCAAGCCTGTAGATGCCTAATGCCAATGATTTTCACCCCTTTCCATTTGTGTGTTGGTTTGCTCTTAAGCAAGATTACGCAGAAACAACTCAACAGATTACCAGGAAACTTGGTTGAAGGATGCACTGTGAGATATCCCATTTATTGAATTCTCAGAGAGCAATTCATGGATCTTGATGAGAAATAAAAAATCACAATTATGGGACTGATATTTAAGTAAATTCAAGTTCTAGTTACCTAAGAACTTAAAAAAAATTGATAAATGTCCGATCTCACAATCTTGCTGACAACATTGGGTAAAAACACAAACCTCCATGCTGTAGGGTTAGGGTTTTAAATATGTAACTTTACCTCTGTCTGAGAAAAATCCTTCGCTCTGCAAAGGCTGCAGAAAGCAAACAATGATCAAGCTGTTACAGGCACTTTTATACGTTTGAATTATCAGCCTATTACAATTACAAACTTCCACATTGGTCAGCCAGTGTAGCTGGAGGCAGCCACATAGCAATGAAGACTGAAATGTCAACGTGCATTTACAGTCCTGCTGATAGCACTGTGCTTAATGCCACTGGTTACTTTTAAGAGGCCTTTACAGCCAAATATTGGAGAATCAACAGGGTGACCTATGGATAGTAAAAAAAAAAGAGTGGATTTCTGACCTGAGAGAATGTAAATGACCAATGGCCACTCAGACCTCGTATTAATTAAAGCAACCAGTTTTCCGTGGCGGTGTATATTGTTACGCGCCCCGTCCCTCGGAGCTGACGGTAGCGCCAATGACAGGTGAATTTTTCATAGATCATCAGTGAGCCAGTGCATCGCAATTCCGAACATGCATTGCCGTGCATTTCCTGAAAAGTAGAGACGGAATGTCACGACCGATTTGCCACGGCTCGTCAAAGCGAAACCAGTCAAAAGCCATTTGTGTGTGTGTGTGTGTGTTTCTGCTCTGTCTGTCTTCTTCCTGTCTCCATTTCCACTCCAATAACCATCACTCCCAATGTGCGCTGCTAAAAGTGATGCTCTTTTTCCTTCCAGGCGAAGCGCGGCACACTTAAGAGCGGCACGGAAACGCATCTATATGCTCGACGATTCCATTTACATACAGGCAAAGTGCCCCACGAAAACACAGCTGCGATTACCACTTCCACTTTGAACTCGCATGTGGGATGAGAATTGCCTTCACATTTGCATTCTTCCTCTGATTCACAATTTGCATGACATCACTGCAACTCCACATTTAAAAAAAGAGGGAGCACATTGAATCTGATGGCCATGCAAATCAGAGTATTCTCAGGGTAAGTAAGCCAACATATTGATAAATTCACGACTGGAAGTCCCAGTGTAAACCAGAATGAAAAATCAACCTGGATTGAATGTAGGATAATGTGACTCCGCAGAGGGCTTTCCCGCTAATTGGAAGACCCGTTCTCAAACAGTTGATTGGTTTCCTGGGCTACTGATTGATTGCTGCCTCCCGCCTTTGTCTCGCTGCTGTTTCCTCTGTGAAGTGTGCATGCAGCCTGTCCCACAGTCGGATCAATGCAGGGACTAATGAGTTATTCACATGCATGTGCTTACTTTAATGATGGATTGGGGGGGGAAACATGGTGAGGCACTCTGCCAGGAGGGGAACACTCTGCAGGAACATTCTTTTCTCAGTCTCTTCAACAAAGCGTTGTCATGGCAAACATACAATGTCGTCCTCATCAGATTCATTAGCGCAGTCGAGATCGTCGATACTGATGGCAGCCAGCATCAATCATCACTGAACATTAAAGTCCCTGTGTGAGATGGAGGAGGAGCCACCTACACTTATTGTCCATCTGTGTAAGTACCGCTTCATTACTTGTTTACATAATGTGTCACTAAGCTCCATCTATTAAGTACTTTGGTCTCACACAAGCATATTGAAGAAAAATACAAACACAGGAGCCACAACACAAAGGTCTAACCCTCACAACATCAAAACAATCACAATGTAGTGAAGGTGTAACGTTGAATGGGGTTTACCAAGCACCTGTACCATCACACCTTGAGTATGCATCATCAAACTTTAAATGATTGGTTCACTTCACCACAGTAACAAAGGGCCCGGTCACACAAACGCAAAAGTTTTAGTGGCAAACCTTTGCCTCCCGTTCACTTCCAATTAACACAAGTATAAAACATTTGATTCCTGTAGGGAGGTTAATCGCACCATGGTTTCACTTGGAGTTCAACCTTGGTGAACCTGCGATGCTGGTAGGTGTGACCGTCCCCTAACTTTGCTTGTGTCATTATCAACATCCCTTGTCAATCACTTCAAGTGTGATTGTGTTTCCGTTGTGTAGCTTGTTGTGTTGTGACTATTATAGTTGGGTTATCACTTTTGCACTCATCTTGTGGCTTTTGCATTTGTGTTGTGGCTTTTGCATAAATGCTGTAGTGGTTGCATTCATGTTGTGGCTTTAGCATTCATGTTGTGGTGTTTGCATTTGTGTTGTTGCATTTATAGCTGTGTTGTCACCTCTCCATTCGTCCTTTTCCATTAATGCGCTTGTGGGAGATGTGTCGGCCACTGTAACAGAGAGACCTGCTGCAGACTTCCATCTCCATTAGGATGACGGCCGGTTTCAGCAAGAGTCAGGTAATAGTTGTTCAATGGAGCCTTGAGGTAAGGTACGCCTGTCTCTGGGATTTTTTTGTTTTAAATAATAGATGTCAATAAAACTGGTATTTGCAACAGCATGAGTAAATACTAATTTCACTGGTAATTATGCACTGGTCAAATTGATGGAGCATCTCTCCCAACTGTCAACATTTGTCACAAAAGAAAAGGAGTATGCATGTGAGAGAAGGGAATGCAAAACGACGAGGAATGTATAACCTCACTGAGTTTATGTTTAATATGACAAATAGAGGAGGTTGTGTTATTATTTTCAAATGCTGTGTAGCAGTCATTTGTCAAAATCCTTTCTGTAAAGATACAGAAACGTACAGGGAAAAAATTATGTGTCTCATTTAAATCACTTTTTTTCTTTACTTGCTATTTTTTCCACCATTTCTGAGACTTTTGTGTTTTTTCAGCGATTACAAGGACATGAAGTGCAGCTTTTCTGAGGGAAGTAAACACAAATAGAGCAATTGGGTTCGCAATAACGATAAACATCAACAACCTAACCGCAGAGCCGCATGCCATAGGAAAAAAATGCCCCAGAAACAAAACAGTACCAGCTTTGCGTTTAGATTGCTGGCACACTGTGTGTCTGTCAACCTAGTTAGTGATGAGTCAACACAGCTTGGACTTAATGAAAACAGTTATGAGGAGAGAAATTTAGTTGTCGTATTAGAGCGTGTACAAAGTGTTGGTTCATATTCCTCAAATATGGATTTAGTAAATCCAGGCAAACAAAATGTTAATCAGCTTAAATGTTCCTGTAAATTCTCACACATTCTGGTTCGTCATTTGTTAACAGTGGGCTCTTATGTTTACATGAAAGCAACAGTAAAATGATCAACAGTCATAATTATCACATTCTCTGATTGCACCTAAAGGATGTGCTGGTACGACAACATGGGTACTTCACTATACTTTTGTATCAACATTTCTTTCATATATTTCTGAACTCAATCAATTACAACATAAGTATTGTTCCCTTGATCCAATCAGAGTGGGGAGGTTATATCAAACCCCGCCTCCTGCAGCAGCATCACTGGTAAAGAAACACATGAAATAGATTCAGCAGGTTTCACTCAGCTAATAATTAACATGACAATACAATAACCAGTGTTTTAAGTAGAATCATCTGGAGGATTCTTTATTAATATGATAGAACAATTATTATTCTTGAATGAAACAGAATATACAGTAGGCACAGTTATTTATGTAGTAGAGCTTAACATTAGGGAGTTAAGGCCAATTTATGCCTCTAAGTCTTTTCTAAAACGGACAGATAAGACCGCCCTATCCGTCGTGGAACGCCCTCTCCGAGCGCCTCGGACAGCTTTTCGTACACCTCTGACTTTTCTAACTGTCCGTCTTTATGTCGGAGAGCCCACGGACAGCTCTTGGCTGTGATTGGTCCGCGAACGACATCATTTCCCTACAACGTCATTTCCGGACCTCAAACTTCCGGTTTCCTTCCCTGTGTCACATCAAACCCAAACACAACTACGATTCTACGATTAATGTGACGTGTGTGTTAAGCCAGCGGAGTTGTCCGGCTGACGGTGGCTCGTTAGAGCACTGACGGCATGTGTGCACGATCACATACGTTTAACGAGCTTTCATAACGGCGCTAGCAACCATGCTAACTGCGGTGGTAACAGTGCAAAAACCCGCCGTCACGACTTTAATTCCACTTCTATCATGACACTGTTTCTCTAATACCGTCAGGTTAGAAGCAAACACTGGGTAGTAGTTAGTGTCGGGAGTCCTTGCTGACTGTGTGTGGAAGCTGGGGGGGAGCTAGCTCCGTGTAGCTTCTAGCTACATGTAGCCTCAAGCAGATTCAAGCTGTGGAATCAGCAACACAGTCCGGGGAACCGCTGCGCTAAGAAACGATAACATCGGCATTTTGACCCGCTGGGTGTCACTTTATTTAGTTCTGTTAGTTGCCATGGTTCAGTGTGTGGGGACGAGCCGATAGAGATAAACAGACACACATGGACTTCTTCTTCCCAAATGGGGTAGGCTTCTCTGAGCTCGTCTTCCGTTGCGCCACCTATGGGTTTGGCGGGGAATTTTTTCAACGTACAGTGGTTGGAGAAGTAAAAATCAAAAAGACTCTTTGCCCCCTGTGGAGCCCTCTCCGAGAAACGGATACGTAGAAGCATACTGGAGCCTTTAAGCTCTGAGCAAGTTATTTTACTTGTAAAGGACATTTAAAAGCACGATATATTGATATTGAGTACATTTTAGAAATGTGAAATGTTTGAGTACTTCCTAGACCACTGACTGTGTTCATTGCAGCAGTACAGGACATTAAATCATTCTAACTATGAAAAAAAACTCCTCATAAAGCAGATTTGAGCTATTTTTAAATTCTGACTAGATTAAAGTGTGTTTTAAGGACATGACTTAAAATGTGAGCACATTCAATAACTTTTATGGTTGCATCATTAAACTTGATGTCTTAATATGGCGTTTTGAAGGGCATCTTTAAGGTGAAAATAGCTAACTTTACCTTTCCTTTTCTTATTTGAATTCTTTAGATGTGGTATTTTTCGTCAGCTTTAGACCTCTACGCTTCAGAGAATGCGTGTACGAGAGGAAACCAGCAGCAGCACATTGAGGAGGGGGCTCTGTCCTAAATAAAACGGCTCAGCTTGTCTGTCTTCCTAACGGGTGGCCTTGTTCTTTGATCTAATGATGCTGGATGGGGAGAGGGATGGATTTCCTTGGATGGGGGTCGAGGCTCATGGGGGCCATTCGGTGGAGGAACACCTGCGGCTCTGGCAATGCTGCAAGTTACTGCTGATACCTGTGCCTGCTGATTGCACTGCAAGCACACGATTCTCCTCCATTGTTTTTTTTTGCGTTAATACAAATCAAGTTAGAGGAAGGAAAAGCTGTCTCCGTATGCGTCCCCCTGCTGTCCGTCAGAGTTGTTTACGACAATATTCTAAACTTGCTCCCGAAACAAACACACAAATAGCTGCATTCTACCATCAATCATCCGCCCAGCCCCCCCTCTGAATGAGTGGATGGCAGCTCTGTGTGGTACCATACATGGCGGAGCAGCATGTGGCTCACAGTAAGGTTACACAAAACACCCGGATTCCTTTAGTTCATTACACGCTTCCCTGGAAACTACAATAACAAAAAACCAAGGCCTTGTGTTTGATCTTCATTATCTCTCCCCCCCCCTTCCCTCCTTCCTCTGTGTTGATATTTGTGCTTTTCTCCTCTCATCTCCAGATAAGACAAATCCACCCGTTTAGATTTGATCACGGCAAAAAACTGAATGACCGTTTCATATTGATGGTTATTGTGTTTTACATAAATTATCCATCAAGATTATTTGCAATTAAAATGAAGAGAGCGGGGATGTTAACAGTCTGGCAATCTGCTCTCCTCCATAATGTACGCATCCAGAACGAGGTTTCTACTGACTGAAAGCTGTTCGCCTATGAAATAAAAGAATCGGAGTGACCTATTAAATTATATTATGTTAATAGTGGAATCGGTAACAGACTGTGGAATACCACCACATTCATTATTCTCCCAATAACAAATTATTCTCTCTGGAGGCCGTGTTTTTCTCTCACCAGGGAAAGAAAAGCTGCCACATCATTTTGTGAGGGCGTACTACTGGAATATGTTTAGATAAGTCAAGAAGTAAAAGGCTGTCATGGAAAAGTCTGTGCAAATATATATATATGAATATGACTACAAGCCCTTTATGTACTCGCTGTGTGACCGGCTGTGTGAAGATGCGTGCCATTTGTAGGCCCTATCTCAATTCTGTGAGAAAGAGAAAGCTTTCCTCGCTCCTCTGAAGTGCATCCAAAAGAACATGTGCGATAACAAGGGCCTGGCTCTCCTCTCTCAGTCCTGCGGGCCATTAGCGTGAGAGGCTCTTCGCTGGGTCTCGACTCTGAGAAGACAACTATTTCTGTCCCGATTGCCTTTCTATTTAGACCAGGAAGATGCTTGTTGCCGATTTGTCCTGGTTAGCTTTTAATGGAAGTTGTGAGCAAGTGTCGTCTCGCAACTGTGGAGAAAGATTAGCAAGTTGACAACGGGTTGCTGAGCCTGATCCAAATCAAAAGGGGAACTGAGGTAATGAGGGGGATACGATTAAAGGAATCGGCACTCTGAAGCAACTCAACCAAAGTCACATTATTGTGGGATTCACACAGGCAGCCAAATGATTGGTTTATTCATCTAAAGGGTAAGATTTAACTCCAAAATTGTTTCAAATGATAAACCTTTATTGTCTTCAGATGTTTTCATAGCTGTTTAGCTGTCTTTTAGCAGGATTACTGATTAACCGATTTTAAGAAAATTGGTGGAAGAATGGGATTTAGAGCCCAATAAATTATGAAGGAGTTTGGATTAAGGATGTGGATTGAGATTTTTTTTCATGTTGTATTTAAAAAAAAAAAAGTAAGTTAATGTAGAGTAACAAATATTCACTTCAACTCAAAAAAAATATTTTGCCTGTGCGATCAAGAAGGTAGACCCAGGATTTATTTTTCACTCTTTTTAACACAGTAAATTATATTGTTGATTTCTTTTACAATTTTTTGAATTTCTCAAATGAAAAAAATAGTGATATTCGGGAGATTAATATTTCTGAGTGTATGTAATTTCGTGTGGCTTGCCTGCTTTTTTTTGTATTCTTGTCCTACTTTTAAGGAAAACAATCACACTGCAACATAAATTTGTACCCAAACCACTCCCTCCTTTTACTCTTCGCTCATACAACTGCTTGATTTCTTGTCAGCTCCCTCCCCCTGCTCGTGCAGTGTATTTTCATAGTTCAATAATCCAAATTGGATATTGTTTATGGTGCATGATATTGAAAGCAGACTCCGGGGGGAGCTGTGACAGTCTCTGCGACTGACTGAACAAGCTAACAAACAGATCCAAGTGATTTCTGTTGATGCTCGTAGACGTGTATCTCCCCAAGCACAACAAAGGGACATCCATTCTATATTTATGCCACCATTGAAGTGTCAGGAATATTGATGACCCTGGGCAGAAATTAGCCCGCTTGTCAAAATAGAACAGTGCAAATGCAAGGTTTTCCTTTCATCCGGCACAGCGCTCCCAGTCTCTCATCAAGTGACTAGAAATTGTGACTGAACAAGCACCGAGCGCTGACGCACCGGATCATTGTCAGTCTAAATTTAAGCTATGCACATCTGTCACTTTGTGTCACTGATGCACAAAAACGCTGCAAGGTGAAGGAAGTTACTTGCTTAACTGAAATGAGAAAACTTGTGGTTGCTGTTAGGGAGTTTTAGTCTCGGCGTGTGTCTGTGACTGAATGGAAGTGTGGAAATAAGCCAGACTAAATTGACACTTTTAACTGCGGCACAGGCGACCAAATTGTTCAGGGGATGGCACGGCTTCTTATGTTTATGTTTTATTTGTTAACGGAGCTGGAGAACTCTAATCTAAAATCACTTTTTCACAGGCCCAGATTTGTAAGTAACAGATGAAAGCATTGATTCCTGCCCGAGATCGATTCCTTTATTTCCTTGACTCAAAGTTCACCATGAAACTCTTAACAGCCCGGCCAGCCAGGGGAAAACAATCAAAAAAATAACAAAAAACATCAGCGGCCAAAAAAGACAATGGCAATTGATCAGGCGTTCGGCGAGAGGTGGCATCTCTCCTATCAGATTCATTAGTTTTCCAGCCGCTCTGACATTTCCATTTGCACACTCCAATTGACAAAATAAAATACCCGTCCGGCTCTCATCCCTCAGCTATACGCTGGGTAATCACTCCTCCGCTGCACCATACGCTCTCTCCGCCTCTGTTCCCGCATTCCTCCCTCCTTTAGAGTGCAGCCTCATCATGATGGAGTATGAAACACAAGCACAGCGTACAACTTCCTCCAGAGGAGTCGGAGGAGAATGCATGCCACTGAGCATCCCTTCAGGCTGGGGTCACTTGAACCTCAGGGAAGGGCACACTTCAACTTATCATTTTCTTCCCATCACCTCCTTTCTTGTCTCTTTCTCTCTCTGCGTCTTCCCCTCTCGTTCCTCCTGCATACCTAAATAACTCCTTCGAAGTGTAGCCATCTCCTGGAATCAGCATCAGCATCTCGCTGCCTGGCTATTGACTGGCCACACACTCGCGGGGAGTCTCTCAGCCATCCATTTCGTTTAGACGCAACTTTCTGACTCCTGCACATTAGGGGTCAAACTGACTCTTTACAAAAGCGCCTCAGAACAGAGGTAAATTATACAAATTGAGTGGCAGGAGGGAAGGCGGCGTGGCTGAGCCTCGGCGGCTCCGTGAACCCAGACGACCTCGGTTTTTCTTAATGATGTCTTTGCCAAGCCAAACGGAGACACATTGGATGATTATGCTGCAGATCAGGCAGAATTCTCCCATCTCACTTTTTCTCTCTGCACCCCTCCATCGCCCCCTCAACCTTCCCACAATCCATCACCTTTGCTGCTTCGCTCTTTCCCCTCCGTCCTCCTCCGTCTCTTCTTATCCATCTTTCTCCATTCCACTATGCATTCATCCTCCTCCTCCGCCTCCCTCCAGCTCACCCCTCTCCATCCATTTATTCCCCCACTCCCAGACTTTCTCTGAACTCCACCCATTTGAAGCTGTGGCAACACGCTGAGAGACTTTGGTCAAATCTGATGATGCTCCCTTCCTACAGTGGCATTTAATCAATCGAAATCTTATTTGGGGATGAGCAGAGAGGAAGTTGTTTTTTTCATGAGCTGCTCTATAATAGAATAACACTGCCAGAAGGCCAGGTCCCTCATCGCCGGGGACTCCATAGATTGAGGTGATTGAGTTGTTCTAAGATGAATTTTGAATACTGCCTACGCCGCCTGGCAGGCTCTGCTCCACTAACTCACTTGAAATTTAGGAATAACATATAAAAATGTCAATAAAAAATGTAAATTAGATTTAAAAAAAAGCTCATTTAGCTTTGAAGCTGGCTTTGTTTGCATTACACACATTGAGGGATGTGGATAGCAACAGAATGCAATAGTTTAACTTATGTCTTTTGTGTTTGGTATCATTGATTTGTGCTTTAATTAAAAAAATCCTGCTATCAAATCAAATTATAGCATGAGTAAAACCACAAAAGTCTTTAAAAAAAGGTTAGAAATAAAAAACGAAACTGTTGCACAAATAACAGATCTGACACTGGATTTAAAAGAAATACATTATCAGTTAAGGTTACGGGCACAGACTCATCATGCCTTGAATTCAATTATCTCCTTTGTTACCTCCACCAAGAAGGTTATGTTTTCACCCCCGTCTGTTTTTTTGATATTCAGCAGGATTACACAAAAACTACTGAATAGATTTCAAGGAAAGGATGGAGGTGTAAGGATGGAGCGTGGGCCAAAGAAGAAGCCATTACATTTTGGGGTGGGGACGGACAAAGGGGAAGATTCAGGATAAGGCAGTTTAGACATTTTCACAGATTTCCCAGGGAATAATTCATGAATCTTGATGGGAAAAATCTGGTATATTTAGGTGACTGATATTTAGTGTGGGCCATTTGATGTGGCTTCAGGCTTTGGCGGAGGTATGCACTCTACTGAGCACCATTCTAGTTACTTCTGCAATCCCGGTAATGGTTGAAAGAAATGAACGCCATAGGACTGTCCATTGGAACTGAGATCAGTGGTCTATCGTATTACAATCAAAATTGTGTTAACCCATCTATCCAAACTGTGGATCTTTATCAACACAACGTCATCCAATGCTCCTATTTAACAAAAGTCATAATTCTTACAGCTGCTGGAGGAGTTCACCACTTCAACATAAACAAACATCATTTTGGGGCATTAGCTCAAGATAAACTGAGAGTAAACTAATTCACCACATTCAATGACAAATTGCCCCCTGATATAACACAATATCGATTTAGCCCACAGTTTATTAAAGCTTTACCATTTACCATTTTAAATGCAGAGTCAGGCTTGTATGCGTCTAGTCTAGAAGATGATTAACAAGATTTAAATATCACACAAAAAAATTCAGCGTAGAAGAGACATGCCTTTCAGCGATATGTACTTTTTGATTCCTTTAGTCTCCCACAAGAGGGTCATCCACAGAGAGGACAGTGATTAACAACCAGTGTCCAGAATTTTATTTTTCATAGATAGACTCCACTATGAGGTAACATGCTGGAGCTGTAAGACTGCAGGATATGAGCTCTGCATCAGATCCGCCATCTGACAGCAGTCGCAGCCAGAGCCTCCACAACAGATGGGAAGCTGAATACTGGTCAGGTGTCATATACGCACACATGCACAGCTTGCACATACACAAGGGCACACGACACGATACACGAACACCAATTCTGCCTCGGGAAAATGATGCACAGCTACTACTACCTACTTCTTTAAAATTAACCTTGTAGAATCTGTACAGTATATGACAGGCATTTAAAATGTAAATTGCACACCACAATTGCTAATGACACATGTAATTTGTTTTCCTAGAATATATTTCAAAGCAATATGATAAGGTTAACTGAAACATAATGGTCTTTGTTCAATATTGACAGGGTTAGGGTTAGGGTTAGGGTTAGGTAGGGTAGCCAAACAACAACCATACCTGGGACAGAGGACACAATCTGCAGTCCTCAGTATATTAGGGTGTAAAAGGTTACACTCCTGCAGCTGCCCTTGACCGAGGCACCGACCTCAGAAAAAGAGCAGGTCCTCAGGCACTGCCGCTGCTCCTAAATAGTAAGGATGGGTCAAAAAGCAGAGGACGAATCTCCCCATGGGAATTAATAAAGAACAACTTGACACGCACAAAAGACCTGGGGCGCAATCATGCACGTAAAAACCATTTACAGGAATGTATGTGCTATTATTGGCATAAACACACACACACACACACACACACACAAACACACACACACACACACACACACACACACACACACACACACACACACACACACAGATTCACACAGAGACCAGTGCTAGTTTGACTGATGGTGATGATAATGACATGGCATTTGGCAGGTCACCCACACAGATGGTGGACACCTAGTGATTTCGCTGGCTCGCTACAGCGTGTTAGATTTGGAGCCGGGGCCCGATATCCGAGCTCCGTCCTCGAGAGTTCACAGGGAAAAAAAGGGGGTGGTGGGAGGACTGGCCCCCACAGATTAACGGAACAGATGCTCTCACCTCCTCCATCACTGGTGGCCAGCAAAAACACATGATGGACCAAAAGAGAACTGCAGAGATAAATTGGCCTGAGTTTTGTCTTGACTGACAGCTGACGTTGACTATACAGCTGTATGATTGTGCGAGTCAGACACGGGCCTTTATCTAGATAGCGCTGCTTTGAATTCTGGGTCTCAGTTTAGCAATGCTCGCTCTCAGCAGGGAGCATTCAGACTGGCAGGAACCCACCTAATAAGCACCAGCCCATTCTCCTGCTCTCACCTTCCTACTACCATTTAATGCATCAAAATAAGACGAATAAATATGTGCATGGCATTAGCCCTGGGAGAACTGTGCCCGCTTTCACTGATACGACACCTCAGAGGTAGTGTTTAAAGTGAGTGTTTGCTCGAGACGCAGCGCGTACAGTAAACAGAGAGAATAGGCTTGGCTATGATTGGAATAGCAATGTCCCTTGTCATATTGATTTTGGCTAAGGTTGCACCAGGACAGGTTCGGGCATATACTGTGTGTGTGTGTGTGTGTGTGTGTGTGTGTGTGTGTGTGTGTGTGTGTGTGTGTGTGTGTGTGTGTGTGTGTGTGTTTGTGGGTGTGTGTGTGGCACTGACATTTCGTGACTTGGCCTTTTTCTCGAAATAAAAACATTTCATCGACAGAAATAGCCATAATGTAACACTTAGGGTGTGCACCCACAGACAACAGGCGCTGCTCGGAGACAGCGACAGAGGCACAATGTACCAATACAGTATATATAGTCATGCAATGCACACAGTATAGTCTTTTTTGGGCTTGTGACTCATCCAAGCCGGAGAATTTATAAAGCATCTGCTGTTCTGGGTGTCTGGGTGATAGCTTTCTCTCTCTTTGTTCCTAATCTATCCATCATACAAATACATAGCCATCCTTCCTTTCATCATCCATCCATCAATGAAGATCTAGGAATGCATTCATCCTCCTTTCATCCATCCGACCAATTATTCTTCCAACCATGATTCCAACCAATTATCCATCCATCAATCAAGCTTTCAGAAATCCATTCGTCCAAGTATCCATCCATCTATTCAATACTCATTCTACTAAGTATCTACCCATCCATCCATGACTATCTAGGAATTCATTCATCCCCCTTCCATCCATCCTAACAAATATTCGTCCGTCAACCTTTTCAGACATCCATTCATGCAAATATCAATCCATCTATTCAATTTAAATCCATTCCTCTGCAATCTTCACACAATGACTACCACCATTGTCAGACATACATTCCTGCAAGAATCCATCCCTTTATTCAAGGTAGATTAAAATCATCTAAATAACACCTCCATCCATCCATGCATCCACATTCCTGCCCAAGTATCATCCATACATCGAGTATCCACCAAGTATCCATCAAAATATCCGCCCATTACACATTCAAGAATGGATCGATCTATCCATCCATGCATGCATCCGATATCTAACCATCAATCCATCCACTCATCTTCCCATGTACACACTAAAGACAGCTCACTGCAGCGAGATAAATAAGCCATAATGACACTTTAAGGAAAATGAAAGAGCCCCAAGACGCAACCAAGAAACAACAGTGCAAATTAACAGTCAATAAAGCCCATTATGCTGCCATTTCATTGCACAGTGATTATGCTGTTAGTTTGCACGGTCAGTGATGAGGAAGACATTACCATAAAATGCCCAGATATACTGTACAACTGTGATTTAACATCCCAGTGACCCAAACAGAGGAGGTGCAAAAACAGGGAGGCCGGAAATTAGGCTAACTGTTTAAAGATTGAGAATCTAATGAATTCAAAGTGGGTTCTTCTGAAATAGATTTACTGTGTGAGTGAGACAGCAAAAGAGAGCGTGGATGAGAGGGGGGCCTTTAATGGGCTCCTCAGATGACTAACTAAAGATCCCAGGCGCTAGGCTGCTAATTAGTCTGATTCACCATGCTTAAAGCGTTGTGGTTTGTTGTTTTGCTATTATTTTCTATCTTGTGTCGGCTTACGGTCTTTGAGGGTCTGCTAAATGTGACATCTGAAGCCCTATGGAGAGGAAAGCTAGTGAGGGGCCCCCTAGTATTCACAAGAAAACATTGTTGTTTTCCTTCTCCATGCGGTAAAAAATATTTCAGAAACTGGAGTAACTTGAAATTAACTTAACTGTAAGAGAGAAGAAAAAGTTAACTGAGATAAAGGGAAAAAACACAGTGCAGTGATTGCCAGCAGAATTGTCGGAGGAGCGGGAAGCTGCAGAACAATCTCCTCATAAAAGGATTTTGGAAGCAGACACATTGTCCTCAAGGCTCAGTGTGAAAGCGGTGGTCAAACCGCAACAAAAACATTATTGAACGAGGAAAGAGTGTGAGGGGGGGGGGGCAGAGGTGGCCATGTACAAAGGTGGCAAAGAGAGACACAAAATATTAAAACTATCATTTCCCTTAAAAAACTGGAAAATTAAGTTCCGCTATGTGAACTGGTTCAATAGATTGCACCACCTTTTGTCTAAAAGCTGCATGAAATAAATCAATGGAGTCCGGGCTCTAGGAGACCGGCAGTGGTTAAAAAGTCTGGTAATCAATAATGTAATAACTTTCTCAGGGGTGTGTAACCACAATGAATGCAGAGCACTCAAAGCCCTACCTTTACAGCTGTTTGGCATGCAGCATTGTGTCTGTCGTACAATGTGTCTGAAAACAACAGATTTGGAAGATAAACAGAAAACAATAATCTAGGTGCCTGTTTATAACCTGCTATGAAATACATCTAGATGTATTTATGTAGCCTTTTATTCAAAACTGCTGTATTTTTATATTAACTGGAATTATCTCCAGCAACCAGCACATTTGCAGTCTATACCTTTTTTTTCCTGACTCATATGAGATCAATGTGACCTTTACCTTTGACCACAGAAACCTTATCAATACTCTGAGTCTAAGTGACAACTGCTCAGACTTGATGATATTTGATGACTTTTCAATAGATTTTTGACAGAAGGAGAAGGTATTTTAAAGTAGAATTATGTTTAATAGAGTTTATTTTAACACTGTTTCCAGCTGCGTTTTGGGGTTTCAGCTGCACAGTAAACAGACTGTTTTTCTAAACATTTTTGACTCTTTTGCTGAATTTAACTTACATTAGCAACTTACTCGCAGACCAAAAAAAATAGCTTGGTTGTGCTTTTCAGTACAATGACAATGCTGTAAGTGATTTCCACACTCGTGTTAGCTCCAAACCCATCCTCACCAACAAGAAAATATTAGAAATGGAATTCTGATGATTTGACAATCTGATAAAAATAAAATGCTGCTCGTGTCTCCAGCAATGATGAGTGCCTCCAGAGTTTGTACTGTATCAAGGCTAGCAGGTGATGCACTGACTGCTGCCGGGCATTAAGAAGCACATTCAGGAAGGAGCTGCTGCCTCTGCATATGTTTTCATGACTCTGTGGGAGTGAAGTTGAGCTAAAAACCTATATGTCACTTTCCTGCGAACAGGCAGTCAAAGTTGCATGGCAAAGAGTGTGGGTGTGTGTGTATGCGTCATGTGTGCACAATGGTTTCACCGAACAGAAAATTCTTCGAGTCTTCATGGGGGAAAAGGATTTTAATGCAACAGTTTGGATGCAGAACAGCTTGTTTGCATATATTATGTGCAAAACGTCTAATTAAAGATTGGCACCTTTTCTTCCTTCATCAGCTGTGCAGGGAAAGACCCATAATCATAGTTGAAGAAAAAACTGTCACTGATGAGGAGACGATTAGCGACAAGACGAGTAATCATGGATGAAGTGAGTTATCGGGCGGTGTTTGTTTTCCTGTGCATTATTACCAAGTGGTGTATTTGACAACATGAAGCACTGTGGTGACACAGATCAGCAGGTGAAGGCGGTGCTTGGACAGTTTCTGATGCTGTTAATGAGGGAGCATGTGATGTTGAACAGTGCCGAGCTCCAAGAGCAATTTAATTGATTGCACTTGAATTAGAGTTGGTTTGAAATTGAGTACCTTTGATTAGTATTGCAAATGTTTTCACAACTTCTTATTTGTGGCATCACATCAAGCTAACATGCAAATAAGTGCTGAGCTAATGAAACAGGCCCTGGTTGGCCCTGTTGGTGTCTTTTCAAGTCTCCCAGCGCTCCTACCTACACTCTGCAGCCATTAATGAATGATATTTCATCACTACCCCCTGTTACCCTCTACCCTCCCCAATACCCCCGCTCATCAGTCGGTTGGTGGAAGGGAAGCTCGTCTGTCTCTTGCTTATCTTCCCTCACTGCTCTGCAGTCATATCACCTTGACCTGACAATCCATCTTCCCCCATCTCCAGGTCTGTGTGTGCATGTTGGACCTTGAGCTGCCTCGCTGTGTTGTATTTTGCAGCCCTTCCAACCCTGCGTGTTTCCCCTCCAACAGGCCCTGAAAACTGCTCTGCTCTTCGCCTGCAGAGCCTGATATTCTGTTGCTTGGAAATTACTTTATTGGTCTTGCGCAATTGAGAAGTGGAGCAGGCAAGAGCGTCATGAGGTCTGCTCGCTTTCAGCTCAGTTTATTGTTGTTGATGTGTCTCAAGACAACTGCTGACAGCTCCGCAGCCCTTTGAACCGCACATCAAAGGAGGTCAAAAAGGGTGGGCACTGTGTGGCTATTTGATTGGTTGAAGTGAGTCATTGCCATCAGACACGGACTATCAGTCATCTGAAATCCCCCCCAAAAAAGTGAAAAAAGTTTGTGGAAAGAATGTTTACTGCTTATGATCAAATCACTGAAAAAGTAATTACTCTCTGACGCAGCACTCATAAATCTGAATATTTTCTCCACCATATTAGCACAATGCTACTCTAGCCCTTTTATAGGTTCCGGACTAACGACTGTTTTCACAACCATCCCAGTTGTTTTTGGTCCCGAAATTTTCTAAACTATCACGAAGTGAATGTAACTAGCCTCAAATGATAAACATGTATTTGCTTTGTCATTATCATCTCTTGTTAGTTACACAATATAAAAAAACACTATTAACTGTTAAGGAAAATAAAAATTATACACACTATCCAGAGCTGAAACCAAGCGTAAGCTGCCATGTTGTTGTATATGTACAGTAGAGATTGTGGGTTGGAGCCACAACATTGAGGTCCCGCCAATAACTATGCTTAACCAATCGTGAGTCAGCTTCAGCTGTCAATCATGACGTTTCACCTTGTTTTTATAAAATCTGATAACTTATTAAATCCCAGGGTTGCAGCCAACCACCAGGTGGTGACTTTAGGAAAGCTGTTGTTTTGGTCCTACTTTGTAAAAAAACTAAAAAGAGAAATGATATCTGTAAAGATCAGTTATTGTGCTCTCATTGATTTTAAATGTTTAAATGGTGAAGAGTGCTATCCAAATACAGTTTTAGATACTTTTTAGTGCATGCCACTGTAAATTACTTTTCTCTCACTGCTGAGGCGCTCTGATCCCAGCTTCATGCAGTCCAGAGCCCTGATTCCCCGACCCCCTGCTGCAGAGTTTAGCAAACTACAAACACTCCTTCTTTAGGTTCCTAGCAGCGATACACCCGTCATAAAGTTGACGGGATGACTGATCCTTGAGGTCAGAAAGACAGACACAGAGACAGGGACCTTCTTGCTTGAGATTTTTATTAGATGAGATATTTAGATATACGTTACCTGCTGTGACCCTGTCTCTGTTCCTGATGCCCCAAATCAGTTTCTGTATTTCTTAGTATTCCCTGTTGTTAGGTTGCTTGGTTGGGAGTCATATGTGAGCAGAGCTGAGCAGCTCTACTGCAAATTACTAAGAGGATGTAATTAATATTTTCGTCATAAATAATGTATAATTTCACTACCCGAGACCCATTTGCTAGTTCAGAGTATCTTCATTCATATGACCCCATAAGCCACATTTGCAGATTAACTGCATAGTGTCTTCACTTCTGTCCATTTACAGGATATGTTTTCTCAGTGTTTAAGGATTAGATGACAGCAAAGAGACCACAATCTTACATTTAAATTATCTGCATGAACGATTTAGCTCATATATTCACACACAGCCAACCTCTTGTAGAGTAAGCTTGATAAACTGATATTTGCACTGGAAGATTCAAATGGAACTATGAGTCACCACGGTTGTAGGACTGAGTCCAGTTTGTCTTTTGTTAAGCAATATTTATAAATATGTAAATTATAAATAAAATGTCATTCTTCCTGGAGGTGGCACAGTGAAGCTCTCAGTTCAACAGAAAATTGGTGAAAATGTGTATTTTCTATCATTCCCAGTACAACGATACATAATTACTCCCGAGTTCTGTCAAATATCATCTGGTCGACAAACTGCTGGATCTTAACTTCAACGGTTCCAAACTGACCACATATGTGCTAAAATGCTTTTGAGGTTGAAAAGCTGTGCATAAATCACAGCAGGGTAAATAAACAGGTGCAAGAGATACGACTTTCTGGCTTTGGTTAGTCACACAGTAATCTATTTCAAATATTAACAGAGCATAGATGAGGTGCTCTCTAGCTTCAGCTAAGCAATCATTTGCTTCAACACACTCAGAGGGAAGGACAAAATTAAGATAAAGGGATGATGGGAAAATGCAGTAGCTGTACCAAGTTGTTGTTCTGCACAAAGCAAGGCAGTGGAGCTTATTTGAATATGGATTGTTGTCAGAAAATGTGCTGTAAAATGTACAGTGTCACATAAAAAAAATTAAAACAATACATGACGTTCATGCTGGACTAAAGACTATGCAAGATGCCTGCAACTTCCGTGGCTTCAGTGTGAAGAAAGCAGTCACGTTCATCGAAAAGCAAAATAACAGCTTTGTGTATATGTTTATAATAAGATACAATGAGAGAGAAGAAAGTGAAGGTGAATGCTGCAGAAAAAATTAATTAATAGCAGATTTAATTCTGAAGCGGAGCTTTTGCAACCTAAACTGCTTTTGCAGAGATTGGCGGAGGTTGGTTAGTTGTAATCTTTCTCTTCATGAAAACACCGGTTCAAATAAAATACTACACAATTACTTACTCAAAAGATAAATATCTATATAGTGGCTTTCAGGGTTGGGTGCAGTTGTGATGCTGTTAGACTAAAATATTTATAATGAGTCTTTTATCTCCCTTAAAGTTCATCAGGAAGTCCAGTTAAAGATGCAGGAGATTGTGATGACACGTATGCATTGTTTTGTTTGTTAGCGTAAAAAAACAAGTCAAAGGAATCTTCCGACAACTTGATTGCAAAATGTGGACTGTGAAGCAAATCAAGCTGCCAAGAATAACCAAAGTCAAAGAATGTCAGCAGCTTCAAAAGACAAAAAAACACTGCAGCAAGAGAAAATTATTCCAACCGCTTCAAAGAGCCAGACAGACGAGTGAGAGTATTTGACTCAGAGACAAGATACACAAATGTAGGATTTATGTTAAGGATGTAATGGATGCATTTATGTTTAAATTTTACAGTATTGTGTGACTGACCAACAAAACCCTGGTCTGTATTCAATGGCGCAGCACAACACTGTTATTTCGGAGGGCGTATTATAAAGATAGTAATATGCACCTACATAGGCGTGCATACACTTTGCTTGTTACACAGCCAGACGGTTTGTTGGCATATTGTCACTTTGGTCACAACAAATCTATTTCCTCTCAGGAGAAACATTCCTTATTGCTTTGTGAAATCCACGCAGTGCGCAAACACAACAGGAATTTAAAGAAAATAAACAGAAGGCCCTCTGATTATTTGATCACATATTACATCCAAAACATACCCATGATTATTTGGTCTTAAGGAGTTAATGAGACATATGTAGATTTAAGACAGAGGGCAACAATTTCCATTTAGAGTCGGATATGACCTCTGTGTCAATGTAATCGTTGTCATCAAATCATGAAATATGTCACGATGCAGTCAAATACTTGCAGGAAAGGCAAAATGCATTATTTTCAGACAATGGCTGACGATCTGAGTCACAGGAGCGATATTGAAGCAGATCAAAGCAGAGTTTCAGTGACAAAAACAATGAGGAACATAATAGTGAAGAAGATTCAGAGTCAGACGATGTTCATGCTGAGCCAGGCTTAGTTGGTAAGAGACATGTTTGAGGAAGAAGAAAAAGACGTTTTTGTTGTAACCTCTGCAATTCTGTCAAGTTAACTCGTCAGAAAACCATCAGATTCTAGGAGGTCATTTTTAAACACTGCTTAGATTTGAGTGTGTTTTCATTCTGCTCCTTAGGTCTTAATGGGCAAAGAGACTATTATGGACCTTGTGAACCATGAACCTTGCCCTGTGGCCCTATTTTGGCCGTTAAACGAGGATGTGTACACGCCATAAATGCACTCGCGGTTTAGACCACATGCTTGTTAAACAACCCTTGGTCTTTGATTCTTTAGCTCTGTCTTAAACACACTTTAACAGGTAACACGTGTTACCTTTAGTCTCTCTCTACACTTCATTTATTTTATACATTACCATGAAGACAGCCAAGAAAGTGGCTCGTGATTAAATTCATGCAAATTGCAATCTAAAATTCGGCCCCACACAACGTCTGCAGAGCATGCTAGCATACTTAAATGTCAGCATGCCACATAATATATAATTCCTCCTAGGAAAAATTTTAAATAAGCATACCAAGTATTAAGCCGAGTGGCCTGCAGTGAGATGGACGCCATTTATAACAATTTGTGTTTTCCTACGGTAACACGCATACGATGTGGCTGGAGAGGAGGTAATTAGGAGGATACCCTGTCTGCATGTTCACAGACTCCTCTCTTTGTCATCTTGTTTGTGTGCAGTATATATGTGTGTGGATCTGTCCCAGAGGACATGTGCCGTCTCTTTCTTGTGGGTAATTATAGGTTATGTAGGATGACAGAGGGCCACGGCGAAATAAATAGCAAAGGGACGACTGCGCTGACTTCCGACACCCTGGTAATACAGATGTGGAAATAGTGTCTCACAAAAGCGAGCACGTGTTGTGTTAATACAGGGGCGGACGCACACAAAAGACACAAAGGCTCATCAGATAAGGAGGTTTGCATAGCAGCGGCTCACCGTGGCCTCACTGTTTACCCAGATTCCACTTGTCAAGCATTTTCTATACATAACGTCTCATCAGCTGTGATCAGCGTGAGGCCAATGGATTGTGTCAGTCAATAGAAATTAGCAGGAAAGTGTGGATTTAGATGTTGCACAGCGTGAATGTTTACCATCACATGCCTGTGTGTGCATACCGCATGTATGTTTGCATGGCATCTCAGTGTGACCATGTGTTTGCATTACTATCCAGCAAAGAGAGGCAATTTAGCCAGCTTGATAACCTAGAAGGATAAACTGTGGACTCGGCTCTTGCCCTATTATCTTATTCTTACAAGATAAACATACAATAGCAAAAACATGGCATATTCTTTCTTATATAGTTACTGTATGTATGTTGTTGTGTGATACTCTTTTTTAAATCTTACAAGGGAACAACCTCTAATATTTCCAATATTTATTTTAGCAAAATACAATTATTAACTCTCTTGCTGAGGCTGATAACATTTTCACACCTGGAAGTCTGGGACATGGTCATTTTTAATCTTAAATGCAGGAAAAAATCTAACACCAGTCATGTATGAACTGCAGAATAAGAACCTCAAAGAGTTAAAGATGGGTCGATGAAACTATTGACCCATCTTGACCTTTCTCTGCCCTCGCTAATGAAGCTAAACGACTTTTGTTTCCCTTGGTGTGCAACATTTAGACTTCACAGAAAACCTGCAGCTCGTCTTACAAGACACATGATGTGTTATCATGGCCATATTATAATCATCAGTGTGATCGGCACTGCTGCGAGGGATTTTTTTCAACCTTTAAAATCCTGCTATTTTCTGTGAGACAATCAAGAACCAATTGAGATCGTTCCACCCGTGGACAAAGATTCAGATCAATACCTGCTTTTACACTCAAACAAAGAATAATCCATTCCTTTGTCACATTTTTAACTGGATGACTTTGAATGTGTTTTTCTCAGTCTCTCACTTCACTAACATAGGATGATATTAATATTAATACAACCACACCCACCCCCACACGGCAGGTTATGGAATCAGTAGGCAGCCTCACCAGGAGACACAGAGCTCCCCAGGCATAAATCACATGCCCACACTGACCCTCCCTCCTCCTTTATCCTTGTTTTCTCCATTCCCCCAGCTCTACTCTACTGTAAACCCCCCACACCCACCTCTCTACCACCATTTCCTTTGCTCCTCAATTCCTGTTCTCATCATGTCGCCACAACTGCCTCGCTATAGCTCATTCTGCCTCTTTCTCCTACTTAAGATTTCCTTAGTTTCCTGTTTCCTCCTACTTTGTTTCCACTGTTGTCTTCCCTCCTCCTCCCTTTGTCTCTCTTGGTTCCACCGCCTCCTCCTCCAAATTTACATCACACCATCCTTTGTCTCAAACTGAGAGCGAATGAGTTGCCACCTGCCGCGTACAGCAGGGGAGTTAAAATTATACTCCAAATTATTATTCAGAGTTAATAAGACTTTGAGACAAAGAGGTCAAAAGGGGGGGGGGGGGTACTTAATGGAGAGAAATGGGTGGCAAAAGGATGAATTACAAGAAAATGCTTTTTATTTCATCACAGTCACTGGAATTATTCTGGGGAAATGACCACACATTGTGTGTGTGTGCTCATACTTTCTCTGTCCAGTTGCTGTGTGTGTTTGCAAACTGTGTGTGGGTGTAAGTGCGTGTGGGAGTTTTGCGTGCACACACGGGGCCTTAATTCCAGCCTCAACATCTAATTACTTAAATTGTGCTTACAGGTCTTATTGTACTGTCTTCCCCTTGGAGAGCTACACCCCGTCTTCCTGCTTGCCTGCTGCATTAGCAGTAGAAATAAGCACATTAGGCAATTTTGTGCTCCACAATAACTACTGCACCTGAGGGATGTTTTTGAGTAAAAATGTCTGGATGGAAAGAAAAACAGTTTTCTAGCCTAACCACACTCCTGTCCGTCTTTCCTCCCCTCTTTGTGTCTTCCCCCTCTCTCCTTTTCTTCTGTCCCTCAACGCTGGCACCGGGAGAGTTGAGTTATATGGCAGAAAAACCCTTGTTTTGTTTTTTTTTGTGCCAGCCAACCCTCGTCGATGATTGCTCTGTGATTTTACAATTAGTAGACAGGACAGTTCACCACTTCAGGGAATCGTTCCTCTCGGCTTTCTCGCCCAATCAACAGGTCAGATTGCTTCATGGCACCTGAAACAACAGCACTTAAAGGGATACCATGCAATTTTTGAAACGCGTTTCTATTCTATATTAACCACCATGTGGTTGTGTAAAAAATAGGATTAGCTTTCAGTTGCATGTTTGTCATGGTGGACCCACAGCTCTAGTTTTCCATCTACAGTTCAAATCGGTTTATGGATGACAAACTCCCGACACAAATTTCACGGTTCAGCCAAGGCTAACGGTATGCAACAATAGTCTGTTATAGCTATAGCTTGACTGGTTATTTAAACATTACAGTGCTTTATTTAATCAATTTGATTGTATTACCCTTGCCCTCTATGGCCTATATCAATAAAATGACACAGGAGAAAAAAAATCCATGAAATCTGAAACTATTTAAGCAAACTATTGAAGACAAAATTGGATTTAAGAGGTTTTGTTGTTTTGGAAGCCACAAAATGCAACCTTAAAATGAAACAAGTGATGTAAAATATGAAATGTTGATGAAATCTATGAAAACAATGAAATAAGAGGAGCAGTGTTGTTTTCATGAGAAGTTCTAACCCTAACCCTAAACCTGTCATAACTTTTAGATAAGCTGAATATACTGATTTTTAGAGTCTGGTTTAAAAACTAAAAATTGAGGTTTGACAAAATATTTCTTAACATTGTTGAGTATCAAATGCACGTCGTTTGATCACACATCAAGAAGTCCAGACATTTTCTAGAGGGGACTGTATGTAAGAATGCAAATATCTGACCCCCGTATATGTGCACAAAATGTAAAAATACAGAGTGGAACATTTTTCTGCAAATTCATATGCAAGGAACGCCAAACCGGAAGAATACAAAT
Source organism: Limanda limanda (assembly GCF_963576545.1). Taxonomy (NCBI): domain Eukaryota; kingdom Metazoa; phylum Chordata; class Actinopteri; order Pleuronectiformes; family Pleuronectidae; genus Limanda; species Limanda limanda. The sequence continues at coordinate 12,398,203 of NC_083636.1, forward strand.
ATCTCGTAAAGGTTCCATACACATAAAAAACTTCATCAAAGAGCTTTTGACAACAGGGAACAAAGCTGGTGTCAATGTGCTTTAAACGAAAAAAATGTGATTCCACAGTGGAATTTATACCTCACGTCCTTCTTCCCTCTACACAAGAGACATCCCTCCAATGTTCTGGAAATCTTCTTTCTTATAGGTGAAAAGCAATTTGTTTTCATTTTTTGAGAGTTCATGTCTTAAAACAGCTCTGCAATCCAAATCCAAACGGGCGCATGCTATGAAAACCAGATGCTCTCAGACTAAGTGAACATTTCTGATCTTTTCTTTCAGCTGAGTAAAAATAGCATAAAAACACTGGTCGCAACTTTGCGGGAAAAATATTCACACACAAAAAGTATGCACATAGACACGTGCACATTTTCATTTGGGTGTTCCTCTGGCCTTTTGTTCTGAGAAATCTTTGTCAATAAGTTACAAATGCAGAAAGGAAGGAAATACAGAAAACAGCTGATGAAAGCAGCACACAGGGAGTGTAGCTGCACTGCTGACAGGCGGTATCTCAAGTCATTTAAAAGAGAATTTTCCTCACTGAGAAATTAGAACTGGACTCCCTCATTTAATTATTTATTTATCTACATGAAGCAGCGTTGGTTTTAAATCGCACTGCCGTTATTATAAATGAATGATCCTGGTTGCCTTGGCGACATAAGATCAGGAAATATCACATTCTCACCTATTTTAATCACTACGAGCACAGTAAACAACTCATAAACACGCACACTGTCAGGGGGGAGAAACAAAATGTAGAAACATATTCAAGGGCCACACATTAGCATGGGACTTCCACTCCATTAACTTCAGTAAGGGCCTCTGTTTGGATGTGCTGGAGGAGGGATGGGGTTCTCCTCCACGTGTGCACATCTAATGAGGCGAGACGGCAGGATAGTGAACATGTTAAGTGTGTGTGTGTGTGTGTGTGTTTGTGTGCGTGTCTGTCTGTGTGTGTGTTGGTTTGCAATATAATCCCCGGTCCCCAGGTAATGACAAAAACACAAGAGAGAGCAGCTGATGTGGAGAAAGCAGTCGTGTATGAGGTTTGTTTTTGTGTGTGTGTTTATTAGCGCACTACACGTGTCACCACTGATATTCTTCTCAACAACATGCATGAAATAGCCTCATTGCTGGAACAGGAAAATAGAGAATCCTTGCATAATGTTGTTAGGCATTATGTTTTCAAAGCGACTTCAAGGGAACAATTGAAGCATAACATCTCAAGTGGTCAAACTAACTTTTAGCTCACATTTTTAAAGTTACACTCCTTAAGATTAATAATATCATCCTACTGAATATGAAAACGTGTGTGGCAGCTTAAAGACTGAAATATAGGACAAACATGCCTCTTTCATAGATTCCACGGTTTGACTGTGCACGTCTGTGTGTGAGCCGGGTACAAAATTTGGCGTCGCCTGAATAAAATATTTCCCGGGGGCCTCTCCACTTGGCGCTTTGCTGAGGGAAAGCCTGGAGCATCTCTTCAATATCAACCCGTGAGAGAAAAAGAGCATTCATGGAGGGATTAAACAAAGCGTCCTCCCTTCTTTCTCTCCGTCTTCGCCACAGATAAGACGGGGCTTGCGACGACACTCCGGGTGCAACGCGGTGTAGAGGCTGGGGCAAAGGTTCGGACGGGAGCATGTGATCAGAAGTGTGTGACTTTATGAGGTAATGCTGCTTCACTTGAATCTGTATTTTAGCCACCGGGCAAGATTTCAAGCAAACAAACTACAGTAAATTGCTTTGATCACACATATCTGTGTGGTTCTCCACAGCTATGATGCTATGACATACTAACCCTCCACCTCTGTGAAAAAGCTGAAAGCGCCATCTGCCCAGTATAGATCTGTCTTATTACTGGAAGCTCGGCGAGAAACATGAGAAGGTTTCTGTTAATCTTGTTTCTTCCAATCTACAATCTATCGCAACCCAGTCTCATCAGGAAACGTTCAGTGGGAACGTTGGTCCACTTGGACAAACGTTTCCATCTCACAATCTGGCCTATCAGATTGTGAGATGGAAACGTTTGGTCCGCCCATTGTTTTGCATTGACGTGTTTTCACGTCACGTGACTCCCGAGTTCCCGTCTACGGAAAGGAAAACATGGCGGACAGTCCTTGTTTTTTCAGATAAAAATATGATTTTGTAACTTAGTCTGGGCATAAAAATACATTCTGACACCATTTCTAGCGAGAAATGTGGTCTTTGCTTCCACAGTCTTCAGCCAGTTCGTGCTTATGATATATATTTTAATAGTTATCACGAATGTTTTTTTCGTTGCTATGATGGTTGCTATGGACGCTGCCATGCCGAGAACCACGTCGTAGCGTGCTGTTTAAATCACCCTCCCTGCGTGGTGTCGTTCAGTGCTCGTGAATGTTATTCATGTTAAATAATATTAATATTTGAGGCTAGATTACACCTCTAATGCGAAGGATCTTGCGAGTCTGTTCAGAGGCGGACATGAGTGTGACACCGGACCGAGTCCGCCACCGGACCGAGTCCGCCACCGGAAATAACGTGTGGCTGTCAACATCCGCTCCCTTTAACTAGAAGCTGCGTCATACACACGGAGCATTTGGGAGACCACGATGTCGTCTTCCTTCTGTCAGGTAAGTAGTTTATTGTTTTTAAAGATCGTTACGATCTAGGTTCACAGTCCGAGTGCTGAGACAGCGGATGCGGAGTCCGTCGATACCCACAATGGATGCTTTTCTTCAGCTAATATGCCATTGTTAGCCACATGCTTCAGCCCACGGTAGCATGTGATTACCTGGGAGGTGAAAACATGGTTATTCAAACCAGTTCAAGATGCTTAGCTCATCATTGAGGGACGCTACAATATAAATATAAACATGAATTTGATTTATGAATGCTTTAGATTAATAAGGAGCGTATTTCTCTACCAATACTTCACAATAACAGATCAATTTGGTTTAATGTATAGAATGTAATATGACAATAATGTTTTCATGTTATGGAGTTGCGATTCATTTTATAAAACAATTCCTATGTTCTGTTTTTTAATCAAGGAGGATCCAAGTGAAGCTACAGGAGTATGATGAAGGGCAGCCTGGAGAGAAAGAGGAGCCGGGTTGAGCCCACTACTCTCATCCACGTACCACGAGGAAGATGAGGGAGAGAAATTATCCTACCATTAAAGAGGTACTTTTAAGTTACATACCAGAAACACCATTTTATATAATGTGCCAAATATACATTTTTATTAAATCCCCAAAGTACGCTGGCTGAAATACAAGTTAATATCACACTGAAAGAGTTTTGATCAATCATGCTTCCCTGCTGTGGTTGTTCAACTGGGAAAACAACTTTTTCCACAGGAAGGCAAGTAAATTTAAGGAATGCTTGTGCAAAGTTTTCCTCTGTTATGTATAATGATGACCCCCATCAGACATTATGTTAGCAATATTTACACCTTTTCATTTATACTGTTTATTTCTGTCTACATGTGTGAATTTGCCTTCATTAGTTTCAGAAAAGAGCGATCATGTATCGGTCAGTGGGCGGCAGCCCAAGACTCCGCAAACTAGTCTTTAAGCAAAGTAGACGAAGGCATTGAGGTTGCGGCCTGCCATCATTATTATTTTGCTTAAGGGACTGAATATGTTTCATGCAGAAATATTAGCATTTTCCTTATATCTACCAAAACTGCTTGTTTCACAGACTGCAGTTTTGTTTTGATCCGATGTGGTGTGCAAATACCAACTGTATCTGCAATGGGTTGTTGGGCATTAATATTTGTAACTCTAATTTTGTTTTGACAGACTGTGCAAAGAATGTTGAGAACATCACCACTCTACAGGAATACACAGTCCAGTAATGTGTGTCAGAAGTTCAGTAGTGAACGACAGGTACTGTGGAAAAATGTGTGTCATTGTTGTACAATGTCCTTTGACTCTGTTTACACAAGGTCAACACAAAAAGGTTTGATTGTAAACTGATATTGGTATGAATTCATGTTATACTCCTCTTCACAAGAAACAAACAATTTACAAAAAAAAAACACTAGAATTACCGCACTGCGTTGTATGACTCCGCTAACCAGTGCAGTGTCCGTCTACATATTTCTACATATTTTCTCTCATATAAATGTCACTGTAACCTCTTGACAACTGAAACCATAACATGAGGTCAGTGTGGCCTTGACCTTTTGACTTTAAGACAAATACACAGTTAGACAACCCGAAAACATGCAGTAATGCCTCCGGCGACTCGCTATTACAGAGGCATTAAAATGTTAAGTGTAGTAGACTGGATTTTATTGGTGTTACATTGGACATCTTGTATTGGTACACAAAAAATATATTTGGTTTCACATTTTAGATGGCATAAGCAGAGACATCAACTCAGGAAATGGATTTCTGCAGAAAATTAAGCCTTGTATGTGTGTATATATACATACAAACGCACTTTTAAAACGTTTTGTTTTTTATCATATATTCTCAGGTAGTACTGACGCATTTACGGAGATGGGACATGAGGGCCTTGTCTGCGTGGCCAAGAGAAGATTCCACAGAGTTCAAGCTGAGCAGGCTGCAGCAGGTTTGGAGGAATCCTCCTCTGAAGAGGAAACATGGCGAGGTTCTTCTCCACTGATGAAGAAATGTGAGTGCTGTGATTAGGTCAAATCTGCTAAAATGCTACTGTGGCTCCTGGGCCCTGCTATTAGCTTGGTGTATGGTAGCTGTTAGCTTTAGCATATTTATTTTTTAGGGGCCTGTCTGACGTTTATGTTTTAAAAAAAAAATCAGAGGGAACCATCTTCATAATTTAACACTATGGTTTCTTTGTGTCCTTCAGATCTTCTCAAGAGAAGCTGCCTCAGCTCCACGGTCCCTCCTGCAGCCTCCACTCCTGATGCTAATCCCCGGTCTCCATCACACCATCCGGGCAGACCTGGAGTCACAGAACTTTGTCCAGAGCTGCCGTCTGAGAATTGTTGATCATATAATTTTCAGCAGATGCCTTAATGTAATGTTTGTGCACAATAAATGACATTGATCATAACATATTGGTATTTCCTTGCAGTCATACACCATGATATTGGCAGATAAGATGTTGATTACATTAAAGCAGTGAATGCTCTGCTTTAAGCAACATAAACACACAATGATCCAATGGATTTGAAGTAGAATGGGCACGTTACATTCTGTAGAGAGTAACTCAGTAACGGAAGTCAGAAAATAACTTTATCTGAGGTTCAGTCAGTTATAGTCACAGCAAAGCACACAGGTCTTGTTGTCTAAGTGGCAACCATATCATATTGTTTAAGATGTGTAACATCAAGCTTGTGTATCAGGGCTAAATACATCCAGTCATAAGTAAGTTCACCCTCTTGTTAACACTAAAAGTAGGTGACCCAGATGTTTCACAATGCAATCTGATAAGGTCTTATGAGAAACATTCTTAACATTAAAGAAATGAACACAGAGGATAGCAATAGATGTTTCACTTTAAATCAGTAGCTGGTAATCGGCAGACTGACTTATTCAAACACATTAATACTACAATGAATGAGGCAGGGGTTTGCTATCAGAAATCAACTATATCGTCACATTAGGTTTCTCTTGAGCTCATGGAAATGACCTTCACCTTCCACTTACTGTCACCTGTGTGCTTTGCTGTGACTTTTTTTTTTAAAACATAAACGTCAGACAGGCCCCTAAAAAATAAATATGCTAAAGCTAACAGCTACCATACACCAAGCTAATAGCAGGGCCCAGGAGCCACAGTAGCATTTTAGCAGATTTGACCTAATCACAGCACTCACATTTCTTCATCAGTGGAGAAGAACCTCGCCATGTTTCCTCTTCAGAGGAGGATTCCTCCAAACCTGCTGCAGCCTGCTCAGCTTGAACTCTGTGGAATCTTCTCTTGGCCACGCAGACAAGGCCCTCATGTCCCATCTCCGTAAATGCGTCAGTACTACCTGAGAATATATGATAAAAAACAAAACGTTTTAAAAGTGCGTTTGTATGTATATATACACACATACAAGGCTTAATTTTCTGCAGAAATCCATTTCCTGAGTTGATGTCTCTGCTTATGCCATCTAAAATGTGAAACCAAATATATTTTTTGTGTACCAATACAAGATGTCCAATGTAACACCAATAAAATCCAGTCTACTACACTTAACATTTTAATGCCTCTGTAATAGCGAGTCGCCGGAGGCATTACTGCATGTTTTCGGGTTGTCTAACTGTGTATTTGTCTTAAAGTCAAAAGGTCAAGGCCACACTGACCTCATGTTATGGTTTCAGTTGTCAAGAGGTTACAGTGACATTTATATGAGAGAAAATATGTAGAAATATGTAGACGGACACTGCACTGGTTAGCGGAGTCATACAACGCAGTGCGGTAATTCTAGTGTTTTTTTTTTGTAAATTGTTTGTTTCTTGTGAAGAGGAGTATAACATGAATTCATACCAATATCAGTTTACAATCAAACCTTTTTGTGTTGACCTTGTGTAAACAGAGTCAAAGGACATTGTACAACAATGACACACATTTTTCCACAGTACCTGTCGTTCACTACTGAACTTCTGACACACATTACTGGACTGTGTATTCCTGTAGAGTGGTGATGTTCTCAACATTCTTTGCACAGTCTGTCAAAACAAAATTAGAGTTACAAATATTAATGCCCAACAACCCATTGCAGATACAGTTGGTATTTGCACACCACATCGGATCAAAACAAAACTGCAGTCTGTGAAACAAGCAGTTTTGGTAGATATAAGGGAAATGCTAATATTTCTGCATGAAACATATTCAGTCCCTTAAGCAAAATAATAATGATGGCAGGCCGCAACCTCAATGCCTTCGTCTACTTTGCTTAAAGACTAGTTTGCGGAGTCTTGGGCTGCCGCCCACTGACCGATACATGATCGCTCTTTTCTGAAACTAATGAAGGCAAATTCACACATGTAGACAGAAATAAACAGTATAAATGAAAAGGTGTAAATATTGCTAACATAATGTCTGATGGGGGTCATCATTATACATAACAGAGGAAAACTTTGCACAAGCATTCCTTAAATTTACTTGCCTTCCTGTGGAAAAAGTTGTTTTCCCAGTTGAACAACCACAGCAGGGAAGCATGATTGATCAAAACTCTTTCAGTGTGATATTAACTTGTATTTCAGCCAGCGTACTTTGGGGATTTAATAAAAATGTATATTTGGCACATTATATAAAATGGTGTTTCTGGTATGTAACTTAAAAGTACCTCTTTAATGGTAGGATAATTTCTCTCCCTCATCTTCCTCGTGGTACGTGGATGAGAGTAGTGGGCTCAACCCGGCTCCTCTTTCTCTCCAGGCTGCCCTTCATCATACTCCTGTAGCTTCACTTGGATCCTCCTTGATTAAAAAACAGAACATAGGAATTGTTTTATAAAATGAATCGCAACTCCATAACATGAAAACATTATTGTCATATTACATTCTATACATTAAACCAAATTGATCTGTTATTGTGAAGTATTGGTAGAGAAATACGCTCCTTATTAATCTAAAGCATTCATAAATCAAATTCATGTTTATATTTATATTGTAGCGTCCCTCAATGATGAGCTAAGCATCTTGAACTGGTTTGAATAACCATGTTTTCACCTCCCAGGTAATCACATGCTACCGTGGGCTGAAGCATGTGGCTAACAATGGCATATTAGCTGAAGAAAAGCATCCATTGTGGGTATCGACGGACTCCGCATCCGCTGTCTCAGCACTCGGACTGTGAACCTAGATCGTAACGATCTTTAAAAACAATAAACTACTTACCTGACAGAAGGAAGACGACATCGTGGTCTCCCAAATGCTCCGTGTGTATGACGCAGCTTCTAGTTAAAGGGAGCGGATGTTGACAGCCACACGTTATTTCCGGTGGCGGACTCGGTCCGGTGGCGGACTCGGTCCGGTGTCACACTCATGTCCGCCTCTGAACAGACTCGCAAGATCCTTCGCATTAGAGGTGTAATCTAGCCTCAAATATTAATATTATTTAACATGAATAACATTCACGAGCACTGAACGACACCACGCAGGGAGGGTGATTTAAACAGCACGCTACGACGTGGTTCTCGGCATGGCAGCGTCCATAGCAACCATCATAGCAACGAAAAAAACATTCGTGATAACTATTAAAATATATATCATAAGCACGAACTGGCTGAAGACTGTGGAAGCAAAGACCACATTTCTCGCTAGAAATGGTGTCAGAATGTATTTTTATGCCCAGACTAAGTTACAAAATCATATTTTTATCTGAAAAAACAAGGACTGTCCGCCATGTTTTCCTTTCCGTAGACGGGAACTCGGGAGTCACGTGACGTGAAAACACGTCAATGCAAAACAATGGGCGGACCAAACGTTTCCATCTCACAATCTGATAGGCCAGATTGTGAGATGGAAACGTTTGTCCAAGTGGACCAACGTTCCCACTGAACGTTTCCTGATGAGACTGGGTTGTCTATCGATACATACTAAGAGAAAAACAGTTTACGATTTGTGCTTAAAATGATTGTCCTCCACTTCATTCCTCATCAAATCAGCATCTCCTAGCTATGCACATTAGAAAGATCAAAGGTTTGACAAAACAATGTCAAAAATCAAAGGCAAAACATTTCCTAAGGGCAAGTTAAAGCTTTTTCTTCCCTAATATCCTTACTCCTGCACTAAAACAGCATTAAATCAATATGTAGCAAAAGAAAAAGACGTGTTGAAAAGATGCAGCACCTCATAGGCTGACCCAACCTCCTGTCTATATAGATCTCTTTTTTTTAACGGTTGTTGAATCCATGAATGCAAAATGCATGTTGGATTTCGCACCGAATGTCTAGTCGTGCTGTTTCACACAAAACCATGAATGTCAATGTCATGGTAGCACTAAAGGAAATTTCATGGGACCAACAAAGCCTTTAAAATCCATCCTATTGGGATCATAAATGACTGTAAAGAATTTCATGGCAATGCATCTGATCATTATTTCGAAATCTGAGTCCTTGTGAAGGAACCAACTGTGAAAAACAAAGCATTCAACTCCCATCTCCTTTAACAAAACCAGCTCAGAGAGTGTCCTTCTATCCATCACATACATTACATAAAATAATTGAAGGTTGCGATGTGCATATTAGATAGAAAGTGTCAAATTGACAAACTGAAACTCCTTTGGACCTGTTACAGTAAAGTAAAAAATATCATTATGCTTCAAATCACATGTTCTTGCTTAATGTAAAAAGAGGGACAGGATGGTTTTGGCTTGAAACTGGAAGCCTGCTCTTTCAAATGAGGGTTGAAAGTTGGATGCTGAGCCACTCCCTGTTGTGTGGTTAATTACACCATGACACAAAAGGCTGAGACCTGCTGATGACATGAGGAGGAGTCGGAAAAAGGAGGTGGAGGAGGGAGGAAGGCAGCAATAACGTTGGCTGTAAAGTCATCAAAGCGGCAGTAAATGTTGACTGAGTGTCCTTGAGATCACAGTGGAAGACAGGGTGGTGCTCCTCTGTGCCTTCATAACAGACTTTGTGAGAGCTCATATGAGCTCATATAAGTCAGCATGTGTATATATTCAAGTGAGGATCATAATGTGAGTGGATGTGTGAAATGCTAGTGAGAGTGTGCATGAGTCTGAGAGTGAATGTCGGGGAGGAGGGAAGAGGGATAAGTGATCAAAGACAGAAAATCTCCACTTCCTTCTGCTGTGCAAGAATTAAGCGAAGATAGTTTATGGTCACACAAACAGGGGTGTGTCAGTGGTGTACCTCTACAACCATTTCACCTCCAATCTGTGGGAGTGAGGAGGCGAATCAAATATCTGTTTCATGTAGTGAGTGAGGCAAGATGCGATAATCACTCTGCATTTGTGTACTTGGGACATGGACCATATCCTCGGGTACGGTTGGTGCCACTTTAAATCCACCTCTATCACATTATCTATGGATCCCTCGTCAAATTGATTAATCAGGCATCAGCTTTAAATGGCAAATCTTGGAAAAACATCTAAATAAATATGCATTTTTAAATTAAATGTTATTTCTCCATATGTGAATTATACCACTGTGGAAATTGCGATTAAACACAGCAGGCAACTTCCATCAAGTTGGAAACACAAGTGTGTGTCCCGTTTATTAGCATCACAACAAACAATCCAAAATGGCGTTAAATAACCCAGCATGCCTTGGGCCTCCGACGTCATCACGTTACCCAACATGCATTGGGATCGACGTCATCACGTCATGTACTGATGCCTAACACATTAATTAAATAACGGTGTGAAACAACAGTGTGCAGAACTATACTAAGAACGAGGGTGAATTATGTGAGTCCCATTCACTACACCACAAACATTGTGCCTCACGCTGAACAGTGCAGTTGACGGGAATAATAAGTGTTTGTAATGAAAACAATATATTTCAAATTTGAATAAAAGAATAAAATTATTCTTCCTAGGCGTTCTCACACACACAAGGGCACACACACATGCGCACACACACAAGGGCACACACGCGCGCACACACACACACACACACCACAACAAGCCTGCAGGGTGTGAACTACCACTGTGAGCTACCAGCTAATCAGGCAGTCAGCACATGTGCAAATGCAGATAAATGAGCATTGGTGTACATGCACAACTTTCACTGCTTACTCTAAGCTGATCAACACCTTGCATCTGCCCTATTCTACCCGGCAGGACAACTGACAGTGTGTGTGCGTGTGTGTGTTTGTGCGTGTGTGTGTCAGTGGTGACAGGAACCTGCCACTATGTTTGTCCTGTAATCCGCCCTCTGAGGGTGAGTGTGCTCAACACAGATTGTGCTCCACATGTAATCTACAAGGGCATTGTCATCAACATACATGCAGGCACATATGCAAACACAACTTACCTGAGCACACACACACACATATGCTAGCCTTGGGCAGTGTGACAACAATACATCTACTGTATGTTACTGTACACAAACACACAGAAAATAAGGTAATTAAAAAATGTATAGAAACACCTTTCCCCTTGTAAACATGCAAACACACACACACACACACAAACAACACATACCCACACGCACAGACAAACACACACACACACACACACAAACACTGGGTGGCCTTCAGCAGCATCTGATAATTTCATTCATCCAATCAATTTCCATCAGCCCACTGGCTGCGAGTATATAGTGAAGGCTCTAAGATAACATGTGCTCCTGACAAGAAACACACTCGCACACACACGCACACACACACACACTAAACAAAACTCTCATATGCTCCCCCAACCATGCACGTGCGCACACACATACACACACACACTTCACCTCAAAGTACGGGGATAATGAGGGATTTATATGCAATTTCCTCTGTACGCAAATTGTAGCTTATAGTAATACAGAGAAAAACAAAAACACAAGGACACTCAGGGAACCAGGCTAAAAGCCGTCTCTTGCCTCATTTTCAGCTCTATTTCATCTGCGCAGAATTTATTTCTGCACTGCTCTTAATCTCATTTCTTCCAGCGCCGACGAGTCCGTCACGTTTGTTTTTTACATCATACAGAGCAGACGTGAAATGACTGCTCTCTCGGGCACAGCCGGCTGCGATGATGGTAGATCAGTGTAAATGGAGAGGAACACAAGCAGCAAGTGTAATAAAAGTGTGTTCACGCTGGAGCAAAACTACTTCACAGGAGTGCTGCTATATATGCATCTGCTACAGGTGACATCCTGTCAGAGTATTGGAGGAGCTTAACTCTTCCACTGTGAAACATATGAAGCTTTTCTCTCTGTCTCTCACACACGGTCTCACAGACTTATGAGGACATAATATTGATTTACTTTTAACACTCAGCTGAGACTACTACTTCCTTAACCCTCACCTTAAAAAGCGTATTGATTTACGTTACAGGCGCTTGCGTTTTTTTTCCACATAAGAACAGTAGTCCCCACAGTGTGACTGCGTAAACACACACACATGCACAAACACAACAAAACAGAGATATGTTCCTCTTTAAAGTGTCTCTGCGCTCAGGTCTTTCTGACCACAGGACAAAAAGAACTGAGGGTAAAAGGAACTCTCTTTTCATCTCCCTTCATCCTTTCGGCGTCATATTCTCTCTCGGACCCTTGAAAGCTTAATCTGATTTTTTCTGTTCCACGTCACACTTCCTCCCCTATTCCTCCATCTGTCTTGATACATTAACCCTGTGCTGTACACGTCATGTACCACAAGGAAATCCTCTTTCTGTTCATTGTTCTAAGCCTTTCATGTCCGTCTTCACCTGCGGGTCTCTGTGATCTCGTAACGAATAAAACATTTACAGACACCAGTAGTCCTAATTAGGCTGAAAATAATATAGAGAGACCACAAAGGGGAATTTTTTTTCTCCTCTTCCGTCTATAAAGATGCTTTATGGGCACTTGGAATGTCACAGGCAATTTACCCAAGGGCTGGTCTTTCTCCCAAAAAGCGCCATTTAGCAGAGCAAGGCTACAGTGGTACAGTGGCTAAAGTGGTAATGCAGAACTACGGAGCAGCTGAGATGCAGGGAGGCTTATGCTTTACATCATATCACGTCTTTCAGGTTGTATTATGTAAGTCAGTGATTCATATTCAGACCCTGAGGCCCGGCTCTTGCAATGCTCAACATGTTTGCTAATGAGAGCTGCCAGTAGAGAGCTAACCCTCATACTTTTGGATAGCAGTTATGTCATCCATCTTTATATACAGTTTATATCAAAACTGTTGAAGTTACAGAAGGAGACAGTTAACTTAGTTTAGCACAAAATCTGGAAACAACTACTGATATAGACGACAAACATAAAACCACAGCATTTTGTTTCTACACTTAAGTTTGTATCTAGATTAAAGATTAAAGTTCTGATGTGTTTATTAATATGTACTAGTCATGTGCTTGGCTAGCTAAGCTGAGCTATCCTATTCACTTAGCTGTAGCTTCATATCCAATCTGCATTAATGAGCTACAATGCAAACGCCGAAGTACAGTAAATAAGCAACTTTAATTTATTTTTACCACTTTTATTACACATTCTCTGGACAATCGTATCCTTACAATTAGAGAAAGAATGAAACAAATTGTCTTCAAATAGTAGCTGCTACACAGCTTTTTGCTTTGTCACAGGATATGAAAAAGGACAATTCTTTCTCTCATTCTATTACCAACCCCTCCATTTAAGTGGGGGCAGAGAATGCCTTACCCGCTCCTTCAGAGGACGAGACAAGCTTTTGAAGAGGCTCCTCTTCTCTCCCCAAAAGCCATCCCGAGGATGACGATATTTAATATGAGGAAGTGAAATGGTCTAGTGAACCGACCTCAGCCCGGCCTTGTTATATCCTGCTGCACAGAACATAAAAGCCAACATGTCCCTGTATTGTTCATAAAACACGAGGCCTTCAGCAACGCAAAGTGCTTAATGAGGTACAAAAACGACGATAAGCTACGATCCTTAGTCTGTCTGCAGAGGTAGATGTTCTTCAAATGAAACCGCTAAACAAAACTCCCTATTTCTATGGTGTTTCACCAAAAGAAAGAGATCCGTCATTGATTACGATGGGTTCCCATTCACACGCACCTGCCTCTGCGTGTTACATTTGTGTAATTGATAATGAGTCAAGCCTAGTTGTTTGGCATGTGTAATTAGCTCATAACATCAAGCATTGCTTCAGTGATGAAATTACACCGATACACCTGCATGGCTGCAAATGCACTTGGTTTTTCACAATTCTGTTTGACATATTGTCATAAATACATTAATAAAAACCAACCAAATAAAGTGGAAATTTAAGAAGAAAATTTCAATAGATGTGGCACAAAGGAAACTCAGTTAAAACCTAGCGACGCCGGGCAGTCTGCCCCTACAGTGGGCGGGTGTCCGTTTGTGTTTATACATAGTATGATTTATTAAGACTAAATAATATAGCATTAGCCATTGCCAAAGCCTGAATGTAAATACAGGAAAGTGAACACGGCCACAATCCAACGTGGGAGGTTATACAAGAACCTTATCGCACTTCCATTTATATTATCCGGAAGAGAAAGCAAGCAAGCTAGCAGCAGCTCCCACTCTTGTTTATTTGCCTGTATAGATTTGTTCCCTCTCCGTCCCTTTTTATTTTTTCCTCTAATGGAACTCGGCACTGTGCCACTTGCCAAATTGTGACGGTGGAGAGAGAGAAGAGCAAAATAAATACAGTCTGTGTGTCTGTGTGTGTGTGCATGTATTCAGGTGTGTTGAGGATTGTGGGAAACCAAAAGGGAAAATATGTATGTGTGTGTGTGTTTGTGAATGAGCGAGGATGTTGTGGATTCCTTCAGCGTTTTATGTGTGCTGCTGTCAAATGACTTCACTGTACAAAGAAAAAAAAAGCATAGCAATCAGTGGGCGCTGGCATTGGAAGCAGTCTGGCAAACCAAAACACAAAACAGTCTTATTGAATTGTCTTGTCATGTCACGTCGCCCGGGCCCAGTGTTTTAAAAAGCAGCCCGGTGTGGCTGAAACGAGGCCAAATGGGCCTTCACAATCAATTAAGTGATTTGGGGTCTGCTGGCTTTTTTTCGTAGCGAGACGGGGACGACCAAAAATAATTATGTTTACCGGAGCTCAACGACAGAGACGCAGAAAATCACAAGCCTTCAAAATAAATATCTTCAGTTTGCCACTCATAGGCTTCTAAGACCATTATCTTTCAAAAGCGACTCACATCCTGATTACCACTGCAAAGTGAATTGCCATTTCAATAACGAGCGGTAAATAGAGGGACAAATGATATTGTTTATTCTTTAACTTCAGCGGAAACTGAATAAAAACTATCATCGTGTTAATCTGAATTTCCTTTTTTCCATTTATTAAAATTTTTGAAAATATTACCAATTGTATTTATCACAGGGGATTTCAAAGGGATTTGTATTTTCAAGAGCCATTCATAAAAGCATGGTTAAGCCCTAAATTACCTCTGTGAAACCATTTTCCTTCAATTCTGTGAAGAAATCTTCTCTTCCTTGCCTGAAGTGTTACTGTTTTTTCACCTGGATGCATGGCAAAATCAAACTTTGGCACCGCTGCTCATTTTACTTAAAGTCATCTCATACGAGCGCGGAAAGTGAGCAGTCAATTCAGAGGCATTTACAGGAGAAAACGGTGATTGTGTTGACTGCTGAATGCTCGTTTAAGTTTTGTCTCATTCCCGGCGAACCTGCAAAAAATGGTACCGGCTCATTACTGTGCACCTGGGATGAAGGAGATGTGAACATATTGTCATTTTTCTATATGTGTGTGGACCAGGGGAAAGTGAACGATGTGCGTCGGATGCTTCATTAGCAGCGCGCCTTTTGCTTTGTACATCTCTCTCCAAACAATTGTGTGAGTTGAAATACAAGACTATAATTTGTTCTACTTAATGCAGGCTGCAGTGCAATACACATATCTTTATAGATATATAGGTACTGAAAAAGAGGAGATCGTTATTTATGAGTTCAACAAGCCATAAACCAACTAATTCGTAAATGATTGATCTCAAATCTTAGCTGTTTAACTTACACACCTGAACATCGCAGAAATAAATGCTTTTTGAGTTAGGACAGTATTTGTATTATTGTTTACTTATAGTACACAACACTTGAGTGACCTACACAAAGACAAATATGACACAGCACAAAACAAGAGGGCAAAGTAGACCTTACATCAATAAGTAAACATGGAGGAAATAAATAGTGAAACTAAAAAAAAAGGAAGGGGTTTATAACATGTGTGTGTGAGTTGGTGACTGCAAAGTTGGTGGCACTCAACAGAGACTCCGTGTTCATTTATTATATTTCCTACAACGTGTAGGCGCCCTGTATAACCCTCCAATGTAGTTAGTTTTAAATGAGTGAAAACGTGACAAAATCCAATAATGAGCAGGAGAGAATCACTAATGTTTGCCAAACTCTAAATATATTGATACCCAGCCTCAACACAAATGGATAAATACATTAAATGTGCTGTTGCTATGGATCTGAAGCTTGGAAGCCCCTGTGAGGAAGATCTTATTTTCTTTATTTTAGTCATTGTACAGATTAAACAAGGTGTAGCACGTTCATCAGCAACATGATAAGAGGTGGTTTAAGTGGAACTGTTTTTATATGTAAGAAAAAACAGGAACTAGGACGGACAAAAACAAAACCAATCTTCTCATGCAAGAAAGCAATCACTTTATTTCTCAGTTTTGGAGTACATACCTCAGAGCATTATGCTATTTTCTTATCATGGACAAGTGGAACTGCAAACACACCCACACACATACCAAGATAAGTACAAACAAAAACACGGAGACGGAGCACCACATTTCCCTTAAATCACACTTTTTGATAGATGGATAAAAAAAGGAGGGGGACATCTCCTTTATCAGCCAGACAGATTGTATCAGATCTGCCGCTTGCTGCGGGCGCTGTGCTGCCATCAGATACAGTTTGATAAGGGTGTGACAAACTAAGGCAGCAGAGGTCAGGACATGTGAGGGCAGCAGTCACTGGGCTGCTGAGGGAGAATGTTGTGGGTCGGGGTCAAAGATAAAGTGATTGACTCAAGGCAGAAGATGTACTTGCATCAGGAGATTTACTGCATCTGATGCAAATTCCTTTTTTTTCTCCCAGTCAAGGCTCTCGTCGGATTCACTTGTAGAAATGTGCTGGAAATGGAAAAGCAGGCATTTGAGGGACAGATTTTGAAATGCAAAGTGGCAGTGTTTAGCATCTATGAATTGTTGAAACCATTTAAATACCAAAATGGGATTTATCTAGGCTTGTAGTCACACGTCCTTAGAACGCAAGGCGGCCTTCGATTTGTCGTCAATTGCTCTATTACTGAATAATCTTGATGTCACACATTGCAGCAAGGTCAAGGGAGTTGCACTTTTAAGCCAATGCAAGCAGGGTCTGTGCCTCTGCCAAGCCGGTTCTAGCAATCCCAATTACGCACACATTAACATGCATCAGCGCTCAGCTCCAGTGAGTTACAAAGGCAGCAGAAAGAGGAACCATTAGTAGCAGTTGGATGGACTCGATGCATGGAAATATTAGAATGATGTATGGTCTGTGTCGATAGCCAGTTCCAAGCAAACAGCGCTGTGCAAGCATAGCCCCCCCTTCTGGCATCTCAATCCACCATTCTGGTACAATGGGTGACAGGGAAAAACTGCGCAGCCATAATCTTTCAGCATCCATCAATGAGGAAGTCACAACTGCTGTTGTAAACCTAAATCCCATTCAGGTCATATCCATATCCCTTGTAAGTAGAAAAAGTATATTAGAATGTCCCTATAGTCTCGTATAGATCAATGTCCACAGCTCTGTGTCAGCGCTTGACAATGTTCTGGCTGCACAAAAGCAGACAAACACTCAAGATCATCTTGGGCAGTGCTGAGCCCTGGAAGTAAAAAAGGCTGTACATGTCAGAGGTGGTTAAGGTCTATTTTGTTGATTTATCTTATACTATTGTTAACCCTTTGATACACAACATGGGTCAAAAGTGACCCGATGGAGTTTTAATTGTAAATATCTTTGCAATAAATGTAATTCATCATTCAGAATTCCAGGAATTCCTCAATTAACTTGTTTTTGATCATTACACATTCTTATTTTTATTTGTCCTTATTTACTTTTTTAATAAAAATCATTTTTGTATCACTACCCTTCTAAGGCACAACATCGGTCAAAAATGACCCGTATTCATTTCACATGTTATTTCATGCATGGCTGTGCTTCTTTGCTATCTTTTAAAATCTATTCATTTAATCATTTAATATTACAAAGTATTAATTAAAATATCTTGTTTTTGATTACCACGAATCATTATTTTCATTTTCTCTGTCTTAATTTTTGAACTAAAATGTTTTTTGTATTACTACATCAAGTTTACACACATGGGTCAAAAATGACCCATGTATGCAAGTGTGAATTTGGTAGGAACCTTTGATTTGTAAATGTTTGTAGTTAGGAACATGTTTACTGTGGACAACTTTTCACATGCCACACTTGTCAGAACTACTTGTCAGAACTAAACGGGCTGCTTTTGCACATCTGATTCATGTAAGTCTTATTTTACAATTGTTTTACCTAAGAAAATATTTGATATCTTTTGAAAAGATAACTGCTAATAACATTTGAACATTATTTCCCTCTACTGGTGGGAAAGATAAATATGTCCAATATTATTAGCTAGCTGTTAACATATTCTCTTTTAGCTAGCTAATGTTAGCTTATGTAAGCTAGGTAAATCCTAGCTAACGATAGCTAGGTCAACATGATTTAGTTCTGACAAGTAGTTTTGACAAGTGTGGCATGTGAAAAGTTGAAATATTAAATGATAAAATTAATAGATTTTAAAAGATATAGCAAAGAAGCACAGCCATGCATGAAATATCATGTGAAATGAATACGGGTCATTTTTGACCCGTGGAAGGGAAGTGATACAAAAATGTTTTTTATTAAAAAGTAGAAAAGGACATAAATGAAAATAAGAATTTGTGATGATCAAAAACAAGTTAATTGAGGAATTCCTGAAATTCTAAATGATGAAATAAATTTATTGCAAAGATATTTACAATTTAAACTCCATCAGGTCATTTTTGACCCATGTGTGTAAACTTGATTTAAAAATACAAAAACTATTTTAGTTCATAAATTAGGAAAGATAAAATGAAAATAATGATTTGTGGTAATGAAAAACAAGATATTTAATGAATACTTTGAATATTAAATGATGAAATAATTAGATTTCCAAAAATATAGCAAAGAAACACTCAGCCGTGCATGAAATAACATTGTAAGTCAATACGGGTCATTTTTGACCCATGTTGTGCCTTAGAGGGGGTTTGCATAGCTTGTGTATCAAAGGGTTAAATATTGTTTCATCACAAACAAAAGGAGCCTTTTCACATATATTCTTCTCTATGATCTAAAATGCTCCCATACTACACGATAAAGAATAATGGCACATCACACACTACAGGATATTAAAATAATTGCTCCAGAGGCAGCGACAGACCATCATTAGTCTCTCATGTGACCTCATGGGGAAGCAGAGTGGCGTGGAGAGACAACTAGAGTGTCATCTATTCTTCAGGTGATCTTTTGTCTGTCAGTTATTATATCTGTCAGGAGCAGGCTAGCTAAGATTAGCCTCAGAATATGTACTGTTGCTTGGCAGAAACCTCAGCTGCTCCAGTCTCACTGTCTCTTTCTTTGGCTCTTTTTCCTCTCAGAAGATATGTCATAGTACCAATTCCTAATTATCAAAAGGGATTCATAATTATGGTGGAGCCCCAATGATTCCGCGGGCAGTTCGGGAGGTTTTAAGAATGACCCAGTAACCCCTCACAGGACCAGAAAATCTGCACTAACTGAGGTTCCAGACCAGATTTCCCCTCTGATTCTCAGGGACCTGAATCTGGGTTCAATTGCCCCGAACTTCCTGTCTTTGCTCAGCTTTACTTAGTAGCCATTGTTTTATTTTCGGACCTCCCTAACCCATATGACATGACACAGAGTGAAGTCAGAGAAGGATTATCCAAAATATTGGAGTATTCATAGGAATCAAAGGTTGAGTTAGGAAGCCAGATGGATAACAAATCTCTGAGAGAGGACACTCTTTACAGTCTTGGTGACCAATAGAGAAGACACAACAATGGTTTGGCAAGAAGAGACATGTTTTAGATACATTTTTGGCAGGAAAGCTCAGATTTAGTGAGATGATGGGAACCCAACTGTTGCCTTGTTAACAACCTGTACGGCTCATCAGCCTGGGCTCCCTAATGCCTTCAGTATTGAGAATGAACACTTCTGCTAAAGACATCATCTATCTCTAAATAACAAACTTATTCTTCACGCTGCAAGATTTCCCTCACAGGAGGGAACCTATTTTGGTGAAACATTTGCATGTTGGGAATATTGTTGTCATTACAGTGGCTAATTTCCCTCAAAGAAAATGCACAAAACAGTTTGTTCACTGTATTTTAAGAAGACAACTTCATATACTGTCTGTTCACTGTTTGATTCCTACTGCACAGTTGTATCATTTATCAACATTCCTCTATCGATTGGAAACACAGCAGCAGTCTACACTTTCCTCAAGATATTATCCTGGCTGTGACTGCAACTGTTTTGCATTCATATGGTGAAAGAATTTAGAAATTGGCAATTTGAAGTTTGTGTACTGTGCATCCATTATTTAGGTTGAAGCTGCAATGGCTTTGTCTGTGCTCAAATTTAATATTTTGAGAAGTGAAATCAACTGGACTCCACTAGTCAGCATAGTTTAATTCACATGCATACGGATAGCCTCATACCCCAAATCCATAGACCTCATACACTCAGGATTATTATTAATGTATATATATATATATATATATATATATATATATATATATACATATATATATATATATAGAGAGAGAGAGAGAGAGAGAGAGAGAGAGAGAGAGAGAGAGAGAGAGAGACCAACAATTGTTATCAGCTACGATCAATCTTAAGTCTCCAGTTAACCTAACCCCCAATCTGCATGTCTTTGGACTGTGAGTACTGCCAGAGTAACCGAAGAAAACCCAGGCAGACACTGGGAAAGCATGGAACCACAACACAGAAAGGCACCTGCCAAAGCAGGATTCAAACCTGGAACCCTAGTGCAATGAGGCTACGTGCTAACAGACATAGAATTTGTTACTTATGCAAGAAAATAGATATGTAGTGATTGTTCTTGTAACAACAATTCTACATTCTACATGAGCAACTGCAGGTGCCCTGCTTTAGCACAATCTTATAGCGGGCGCTGTTGGCCTTTCATACAAAAGCTATTGTACAGTCGGGTGGGTGTTAGTGCCTAAAGCGCTCCGTGTTGCACCTTTGGGGTAAAAGCCAGAGGCTGGAGGTGCTCTGTTGATGACATCAGCTCACTTTTGAGGGAATGGCTGGATGTGTGTAGGACAGACTTTGGTTTATTCTGCGCTCTCCACCCTGCTATTGCCTTCAGGCTGTAGCGGCAAGTTTCCTTTTTTTTTTCTCAAGACCAGTTTTGGTTATTCTGTTTGCCTCCCGTACCTATGCGCTGCCTCCTTTTGCAGCAGTGTGAAGAACGTCACACTGGCCACCACTGATTAAATCGTTTTTTTGTACACATCTGGAGATTTTGCTTACATGTTTGAATGGGTACTTGTGAGACCGCACCATGTCTTCCAGCTCACTTCAATGCAGACGGGTGTCTGTATCTTCTCCTGTGTGAAGTCCACCACTCGTTTCTTCACCTCGCTGACCCCAGCATGAAGAGAGAGAAATTTAAAAAAGAAGGAACACCATGTGCTATGTGAGACCTAAAAAAAATAGTCCTCCACCATCCCACCGAATACATGTTCTGGTCCTCCCTCTTAAGAGAAGGAAAAACTGCTTCTAATAACTTTTGCACAGATGTGTCCTGAGAACTTTTACAAAGATATTCATTTGAATATGATTGTCTATGAAACATTTGTTAGATGCCTTCATGACACACTGTTGTGCATTGGCTGTCAAGTTATTTGACCATATATCAACAGGGACCTTACCATCACCTGTGTGTTTCTATGGTAACATTCTGTATTCATACTATACATGCAGCACTGTATGCTCTGACCCTATCTGCTGGCAGATCCTGCAATGCAATTGTCCAACCCAAGCAGCCCAGGATGAATCTTGGAGAGGATTTGCTGCAGGATCACCAGCCACTCAGAACAACTGTCCTTCATTTTAGTTTGCTGCCCAGGGGCTTGGATATCTTTGTTAGGGCTCACGCACGCATGCCTACGTCATGTGACTGAACTTACAGTACTCGCAAACACGCATGCATGCACACATACGCTCGCTCATTGGTGGATATTTAAGTCAGGAATAGAACTTGGATGTTCTGCGGAAGCAACGAGTTCCGAGGAGACATTTCGAGCTCAGTCTCACCACAAGGTCACAGCCTGCGGGCAGCAGCAGTAGCAGCAATAACGGCTCTCCATCTCCCAGCCCCATTTAACTGACTGATGCTTTTTGACATGTAGGAGCAATCGAGCCAGTTAGCCTCTGGGAGGCTTCAATTAGGACCAGGCCTTAATGCAGCAGAGAACTTTGCAAAGCCCGGATATGAGGTTAAGGCCAGACTCAAATCAATAAAGAGAACATGGTTAAAGACGAACACACTGCACCCTGTGCTGACAGAACAACTCGGAGAGGGGTGTAAGTAGATTGGGCGAGAGGTTATGCTGCAGTCTTCTGTGTCTATCAGATTTGTATCAGATTTGTATCAGATGTGTATCTTAGTGAAGCTGAATAGTCCCCAGGTCGTCTTCTGAGAAACAGTTAAACCCTCAGAGGCGGATTTATCATTCTGAATAAAGTGGCAGGCGGAGGCAGACAGGTGTGTGTGACTGCTGGTGTCAAAGACGTGTTTTGAATCTTAAAAAACACACATACTGGAAACTGTTTCATCCGCACCCCTACCCGTATAGTGCACCACACACAGATACACAGACACACACACCCCAATATGATAATGAAATAAAGGAGCAGGGCTGTGAGTGACGCGGCTGCTGCACTATTTCATGGCCTTCCCGACAGGTCCATTTCCTCGTAGGAGCCATGTGATTTGGCCGAGGCTCCTATATAACTGCCAGCGCCGACAAACTGGATTTATGGATAAGATGCGTGCACTTATACACACCGTCAGGGATCAGGCCCAGGCAAGGGCAGTCAAACAGTCCAGTAGGGGCAGTGGTGGAAAATGTACTCAAGTAATGTACTTAAATACAGTTAAGGTCCCTTACTTCAGTATTTCTATTTAATGTGAAGTTATGCGTCTGCTGTACTATAACAGAGGTAAACATTTCTACATTTATTTGACATTTTCAATCAGTAGTTGCTTTTGAAATGAGGATTTTTTTATACAAGATTCTAGAACACAACATACTGGAAACTCTTACAAAAAGCAGCATGCAGTTGAGAACACATTTCCAATATCTGGTGAGTAACTAAGAGCTCCACCAAATTGTCACTTTTCCCTCTAAACTTCAAACATGATTTGATTTTAATTTACGTCAAATGATCGAAAATCTCACCAAAAGTCGAAGATTAGAGATCAAGTCCTGACACTGTCACAGATTTGCATATCAGAACTTGGTTTTGTCTTTGTTCCTTGTCATTAAGTATCTGACTCAGACGTATCTGGTATACAACTGGAGTCTTCCAAAGCTCTAAATGTTGGAGCCACAAATTTGTATCATATTAACTGTTGTCATATTTTCATTCTTGTAACTATTCCTTTTTTCTATTCCTATTGATGAATCTAATTTTAAATGATACCTGTAAATCTTGCTTTTACTCAGCTTTAGTCTATTTTATATTCTATTATAATATCTTTTTATCTTCCCTCCTCGTACTTCTACAATGTACTGTACTACTTGTGTTGCCTTTATTTGCCACTATTATAAAGGTACGTTGGATCAACTGCTGTTGCTTTAATGTGCTATATAAATAAATCTGAAATGATTTGAAAAGAAAGTGGTTCAGACTAGTTCCACCTGCAGCAGCTACACGGTGCTCACACAATGAGTCTTCATTAATAATCTAATGATGTCATATATAATCATACGCCAGTCAGCGTGACCAAACCAGTTATTTCTCCCTTGTATTTTTATGAGTCATATTTATGTACTTAAACTCATGTAGAAGTTTTTGAAGATATTTCAGTTGTGATTATTTGTACATTTCTGTATTTCTTCCACCACCAATGAAGTGAAACATTATGAACTGAGGATGATGCGTCTATTTTTTTTTAAGCTTTGTGATTTTTGATATAATTTTTTTTAATTAAACTGGTAATGATTTTTGTGAGGAATGCAAATATTTCACATCTTCCACATATTTGCATCAGCTTCAGTGAACTGCAAATATCAAAAGCACTAGTTTGGTCAGACTTCTTCTCAAATCCTGAGTACATATTACATTGCTAAAAACTTCTCTCCTCTTTTTTTGTTTGTTTTCATCAAAGTAAAGTGAGTGGTATTCTGTGCCAGAAAGAGCCAGTTTGATTGAGCGGTGGAAAAACAACTTTGAGGCGGGCAGGGCCTTGAGGTTGGCTGTATATCATTTCCCCCCTCACAGTGCGAGTGCATCATTGTCTGGGCTGTAGCAGTCAGAAATGACAACAGAGGGTGACACTGAAAGGTCCCAGGGTTCAGCTGCCTGAAAATGTCACTGGGCTGCCTCTGACAGAATGCCACAGAGAGAGAGAGAGGGGGGGGCGATAAAACAAAACAACAACCTGAGAGTGCTTCAGATCGCACACACAGACACAGACAGACACACACACACACACACACACACACACACACGCACACACACACACACACACACACACACACACACACACACTTGATGTTTTCCAGCAAAAGCAAGTTTATCAGAGAGTGCTCGGCAATTAACCAAAACCGATATTTATAACCTCTAATCCACCTCCGCTGACCTGTGCTCACTTTACACCTAATAATAATCACTATCACTAGTCAGAGGTTATTAGGACCCATATAGTACTTTAAGTTTACGTTTGTTAGAGTTGCGAGTTTAAGAGACACTCATTTCACTCACACCTTGAGAAGTAACATGACATGCACAGTCAGGACATCCGTGTTAAAGTGACTGGAACACCTCCATTGTGTATTCAAACCTCCATGATTGAACCTTGTACCCCTCCTCCTCCAAGGCAAAAGCACATAAATGTTAAATAACCCTCATAAATAAAAATACATATATTGCTTTTCTGGTCTAGTCTAGTCTGCAGCATCTAAATACACAGCGCTTTGGCTGTCACACATCATTTACAAGCTGATAAAATAGCTATCAGGGGCAATGTGTTTTGTGTCTTGCACAAGGAAAGGACACTTCAAAATGTGGCCTGGAGGAGGAACTGGGGCCCGAGCCATGTCCTTCCAGTTCATGGTAGATCTGCTCTACCTCCTAAACCACAGTGGCCCATCTCATTAATAGCAACCTTACTCTTTACTCTCCTTCCTGAGCTCTAAAAAGTTAATGCTGCTTAAAACAGTTCCTACGGTTGCGGCTCCACATTAAACTAGCAAAAGGGCCTTTTTTCAGTGGATCATTTTTAGATACTGCAGGGAGTAAGGAACAGTCGACACGCCTCCGATCGACTCCTCAGCAGGTAACAAACTTTTCTGTTCCCTGTTGTTGTGCTGAGAAGTGCCTGCGGCGTGTGCAGCATGAAATCAGACCAGGTTTACTGTTACTACTTCTTGATTCTTGAAGTAAAACAACAATAGTTTGCTTGGCTGCACTGTAAACAAACATACCACTTGTCTTCTTTTGCATTTCTGACAAAGTAGGAGGTGAAAGGGTAAAGCCACTCTTGCTAAAACCATGACAACCACAAGCATCACCACTCAGATTGAAATGTTAAGGATTGATCCTCAACTCTCATATTTGCATATCTAACCTACTGTAATTACAGAGTGAGTGTTTGGAACTAAATGTACTGCGGATGTGACAGTCCCTCTCACAGCAGAGCAAATTCCTATGAGTGTGTGAGCTGAAGGGAGTGTGTGTTCTGGCAGAAGGTAAGGTGTGGATTCATCACAGTTTTCAATCCTCTGATATGTGACTGAGGGGAGGAGAGAGTAAGGCACCAACGTCTCTCCTCATTAGACCTGACCGCCCCCTCCCCCACCTCTCCTCTGCCACTGACAGAGAGTCTCATATCCTACCTCCACCAGTCGGCTCTGTCGCTATGGCATCAGTCCATCCGCATTAGAAACTGTAGCTCTCCCCCTCAAGTCAAAATCACTGCATCCGCCTGATCCAATTGGCCACGCACGTCAGCATCACCTTGTGTGAACAGGGGAGATAGAGAAGAGTGGCTCCCCGTCTGAAGTCTGGCCAAGTCCTGCAGCTTTGCTGTCACAACATTAATGTAAAGTACAATTCCTGCGGGAGTCAACTTATTGTTTCCTCCACTACCCATACAGCCAGCCTTGTTTGTCTCATCTTCGCCGTTCCTTCTTACTCGCTAAACTAATAAGACCGTATAGAGCATGAAGGATTAGAAGTACCTGTAGAAATAATAAAGAAAAATCTGGTGTTATTACATTTTCTTATTTCCATAGTTTTGACCAATATCTTTTGTGTTTATGTTAATGTGGCTTTTTATCCAGCTCCATCACGCTGCTCTGTTTACACAGGAACAGTTCGTAATCACATCAGCTCATCTTCCATCTTTTCGACCACCAGTCCCATCGCCCCCAACGCTGCAGCATACGACACAGGTATATGCTGCCATACATCTATAGTCAAATAAAAACATCTCTCTCACAGAAGTGGGCAGATGCATGTGTGCAATTACACCCTCACAAAAACACATTCAAACACACAGACCTAGGAGGTTTCCCTGGTAACCAAAGCCAAGGAAAGTACCTCTATTGAGCGACACTGTTTTAAGCGTGAATGACCATTGTGAATTTGTACTTTCCATTCAAACTCAACCAAAAATTATGTTCGAAACATTTGTTAGAGAATAACAGTGAAAATCTTCCAAGACTGTTAAAATACCGAGCTCATTCCTCGAACAGCTTGGATTGCTTCTTTTATGGATTACTGAGTCTGTGATAACAGTGCTTCCACAGATGTTATCATCGCACTGCATTGCTAAGCAGATGACTGTTACAGCATGTGCAGAGTTTTTGGATATCCATTTCCATAAAGGCGTATTACAGCGAGAGTGTTGAACAATCATTTGCACCCAAAAAGTGCTGCAGTGTTAATTGGAGGAGCTGTTGTTATCCTCCAGTCGTACCTCTGAAGTGATTAGTAATATGTGCCAATACGACTTCCTGTCAGAGAACTCGACACGATCATGTGACGGTTACTAAATCATTAGCTACGAGGCTTGTGTCAAAGTGAGTGTGAGGTTGCAAGGAAATAAAGATTAGCATAGCTCGGAGCTAGGGCAGGTTAATTTAAGATGTTTCAAATGAGTCCCTCACTCGCGAATGTATGTCCAATTAGTGGAACGTTAATTTTCAGGAGGAAATCACAGTTTTCCAAATGCAGCAGCTGAGCAGCAGTCATGAGCTGCCAATTCAATCAGAAGCTCTCAGTCGGTGTGTCTCACTCCCGCAGGAACGCCTCCTGGTGGATCTTATACCTTATGGTGGTTGGTAGAGTGGGAAGAGGAAATGAGGAATAAGTTCTGATACTGTCAGTATGAGCGTTAAAGATAGCTTTACCCCAGAGCTGTGTACTCTTTAAAAAAAGATACAAAATATATGCAATAACCATCCGTATGTATCAAATTCAGAAAATGTTATGGACGTCATTGAGTTCTTGCATAATCGCTGCTCGTGCATTATGCATTCAGGATCTTCAGCTCATAAACGATGCTCTTTCATGAGACTGCCCTCCACAAACAAACGGGATTTTCAATCACTTCCTCAACAGCAGGTGTTCCCTGCATAAAACCACTGCTTGCTCTATGTTAGCTCGACATGCATTTGTCAAGACATGCGTAACAATGGACACACAAACACAGGAGAATTGATTGTATTTCCCCCTCGAGAAAAATGTGCTTAAGTCATTTCATTTGATGTTATTTTTAATGTTGATGACGGTGAAATTGGAAAAGAAAAGCTTATCATTTGAAAGAATTATAGCCTGTTTCTTAACACTGTGACTGGTGAGCATTAAGGTTTACAGTCCTGATAATACTGCTTTTCATATTCACAACCACTTACAGCAAGATGAATAAAATGATACATGTATATTTTATTTCTGTTATGTACTGTTGTGTACCAATTTGTATTTGAACTATTTGTTGTCTTGTTGTGCAGCATTTTGTACTTTGTGCTGAAAAGTTTGCCAATTATATACTTTCACTTGTTTTCTTGTCTACCTGATTCTGCTGCTCTAACGACCGAATGTTCCCGGTGTGGGATCAATTCATTTTGATCTTATCCCGTCTGACAAAGCTTGACATGTCTGTAGACGTAGAGTCACAGTAAGAAGTAGGACTGACAGTGTCACCGTATGATGAAAAGTAAATTACATATCTTATGTGAGGAAATGACTAAAAACATGCACGTTTTAAAAATGGAACCAGTGGGAAGTTGCTTTGTACAGAGAAGGAGTGCAGCGCTGGGAGTTGCAGTCGCTCCAGTGGATGTGCCTCTCCTTGGGGTGAATGTCTTGATCAGTGAGAGGGGAGGAACAGGAGGCTGGGAAAACAGCTTGTAGAGCCAGTATAATCAGCTCCGGATTTGGCAGAGAGTGGCAGCGCTTTATTACTCTTCTACGTAAATGTATAATTGAGCCAGACAATTCATCCACCGGTGAGCTACACTGTACGTGGAACACTGGCAAGACGCAGATGAAATGATTTGGACTGATTTCTCGACAACTGCCGGTGAAGTGACTGGCATGGCTCAGGATAATGGGATTCTTACAGCGGTACAGGCATGTTGGAGAAAGAGAAGAGTTCAGAATTCAGCTAAAGCTTCCAGAAGAACGTTTTATGGACTGATGAGATCAAGATTCATCATCTTTTTAAAGTTACTTTATCTTTGAGGTCTGGCACAAAATGTCCTACGGTGTTAAACTAGTCTAGATGCAAATAACAGGAAATAAAAGCTGAGATTCTGAACTCTTGTTTCATATTCATCTTTTAAACTTAATCCCAAATGTCTCCAAGTGTTCAACAAAAACAAAGAAATCCGTTTTGCTGATCCAATCATTTTTAAGGAACTGCATATTTTCAATCATCCTGGAAATGGTGGATAATGTTGCGCGTGGATTCCCAGGGGATGGCAATAAATGAACAGTGAGATCAAACATTCCCTGCACTCTCAATTAGAAGCCATTCCACTCGAGTCCACTTGATCTCTAAAGTCAAAAGCTGTGTTTTGCAATTATTTCGGATTTAGTTTATTTTATTAAAACAAGGCCCGGAGGTTAGGAGGAAAATCAGCATACTGGTGTTAATGCTTGTATTTTATCTGGATGTCAAATATTAAACCAAACCTTTGCGGTGCAATTTGCAATATACCTAAAGCTCATTACGGGTAAACTGTATGAGACTGGTGGCTGACTTGTGGCTAACACGAACTGACATTAGTGTTCACAGTTTCAACTGATGCATGAAGAAAAAGCGCCAGTATCACAGGATGCCTTACCCTCATCATAAACACAGAGCACCTCGACATTATGGAAAGAGGAACAGAAGGGGTTTCATTTCCAAGGAGCTTTCTGCATCATTAACGATGGCTGTGATTAATGGTTTACATCCAGCCAAAGCCCCACCTGTGAGGATCGCAATAAACATGATCATTTGTCGGCCCACATCCGACATAAATACGAAGAAGGAAAGTCAAGGCGCGCGGGGGCTCATTTTGCCTTGCACCTGTGCTACAGTCACCACTGGTGTAAGTATGTGACTTATAATCAGCAATTCTGGTGCCAGTGTGGAAGTGGTACGCTGTGGGCAAGTTCGATTGGGGAAATAGCCTTGCGTCAGTTCTCCTGTTTTCAGCTGACCTCTTTGCTTTTTGCAAGCCAACCATGTAATCCATCATTGAGACATTAATTATGTACTAAGCTCTTCCAGGACAAAGACCCTAATGAAGGGCCTGTCAACGCAGGCCTTTGCCCCCAAAACAGTCATTGAGGGACTTCCATGCTGAGCCCCCACTTTGGAGGAAACTGAAAACAGTTCAACTGCATTTTCCGTTCTTACATTGTGGTTGTGCCTGCTCAGAGCAAACCTGGAAATGCAAACTGTAATGAATACATATGGGTCACTGAGGGTTGAGCACCTAAGCAGCAATGCTACCAGACTTCATTAACGATCTTGAGGCACTTTTTTGGCACATCAAAAGTTTGGGAAGCAGTGAGCAGAGTATTCGCTTTGTGCTGTAACGGCACTAAAATTACATATAACTGCAGAATCCACTTCAAGACTAGACAGCTGGTGTTTACCATAATATCCCTCCTTCAAATGCTATTACTTCTCATCTTTTTGCCGTCTACTGTGTACAAATGACAGTCAATCTCAAACATATTTTCAGAACGGAACCAAAACAATGTTCTTATCGTGACATAGAAAAGACATAGTGAGATAAAAAACTATTTTACAAAAGTCTCTGGTAATTATCCTTGATGCAGAGACTTTCAACTAAAGTTTTGGTATTTGATGTTACAGCTTGTTCAAGAAACTGCAGTGGGATTCCATTAAAAATAGCAAAACATGTCTCCCTTTGCAAATGGCTTGCATGTTATACTCTAACCTGCCAAAACTCATATCCCACTTTCACCAGATTGGTTTTCATTTCGGATATATATTGAACATACACAAAACCCAAAGGCTTTCTTATAATTATTCACCACATAAGACAAGCAACTTTCCATGGGAGACTATTAAAATGAAAATGAAATAACACTGTTAATATGACAAAAATAGATTAAATTAATTACTGTTGTATCATGAAGGAAATAAAAACGGATCTTAACGCTTAATGTGCTTTATCTGATTAAGATTATAAAGATTCATATTTATTATGCTGTTCCATTTTCAGTCCCTACCTATGCAGATAACAATGACACAGTGTCACTCAATACTATGGTAAGTAGTTTCCTACAAACTTAGAGGTTTACTGGAAATCAGCATAGTTAAGACAATCCATCTACTAAAGCAATGATGATTACGATACAAAATGGAAAAAACTAGCACTGAGTCAACTGGATACCCCCATTCAATACAAGTTAGGTCACAAAACTGTATGATTATGCATTCAGATAAATGCATAAGAAAATGGTAAAAATCTAAAACCGGATAAAATGCATGGTTATTGAGAAGAGTAGCACATAATAGAGACTTTAAACCTGGGACTACTGGGAACCCTCAACACAAAGCTAACATCTGATAACGTACGAGCTGTGTTGTGTTAGCCCAAGTGACTTGTCTGTTCAGTGCTCCAGTGGATTTGTGTTCCACAAAACAAAACATTATAAAAGCAAAGCAGAAAAATATAATTTTTGATCCAACATGTCATATGTGTACAGGAAACATACAGCTAAAACCAGCAGGTCATTAGCTGAGCTTAGCAGAAACAAGTGGAGCCCCAATAAGCTAGCTTGACTCATGTCGAGGTTCAAAACTAGAATTGTATTCAATAGAGCACAAACCTTGGCCAAGAACCAACAGCCCCTTCAAAATAAAACAAGCCTTATAGTTTATAATCCTACATACCTTGAAACCAAATTTAAATCCACTGAATCCAGATTTTCACTTGAAATTGTACACACTCAATATCAACACTTTAATACGTCTCAATATTTTTTAATCAAAATTGATACTTAATTTTCTGAAAAATAAGTTTAATATGTGAAAAGGCCCTATCCTTGTGTAATATTGTTCACAAACAAACAAAACAACCCAAAAATAAACAGACAGGGGTGAAAACATAACCTCATTGGCGGAGGCGAATATGTCTCAGCATCTTTAATTCAATGTTGTGGCTTCTTTTTAATCCGTTCAGAAAAAGCCCTGTAAAAAATAGGTGGTTTAACAGGGTGGCAGACAAAGTGTTTGAATATTTCTTTGCTAATTGTGGCTAAGTTTATTGAGTTCTCTCTAGTTCTCAAATCAATTATCAATGTTCATGCTCAAGTAACAGCAAAACAGCAGAGCGTTGGTGGGGTCGTTCCACCTGGGAATTTACCTCCTTGAGTCTTGTGTGATCCATAATTATGTGCCCCAGACAGACATGACAAGTCAGCCAGACAAAGCACCTCCCTGCCAAACAGCCAGACTGAGACAGAAGTGAGTAGGCGGCGTGATGGATTTGAAACCGACTGCTGCAGCTGGACACCTCGCAGCGGCTCGGGCCCTCGCTGAGCCCCGAGCCTCGGAGGCACGGAGGGATGGTTCAAGGTGTGAAACCCGAGCCGTAGCGGAGCTGAGTGGGCTTTTGTTTCACGGCTAATTACCGCTGACTCCTAGACTCTCATCGCCTCCATCCCCCCCACACCCCCAACCCCTTGCTTTGTCTTCCCTCCATCACTCCCTCCGTCTGCACAGTCTTGCTGCTCACCAGTGGAAACGGTATTTCTAATGACAGAAGAAGGTTACCCAATTTATCTTCGGGCAAAACCTTTCAGAGCTCGCTCTCCTTGCGTCCCTGCAGAGCGCGGTTTGCCAGAGGAAAAAAAAAAAAAAAGCACACACACCAAACAACAACACCTGCAACTTGGGATTTCGCTGATCCCAATCTGACTGCGGTTTTAAGTACTACAAATATTTTGGATTTCTTCCTTGTCTGTGTAATCAGCCATAACCTCAAGGTGAACATCATCCATATTCGGTTTAAATTATGTACAAGGATTGTATATGCTATAGGCAAAGAAAATCCCATCTTCTGGCAATATTCTTTAAAAGGTAGATATCAGATGGACGTGGTTTACGTTTCACGATTCAGATGGTGTGACAGCAGCTTGAAGAGAGCTTTATTAGTTTTAAGCCTCTGATGCAGTTTGATTTGAAAAAGTCCTCTAGGCATAAATACGAATCAGCAGTCAGAAAATAGAGAAATTATTGGTGCATGCCGTTTTAGATGTTATCTGACATTAATGAAAGCACGTTTTGGTTGAAGCCAAGTAGGGAAAGCTGTATAAAAGGATTCCTCTTCAGCGGTTCTGCAGTATTACTCCTAATCTGATAATCTGTTGATGGCTGTCAGTAAAAACAGGCTGTCATGGTTAATGTAGAAGAGTAAAGACAATCCCTACTTTTATTGATAAGTTGAATCCAGGTAAAAGCCATTGTTCCGTGTTGGTTTCATTGCTAGTGACAAATCGCATGTGAATAACTAAGCAGCAAATCTGTTGCAAAATGATTTTTAAGACTTCATACAAGTGAGATGTTGATCCTAAAACCAAGGGCTACATTTTAAGATATTGTGAGGGATTATTAAGATTTTAAGCAGGGGGAACAAACTTTGGAATCATTTTGAAAATATGTCAAGTAAGACTTCTGAAGCCCAATTATAATCAAAATGTACAAAATAAGATATGTTCCAAATTTTATAGCTATTTCTTGGATAATAAATTCCACAGGGATTTCTGGAGGATGAATTTAATAAACTGGACACCGTATTTTATGATGCATTCATGTGATGTTGGAATAATCGGAAAAATCTGTTCCTGACTGGGACAATTATTGTTGGAACATAGACTTTTTATCAATATTTAGACTTTGTTCTCTTTCTCTTTGCCTTTATTATCATTCAAATACTAATAGATAAAAATACATGAAAAATTAACTATTAAGAACTTCGCATATCCATCATTTTTTTATAGAATGTAAAATAAGTGATGAAACATAGTTGGAAGACAAGAAAAAAAGACACTAATGCAGCAAGAGGCTGAAGGAGAGAAGAAGAAAACATAAGGAGAATGTGACTGACGTGCCAACGCTAAATAAATGAGGAGCAGGATGTAATTGTTAACGGCTAAACCCTGATTAAAGTGTTATTAATCAGCAGAGGCCGAAAGAGTCACTCCAACATTCGTTCAGGTTTTATCTGCTCTGCAAAGGCCAAAGATGTACAACCTATAACAAAGTCGGATTAAAACAGAGGCTGACAGAGTGGTAATGGTGTTAGGGATTATTTTAACGTGCATGTCCAAGGTCCTGACAGGGACCAAGCCAGGGATATTAAGTTTTACCAGTTCGTGTTCTAAAAGCCCTTTCCCACATTGAGGATGATACAACAACACAGGGATATTCGATATTAAAGGCAACCAATTCAATCCAGTTTATTCATGTAGTGCCAAATCACAACTTGCATTGTTTCAAGGCACACAAGGTAAGATCAGGACCCTACAACACAAGAGAGGAAAGCCACATTTCCATACTGCGCCCGTCACCACCTCCTCCATCTTCCATGGGAGTGTCCTGCTTCATGTCTGCCGCCCGACAAACTGATTATAGAAATGCCAACTATTCAGTGTCGCAATTTATCACAACGCTCTCCGTGTTCTCCGTGTTGACTGTGCCTCCTCTGTTACAGCAACGGGGCAAGCTGTCAGTTTGAGACCCAATTCCTGTTTTGACCTTTCTGATATTCATCCCATTAATTTCCCCGCTTGTGTAGCTTTTTGAAGGTACACAAAAAAGCTGCCAATTACCTCTGCTGTGCACACAAAAAATAGAGTGATAGATTTACAGCAGCAATTCCTCTTCAGCTGAAAATGGCGACTGAGTGATGTGGCAAAGAACATAGGCTGCAAACTGTGGCGTTGGTGGTGATATCACCGTAAAGTGCATGAATGACTGCTACATATGGGAATAAACATGCTCCACTCAGTGTTGCTGGTTTTACAAGGGATTCAGACTGGTGTGAAAAATCCATGAAATGTGACCCAGCCAATATGGATCTGTCCATAAAAAATATACTGACTGAAATTAATTTATGTTAATGATGAGTGAAGGCAAGGTTTAGGGTCCCCCGACACGGCGTTGCATTAATTTCTTTCATACGCTTTGGAGTAATTGTGAACTCTAAATCTATGATGGCTTGTGCGACTGCAAAACCCACAGCGGTGCTTGACATTTATGGAGGTTCAGCTCCTGTGCTATGGTAAAGACATGTGGAGAAGAGGAGTTAATTCTGACCTGCCGCATATGGAAAAAGATTAGTCTTGAGTGCATGAAACATACAGAAAATTACAGGTCTGAAATGTACAAGCATATCAAACTGAAGGAGCGTTTGATTAGAGGCTTTGCTATTGATTGAGCTGGGCAAAGGTGGTGGTTTTCATGAGCTGCTCTGGTTTTTGTGGAGCAGTTTATTTTCCAGCTGGCAGCGGCCAGAGAGGATCCATCCTGCAGAAAAATGAAGCTGTTGGATTAGGAAATTTAAGATAAGAGGGGAAACCGTTAGGAAGACGGGAGGGACTGGGAATGGAATGGAGACAGAAATATATAGATTTTTTTTCTTCTTGAATTGATGGAGCTGCAGAGTTGGGTCTATCTTAAATTGGCAGCCCAGTACAGGGTTAAAGACATGCAGTGGGGAGCGGGAGATCCAACAGTATGTAAAAAGTGAAAACAGAAAGATTGAGAAGCTGAGGGAAGAAGGAGCAGGCAGCCAAGATGAAAA
Organism: Limanda limanda; assembly: GCF_963576545.1. Classification (NCBI taxonomy): domain Eukaryota; kingdom Metazoa; phylum Chordata; class Actinopteri; order Pleuronectiformes; family Pleuronectidae; genus Limanda; species Limanda limanda. The sequence goes on from NC_083636.1 coordinate 12,433,489, forward strand.
CAACGGAGGGTGCAAGAGATCAGCGTATAGCAGACTTCAAGACTGTGTGCTGTGTGGTGTGTGTGTGTGTGTTTTGAGCAGAGTGGGGGGGATATGATCATCTTGGCAGAGCGGTCTCAGCAGCTGTCGCATCTGGGAGCAGAAGCAGCAGCATCAGCAGCAGTGGCTGCAGCATCTGTCTCTGCTGCCGTGCCCTTTAGTCAGCCGTAGATTGCAAGAGCTCCACCGATAAGTGTCCCTCTGATAAACCCAGATCTGATCTGTATTCAAAAACAAACACTGCCTTTTAAACAGGAGCGAGCAAGCTGTGGTGGGCTGATGCTGCAGTCCTGTTTATGACATGAAACCTCCTTTAAATTCTGCCTGATTTATTGGATTTTTATACAAGTCTTCCATAAAATTGGTAATTTGTGGATTGGAACTACTTTGAATTACTATAATCACAAAGTATACAGTAATCAAGTTTCTTGTGAGTGTGAAAAATACAGAAAAGCATTTAGAGGTAACTGTGGTATCGTAGTTACTGGTGTGACTGCTAGAAAACTAAGCTAAAAAAGAGGTAAAGAAAGTGGAATAGAGGCTACATAAGACGAAACCATGAATTCAGTCATCAATGCCATGACTCATACGTGACTCATATACTGGCAACGTTTGTATAAGAGCAGTAACAAATGTATAACTCTGCTCAACAAAAGCTCCTGTCTCACATGCTGTGACATTCACAATGACAACTTACAGTGCGTTAGAAGTGCACTAAAAATAGTCAACAGTTGAGTGCAGAATAATGGACATGCGGCAGAGGGGGAGGGACCACGGGTGCATTTATGAAAACTGAGGCTGCTGAAAGAGGAAATCAGAATTCCATAGCAACCATTTCCCGCCACGTGCATGTGTGAATGAATGTTTATGTGAGAGGATTTTTGGAATCAGCCTTTGTTGATAGGATAATGAAGTATCAAGGAAGGAGAGAGAGCTGGGAAGTGCATGAGGCAAAGGGCCAGGTCGGCATCTCAGGCGGTTGCTAGAGGTCTAAGTTCATTGAAGAGAGAGCAAAGCAGCCAGGACATATTGTTGGTGGATGACTATTGTGGTCACATGATGCTATTGTCATTTCCATTGGGTTAATACCAGCCACAGTTGATCTGGGAAATCAGCCGGTTACAATTCAAGCACTACGCAAATGAGTGTACCGTGTGTGGAGTGTTCTACTTGTGTGTGAGTACGAGGCATCACTGTGATGAAGAATACTATTTTTAAAGGGAAGAACACAGGGGCAACTTTAAGATGAGACAAGAGTTGAGTGTGCTAGATTTTGAGAACTTTGTGTGCCTGGGTCTTTGATTATTCACAAATACAGGGATTACAAACACACACAGACACACACACACACACACACACTCTTGCACTGATACTGTCACATTACGAATGCAGCTCTTGACAAGGTCGCAAATGCTTTTCAAACTCACAGGCTGTCACTCGAAACCCAATTTCAAGTGAAACTATTGTTCTCACTGTTTAACATAGCATTGTAATAATATGAGAAAAATGTGTATTTTTAGTAGTTGGAGGTATTTTAGCAAAAATAACACAAAGATAAACCAGTCAGTCATTTTGAGACCTTCTTACTGGTACTTCCTGGCTGTGGCCCTTGCTGGCTTTCTCAATTTGCATAAATATGAGGAGTTTATAATGTCAGTGTGAAATGAAGCCACCTGATGAACTCATCCCGGGTTAGCAACCAGTCCAGTGATTTTATGAGTCTGCCAGTTTGAGGTTAGACATGTGAGACACGTCACCGACTGCATCTGCAATAAATACAAGCTGCCTACGTTTCACACAGAGATTATAATATGCATGTGTAGCAAATGTGTAGGCGTGTTTGCAGACACAAAATAATCACACTTGCACACAAACACAAATGTCAGATAAATAAACAGTGTTTTTATGAATTTCTTATTTCAATTACATTAAATCTGTATATTCATGATCAGAGCATCAGGCACAACTGATCATTTGAGTGCTTATTGATGTTCTTTGCAAAAACTATTGTTTCCTCGAGGGAAAGAGCAAGCTACTTACCAAATGGATTTTTTTTAACCTTTTATACTATCTGGAACTTGCAAAGCTTAATTAAACAGCTTAACTTCTTGTGATTATTACACAGCTCTGTCATTTAAACAGTGTGTTAATCCATGTCTAAACCACAGGATGTGGGCAGTATGTACAAACCACCCACTGGCAAAACACTGCACTTTAGCTCTTCCTGTTGTCCCTTTCTGCTCTTTTTGCTTTCATTTTTTAAGTTCCTGTCTTTATCGGCTCCCCAAGCTGGACTGGAAGTGGGTCGGGACTCACCCCAGAGGAGTTACAGCAGTAGAATTTGAGCAGGAACGGAGCCCAGTTCAGGGACTCGCTCAGTGAAGGGATTTGAGCCTCTCAGGCAGCGCTAGCTCACAGGTGAGGATTAGGGTCATTGTCAGAGCGTTTGGGTCTGCCAATCTCAGTACGAGGGTGGGAGGAAGTGCTGCCTGGGAGGCTCAGCTCCTGTCAGTGAGCATGTTTTATGGACTTTCACCTTTATTTAATACTGATGGAAGCAAAGCTGGGTTAGCCTGTCTGAAAGTGTCAGTAAATGCAAGTCGATGACTGTTCCAGCTAAAGGTGTGACAGTGTAGTATATATCGCCTTGACAGCTAACTCACAGGCCAATTAAAATTGCTTATGTTAGCTAAATGATGTCTAATGATATAAAGGGATAGTTCCGAAAATATTTTAAGTGGGGCCGCAAGAGTTAATTATCCAGTCAGTTTATTCAATTTAACACAATTTTCTCAAGGCATTCTTGATATATTACGTTCACAAAGCAAAACATGTGATTTGAAAAGTCAGCATGACATGGACCTTTAACCTTTAACCACCAAGGTCTAATCAGATCATCTTTGAGTTGAACTGAACGTTCATCACATATAACGAAGAATGGGACGGAAGAACAGAAGGACAACCAGAAAACATAATGCCTTTGGCCACGGGATATCACTGGCACATATGCATAAAAATGTGTTTCTGACATATTTACATTCACAAGAACATTAGGTCACATGACCTTTACCTTTGACTACTAAAATCTAGAGCATGCAACCTGCAAACCTCCTGGAAAATCCTTCCTCCAGTTGCCATGCAGGCGGACGACCAGTCACAGTCTCACAGTCCTGAGCTCAGTGCTGTGACAGACAGCTGGGCTACAGACAGAATCAAACCCAAAGTGTGGTGTCGACATGGATGAAGGGTCCTGTTTCTTCAAAAGGTAGTGCAAGCATTTTCAAATCTTGCTCCATGCTTTCACACAGAAGACTTCCAGGCCACCCACCAACACACAAGCACACACACACAATCACTGGTCTGATGTGCACGATGGTGATGGAGGTAGGGAGTACAACATCACACAAAACATCAAGACAGAATGTGATGCAGTCTGGACATTGAAAGGTACGGCACTGAGACAGAGTGACAGCTCCTGTGACAAAGTGTTCGGCTGGTAGTGGAGCATCCACTGGCAAGGTGCCGAAAAAAAAGACAAGACAAGCAGAGACAAACTGCAGAAAAGGAGGTGTGGAAAGTAAAGAAATGCTGGCTGCTTTATGACTGCTCACAGCTCCGAGGGACGGCTGCTGCGTTTGATCTCACAAGGAACCACACGCAGGAAAGATAACTCCGCAGCACATCTCAGTAGGGCTCTCCTCTCTCCTACAACCACTGTGCACTTCTCTCAACCGAGGGTGAGAGGGACTGACACAAACAGGAGTGGGGGAGATGAAGATGGGGAGAAGATGAACAAATGGGGGGAAGTATGATTTATAAACACTTCTGCTCTTGTTGGGGTAAACAACGCTGATTCCTGTGAGGGAATGTGTGAACAGTCCTTTCAGTCTGTCTATCTCCGTCATGCACGTGAACACCGAGAGAAAAGGAGAGGAGGGCCCTCCCCTGCTCCTGCCGTTCTCTTTAAGCCCAGAGGTCTATTTGTGCTGACTTCTTAAAAAGGCTTCAGGGTGTCACTTGGACACGGTGGATGAGCTTAATTGCATTTAGCAAAGTGGCAGATCCGTACAAGCGAGAATGTATTGAATGTTTTTTTTTTTCTTTTTTCTTTTTTCTTTATAGTTTTACTCAATCGTTCCTGTAATGCACCTCCATCGCTTTGCAAAGCTCTTGTCACTTTGTGTGCTTTCAACATTTCCCTTAATTTAGGGCTGGTTAAACACTTATCATATTGACTAGCAAGCGCTGGCACTTAAACAATGTTCGGAGGCCGTTAAGGGAGCACGGTAAACTCTCTGAACTCTGCAAATTAGCAGTTAGCAACAGCATTTTCGCATTTTCTATCTAATGAGTTGGACCTTCATTCATTTCACAGCGAGAGGTAAATCATTATGTCTCCCTAATGTCTTTGCTTCCACAACCGCAGTGTGGGTTTGTATGCAGAGCAGCAGACGACCGCTCACATGAGTCTTATTTAGTGCTTTTCATCACGAAAATCGATGCACTTGATGGTCATAAACTGTATTTGAGGATCATATAATTCCGTCTCTATAGCTGCTCAAATCAAATCTAGTCAACTCTCAGACTGAGGCTCTTTGTTCTTATAGCTCAAAATCAAATGTATGGCTTTGGTGGCCCAGACTATCGATCAGCGATTTACAATATATTGAGAGGTTGTGTCCAATAAGACACGGTACACACTCCCTTATATGGCAAAGGCTGTTTGTGTCCATTTACTCTAATTAATCCAATCTAAATCAATTGCTGCTTGTGGATGTAGTAAAAAAGTTACTATCTGTAATTGAATGACATAAAATACACATGAATGTAATCTAGGGTCTCTATGAGAAGCTTAGAGGTCAACTGACATTTGTGACTATTTCAAATACTTAGAACTAAAAAATAAAGAATTGGAACAGAGCTTTTCTCGATATTATGTCATGTGGGTGACTTTGTAGGTTAAGTGAGGGATGGGAGTTTAAAAAAAAGACTTCAGATATTGTTATATATTGTGGCCTTCGTTTTCCATAAGCACCAGACTGCTGTGGGTTAAATGTCACTCTATTAGTGAGTCAGCTGTCTGTTGTGAGCTCAGACATGTCAGTCATAACTGCAGAACAGAGACGTTTCTAGACAGCTGAGATTAAAATGGAAAAAATGTCTTCACTAAAGAGCATTGGCGAGTTTCACGAAAACGAAACAAAAGCTGCGTCTCAATCCAGGTTCTTTATCCTTGGGATACCTCAGTTTATGAAGGGGGTCATTCTTCACGTTTCTATAATGAGAAAAGGAAACAATCCCTTGAATAATGTGTTTGTATCCCATATACAGAGTTTACAAATCTTTTCCTCCTCTTCCTGACGTTGTAGACATTCCTCATCTATCCCAGCCTCACCCCTCCCTCACTAATGAGTACCCCATACCCAGCTAACGTGGATAGCCAGCTGCTTCTCATGAGCAATTACCCTCAAAATATATATATATATATATACACACAGGACAGATGTTTTAAAGACCATCTGCCATCTTCAGCCCTCTGGATTAATTTCCTGCTCTGGCTACTTTCTCATTTACAACCGCAATCACTCATTTTTTTTCTTACAATATCTGTTTCCGGCTGACCTGCTCTGCCTTCCGAAAACCAGCACTATGATTCAAAGTCCTCGTCCTGTCTACCTCCCACTACCTCCCCCCCTGGGTGACCTTTCAATAGGGAGACGTGGAGGCCTCCATCTTGGAGGGTGTCGTGCCTCCTTGTGAGGGCGATAATGACTGTTATCATGGATGTGAGGAGGCACAGGCAGACAGCGATCATGAATGTGAGGAGGCAGAGGCATACGGTGCGTATATATTATGAAGCCATGCGGATAAAAGGGGAGGGACAGGGGATGATGAGGAGCAGCATGCATTAACAGCTCAGGAGAGAGAGTTACAGTTAAATTGAACTGTCAGCATGTGGCATTTTAAAAGCTTCTTGGTGCCTACAAGTTATCGACAGACTTTTCTACATACAATGAGAAGCAGTGTGTGACAGGGAAGTGTCTACCTGATTTCCTCTCTCTGCTTTTAAAGGATATTGAGTGTTTTCCATTACTTAAAGAGTTACTGCACACTTTAATGTGCTTATTGGGTTTTAAACTCAATAATTAAAAAAGTGTTATTTGATAAAAAAAACAAAAACATTGATGATGGTTTATTATCACATTTTAATAGATGAAGTTATGAAAAAAGAAATCTACATTTATGGGCTGAGCCTGGCTCATAACGCCTCCTAGTGTTTCAGACCGTCTTGGTCCTTGCAGGGTCAATGTTTACGTAGAGTCAACCATTTGGGATGTCTCTACGTTATGACATTTATACATATTTTAAAAGGTTAGCTTCTCAAAAAGTGCCCCCCCCTCCCCTGCCACCAGCAACCGCTCATGAGTTTGAATCTCATTTTTAAATCTGTGCTAAGACTAAACCCCTTAACCACCACACCGTCTACCATTCAGAGACGTGCGTATGCCAGTGGTTGGAACAGCTCAGGACCACCGCTTGCTTCAGACATGGTTGAGCCACGTGTCTCTGCAGCGGCTGCTCGTGCTGGCAGTTCCAACGGCTCGGGACAACCATATTGTATTATTTAAAAAGCTAGCTAGTATATGTTGTAAGTTTGTGTGTGTTGGGGGGTAGATGGTAACGCACCTGCGTACTTTTGGCATCTTGGGGGATTTCCAGAGACAAACACTTAAGGTTGAAATTATGCTTTAAGAATGTGACGACGTGAAATCCATGTGTGATGTGTGAACAAAGTATGAATGAGGATGTTATTCTGTGACAGAAACTCTCTCCATTATTCTAGTCAGTGCATTCCCCCTGAACCACCTCAGTCTGCAGCTCCGTCCTGGCATGTCTTGAATGTCAAATCCATTCATTGCTCTTACATCATTAGAGTGGACCTGCGTGCTCATGTGACTGACAGTCTCACACGTATAATTATAACAAAGAATTACTGCTCACTCAGCCTTGAATCAATACCCTTCCCCTCTTGAAAACACATTCATCTCTGTAAAAAGCAATTAAACACTGACAAATCAAAGGGTGCGCTCTATGATACACCCTGCCTGCGACGCCTGCAGTGAGAGGTCAAACACTGAGCGACAGGAAAGATTAAAAGTATCAATAATACATTCGGGCAGAATGAATCAGTTGGGGCACATAAATGAGGCGTCACTGCCTTTGTCACATTGGGGAACAGGTGTGCTGCCGCAGAAGCTCCTGTTCCGCCGCATAAGGCGTGTATATTTGGCATGTCAGATGAGCAGGTGTTGTGTATAATTCATCTTTGTTCCATATTTCATGTACAGGAGCAGGAGAGTGGGTTTTGGAGTCTGCTGGGGGGGGCCTTTCTGGAGAAAAAAAGGCCGGCAGCCTTCTGGCTCAGTATGGTACACCTCTTCAGGAGATCTCTCAGTGGGATACGGTGTGTGTTTGTGTGTGTTTCTTTGTTTAAGCCTTGTGAATATGTGTATGTATGGGCATTCATGTAGCTCTGCATAATGTTAACTAAGAATCAAGCAATGGCTGGGTAGTCATTTTGGGTATTTATTTACACAAAAAAAAACCTAACTGGAATCTGCTCGTGAATAAAAGACGGACCTCTCCATTAATTAAACCTCAAATGCATTTTTAATCCTATCTCAGAGGAACTGCAAAAGCCCCACAAAATAAAAAAGATGAACATGAAGTAGAATTCTGGATTATTCCACAAAGGCAAGGTAACGTGCGTGAACGAACTGTCAAACACGCTTTTCATTTTATTTTACTTTCGAACGTGATAACCCTGCACCCTAAAAAAAAGCACTACAATACGGTTTTAAAATATACATTTTGCACAAGTGAGACAAAAGCCTCACTTTATTTGAATTGTAGTGGTTTCTATCACAGCTTTGTGAGGAAAGAGGGATACAACTGCACCACTCAGAATCTCAGCCTCTTCTACATGAAATTGGCAGTTCCCCCCTTCATCAACAATACAAAGGAGTCGGTGATCTGTTGCTCAGATGCCTGGAAGGATTTGCTTCAAAACCTTTTTCAACTTTGCCTGTAATTCATGCGCTGTAGAGCTCACATCAGGTTTCTTCCATTGCTGTCAGTGGGGTGGGGTTTTTGTTTTTTGAGCAAAGGTCTGGCACTGGGACAGATAGAATTCAGTAATAACACAGTGGTTAAATATATTTTTCATTTGTGTCAGAGGACCGCTGAAGCAGGATTTTTGATGTTAAGTAGGTTACGGTGGAATTGAATAGGACATTAGATAACATAAAAATGACTTGGTTAAAATTAATAATTTTTGTTTTTACTTCTCTGAAGAAGATTGGTTGAGCGTGACTTCCCATTTTTAGCAACAGCTCGGAGGAAAATAATTATAAGTGAAGTGAAAGGTGTTGCGATAATTATCACCAGACTTTGCAGTTTCAGCTCTACTGAGCTTTTAAGCTTCTGACGCCGTTTTGGCTCAATGGTCTGCTACTGTTTAGTTTCAATATCTCTGTTCTCATCAGCATCACTGAGGCTCCAGCGACATCAGTGAAAAGAGCCTTTATAAAACACCTGCATAGCACCATGAGGAAAAATCTGCTGTAGTGAAATGTTAACTTTATAAGGTGATAATATGATGCATAATTTAGACATATATATATATATATATATATATATATATGTTAATTCTGGTTAACATGTTCAAAACTTTGCATGTCTAGCATGTGTGTTACTTTCCCTGTTTACAAAGAGTTCATAATTATAATGTCCTATTTGCTTTGTTAATTCCATTCTCACAGAAACCTCTGATTCCATTGTGTAAGGATCTACTGTAAAACCCCTTATTATGCCACTTATGCAATTTTATGTTGTGCACATCCCTCAATGTGATTGAAATGGGATCAGACAGCGGCACAAACAACAATCAAAAGCCTGGTTAAGTTTGTTCTTCCTGATTAGCAGCAAAGTTGTATCCTGAATACGCAACAGAGCCTCCAGATCAAAACGCCAGTTGATATGCATTTGAGATGATCAAGGCTGTCCCTCCCACAAAACAACCTCTTATCCAAGGCCCATATGAATAAGGCCAGTCACTTTACAAAGACAGATGGTAATAGTGTAGTCAGTCAGAGACTGGGAGAGCCATGTGTTGCAGCTCTCTGTTGCTCAGTCATAACAATATATAGTCAAATGAGGTGATAAATTCTGATTAGGAGACATAAGGGCCATCAAAAGCCTGCCAGGCATGCAACACATCATCTGTACAGGAAGACAAACACAAGTCCTCCACCAGTCAGCAGTCATCCTTCTCGATTCTGGCCAAGATGCCCCCCCCCCAAAACGATTGCCCTGAAATGTGGTGGCGATGAAGACAAATGAAAAACACAATATGTTCTGGTTAGCACAAAGCAGCGCACTGTAACAGGCAGAAGTCAGTTTAAATGCCAAAGAGGATGGAGGACTTCTTAACAAAATATTTCCCTATGACTGCTGACGGATAGTAAACATGTATCCAGACAACTTTGATATTATTGATATTCAAATATTTTTTTAAGGTATACAAATCGATGTCCACTTTTCTCTCCAACATCAAACCTATGTCTGATTTTGTATGATTTGTAATTTATCTTCTGTATATACACTGCTCAAAAAAATTAAAGGAACACTTTGAAAACACATCAGATCTCATTGTGAAAAAAAATTATGTTGGATATTTATACTGATATGGACAGTTTAATGTCTTAGAAACAAAAGGATGCCACATCTTTGATGGAAATAAAAGTTTTCAGCCTACAGAGGGCTCAACTTTATAGACACCCCGAAAATCATAGTGAAAAAGTGTGGCGGGCTTGTCCATTTTGCCAAAATTCAATTTCTGCAACTCAAAATGCTTCTCAATATCTTGTGTGGCCCCCACGTGCTTGTATGCATGCTTGACAACGACGCGGCATGCTCCTAATGAGACAACGGATGGTGTCTTGTGGGATGTCCTCCCAGATCTGTCAAAGGGCATCAGTGAGCTCCTGTAAAGTCTGAGGAGCAACCTGGCGGCGTCTGATGGACCGAAACATAATGTCCCAGAGGTGTTCTATCGGGTTTAGGTCAGGTGATCGTGAGGGCCTTTCATTTGCATCAATTTCTTCATCCTCCAGGTACTGCATGCATACCCTTGCCACATGAGGCCGGGCATTATCGTGCATCAGGAGGAACCCAGGACCTACTGCACCAGCGTAGGGTCTGACCATGGGTTCAAGGATTTCATCCCGATCCCTAATGGCAGTAAGACTGCCGTTCTCTAGCCTGTAGAGGTCTGTGCGTCCCTCCATGGATATGTCTCCCCAGAACATCACTGACCCACCACCAAACCGGTCATGCTGAACGATGTTGCAGGCAGCATAGCATTCTCCTTGGCTTCTCCAGACCCTTTCACGTCTATCACAGGTGCTCAGGGTGAACCTGCTCTCATCTGTGAAAAGCACAGGGTGCCAGTGTCGGACATGCCAATTCTGGTGTTCTATAGCAAATGCCAATCGAGCTCCACGGTGCTGGGCAGTGAGCACAGGGCACACTACAGGACGTCGCGCCCTGAGGCCACCCTCATGAAGTCTGTTTCTGACTGTTTGGGCAGAGACATTCACACCAGTGGCCTGCTGGAGGTCATTCTGTAGGGCTCGGGCAGTGCTCAACCTGTTCCTCCTTGCACAAAGCAGCAGATATCGGTCCTGCTGATGGGTTGAGGACCTTCTACGGCCCTGTCCAGCTCTCCTAGAGTAACTGCCTATCTCCTCCATGTTCTGGAGATTATGCTGGGAGACACATCAAATCTCCTTGCAACGGCACGCATGGATGTGCCATCCTGGAGGAGTTGGACAATCTGTGCAACTTCTGTAGGGTTAAGAAATCGCCTCATGCTCCCAGTAGAGATAATGACTCTAGCTAAAGACAACACTAATGGAAAACCAGTCGAAGTGATCAAGAGGGAGAAACTTGAAATGGCCTCCACATGCAAAACCACTCCTATTTTGGGGGTCGTCTCATTGTTGCCCCTCTAGTGCACCTGTTGTTAATTCCATCAACACCAATGCAGCTGAAACTGATTAACAACCCCCTCTGCTACTTAACTGACCAGATAATTATCAAAAAAGTGCAATTGAATTCATGCCATACCCTGATAAAAAAGTGTTCTTTTAAGAGGAAGAGGAAGCCGTGGTATCCGGAGAAAATCCACCCTTGCATCTATATAAGAGATGAATCGGTATGCATGTTACATTTCTGAATGTCATGTGATATGATACATTTTGATCGCTTGCTGCCAGATCGTCGTCCACAAACTTAAAGGTCACATGTCTGGTTTTCCATAGTCAGCCGTGTATTCTGCGTCGGCTCACTTGTCTCGGAACAAGACACTCAACTCCTTCCTGCTGACTCATTATGAGCAACACGGGATAAAAATGTCAGCTTAATGTTTAAAATGTAAATGTGCAGTGGGAGGGAAATAATCCAATAAAGGCGGCATCAACGGTTGTCATAACAACCTACATGCTACCTTTAATGTGGATGCCAAGACCTAAAGCATGTAAGAGATCCAATTTGAGCTAATATTAAATATGCATGTTTAGTATGTTTTGAGTGCACTGATTTGTGTTTAAAAGACTACACTGTGGTTGATGATGTTGCGTGTAAACCGTTCATTAGCTCCGGCAGAAACACTGGGCCTTATTCGCCTGTGACTCATCTGTCTGAATTTATAAACAGTAAACAACCCTCATCACAGGAAGTACATTTAAAAAAAAAGAAAGACAACACGTGATCCCAAGCAAATGATTCTTTGCCAAGTTTCACAATCTCCCTCAGATATTGTTGCGAATGTGCATTGTTCTCCCTTTATGTGGAAATATTGCTGACATATCATTGGAAAAGGCCCGGGATACTATATTAAACAAACAATGCGCTCCAATTTCCTGGAATGGTACACTGATCACCATGCATGGTCGGAATTGAATTTTTCTGAAATGTGATATTTGAAATGATTACGTCTCGGCAAAGGCAGAGTGAAGGAAAGAGAGCCATTCATAAATCATTCCTTGACATTGCTGCTTCATTACCCCAAACTCACTTTCTCACAGTCTCTGTGTGTCTGTCATCAAAACTCCATAATCCCTGTCAAAGCTGTTTGGATTGTAGGTTAAACGTGTCTCAAACCAGGGAGAGAGGAGGAGGAGAGGATGTAGGGAGGGAGGGAGGGGTGGAGAGGACCAAATCTCCTCTGGATGGAGCTCCGTTCCAAACACTCCTGTGATAATTACATCTCGCTGGCTTTCACTGGATCCATACAGGTTTTTTTTTCTTAAGGTGCCGGTAGGGTAGAAACGGATTCAGCTCGTAATAATATTGCTCCAAGAAGAGAGAACTGTGCCCTTAGTGAGCACACGAGAGAGCTGATCGATTTTTCACCAGAAATGTCAGCTTGATGGATTTAAGTCAAGGTCAAGCTCTGATTAAATACAAAAAAACGGAGTGCTGTTATGGATCAAATGTTTGGAGAGCAAAAAAGAAAGAGCAAAAGAGGCGAGTGCTGCAGAGATTCCAAGGACTGCAACCTCAGACCATGTAAAATAGCTTATGGTCAGCAGTGAATGATGTTAAGCACAGAGGGTTTTGGATCAAGTGGGTGAAGGACGAACATATTTCACCTGAAGCTGACCAACACTTAGTGCACCAGAAGAAATTATACAAAGCTAAACAAGGTACGAGAGGAAGAAATAGTAGTCAAAATTGTAAAAGGGTTATATTTGCGGATGTTTGACTTTCATATCTATATATTAAGGTATAATTAACCCACTAGAGCAGGGGTCTTCAACGTTTTTCAGGCCAAGGACCCCCAAACAGGTGGAGAGATGGATTTAGAGACAACTTCTTCCATTTAAGGATTATGGAGGCCACTGTGCTCTTAGGAACCTTGAGTGCTGCAGCCATTCTTTTGTAACCTTGGCCAGATCTGTGCCTTGCCACAATTCTGTCTCTGAGCCCCTTGGGCCGTTTCTTCGACCTCATGATTCTCATTTGCTCTGACATGCACTGTGAGCTGTAAGGTCTTATATAGACAGGTATGTGCCTTTCCTAATCAAGTCCAATCAGTTTAATTAAACACAGCTGCACTCCAATGAAGGAGTAGAACCATCTCAAGGAGGATCAGAAGAAATGGACAGCATGTGAGTTAAATATGAGTATCATAGCAAAGGGCCTGAATACTTATGACCATGTGATATTTCAGTTTTTCTTTTTTAATAAATTTGCAAAAATGTATACATTTCTGTTTTTTTTCTGTCAAGATGGGGTGCTGAGTGTACATTAATGAGAAATAAAATGAACTTTTTTGATTTTTGAAAATTGCTGCAATGACAAAAAGAGTGAAATATTTAAAGGGGTCTGAATACTTTCCGTACCCACTGTACATCTTGCATACAACACTGAGCTATTAAAGTAATTCACAGATTAATGTTTTTATTTTAAACATAGATGTAGAAGAGACAGTGAATCCTCAAGCTATCTGTGGATGGCACATATACTCCCACATTAGTGAGATGTCGGACCCTGATGGGTAGCACACAACTTATCTAATCTTTGATGGATGGAGGTTGTCAGGCAGAGGGTCAAATCAGCCTCACAATTAATGGATGCATGTTAATGTGTATTGGAAGACATTTAAATTCGTGAACATTTTTTTTTTTTAAATTATAAAAAATTTAAAAAATTGTCTAATCAACCAAAGATTTCGGGACCCCCCTGCAGTACCTCCGCGGACCCCCTGTTGAAGACCTCTGCACTAGAGGGCTCAAAGACAAAAGTACACCATGCCATCCAGTATCTTTTGTGGCTGTCAACGAGTGCTCTAAATTCTGAATTTGATTATACAACTGTAAAAAAGAGTTCATGCATGGGTTTGGGCCACTGCACTGCATGACGGACAGGATTCACACAACGTCAGTTTCCCTGATTGAAAATGAAATGTAGGTCAAGTTGAAAAAGTGAATAATTCAACAGCCACCGTGTGGTAATGAAGGCAGAGAGGTCACATACTCTGTCACGGATTCATTTTTTTTAAACTATCTGCATAATCACCTCCTTTTGAAAATACTTTAGATATAGATCAGTGGATGGCAAAATTGAGAAGCCTCAAAGTAAAATTTTGTGCGAGATAAGTAAGCCACAGTTTGCCTACTAGCAAAGTAAAGGGCACATTTAAAAAAGATGGACCCAAATGACCATGTCCTAATGTCGAGATTAATTTGGGAGAAATTTGGAAGAAATCTGTGTTGATGCCAGAAAAGCCAGTTTCAGCTTTCAGTCGCTGTTTGGTAAAGTTTCGACATGAAAATTACTTGATTTGGGTTAAGGAGAGAATCATGCTTGGGTTAAAATACATGAATGCCTTGAAGGCAAACTTCTCCCATGTGCATACAAATAACTCCACTCTTACAGATACAACGGACTAATTTTAATGGCTCTTGATGAAAAAAATAGTTACGGTATGCGTAAGCTCTGAGGGAAAACATGTATAACCACCCACTCCATTTAAAAGTTGACTCTGTATAAAGTTACCTCTGTATAGAGTTAGATTGTATCACTTATAGAATTACAATTATAGTGCCTCCATTGTAATGACAGCATCTTAGGACTTGTAAGCAAGGCAGAGGAAGTGAACTGTTTTCAGACTCAACAAGTGGGAAGCTATATTTAATGAAAGCAATACCACTGCATATATAGTAAGGTAATTGCTGTACATGGTAGGATAAACTTATTTAAGGATAAGCTGAATTAAGTTTAAGAAAAATCATTAAAAAATAAAAACAAAAGAACCAACAGAGAATGAGGGAGTTGTTATATTAAAGTCACATTTCAAACCTTATCCAGCACTGACTTTATAAGTGATTCATGAACTGAAAATAAGAAGCCAACAAATGCTGGCTGGAGAGACGTCTGACGGTCGCTGTCCATGGTGCTGAATTCTCTCTCCCTCAGTCTGTCTGTCTGTGTCCATCTGCCCCCGGTCTGTGTGTAAGCACAAGTTGCCAGTGTCACTCAAGACTGTCAAAGCAAGGCCGCAGCGACAACATCTGCCGCGCTCCCACTATAATGTCTCAGTCAGGTGATATATAGGCAATCTCTGTGTCCACAGTGTCAGTGGTTGCAGTCAATATGTCCTTTTTACTGGTCCGGTATGAGCCTTAAAAACTACCCCCCAGCAGGTGACGCCCAACGATGTAACCATGACCCATTCGGATAGGTGTCACACAAACATTGGCCCCTCCTATCACACACATACATCAAGCCTTGGACTATCTTCACAGTAATGCACTGTGGCAGCTGATGTGATTGAGTGTGTGGGAAGCGGCAGACTTAGCTGCTGTGCTGGTAAAGACAGCGGCTGATTGACAGCGGCACAGTGAGGCAATCTTGGAGATATAGTGCTTCCAGTCAGACTCCCTGCGCTTTCCACAGGGAACATTTTCCCTTCCTTTATCCAAAACCACATCTAAAGAAATGAAATGGCATACATACCATGCACGTACGCTTGCACACACGTATGTATAGGCAGACATACACCAGGCTAGAGACAATCACAATGAAATATTATCATTTAAATGAGGATAAAAATGTGTTTCTTCTCTTCACAGCGCTGTAATATGAAATGTCGAATCACTCACAGCATGCAACCTGGAACCTGAATTGAGCTGAATCTTGGCTTCGAAAAAATATCACCAAACACTTTAATGTGTTTTTTCTCCATCGTTGCATATTGTGATTTTTAAATAATTGAATTTTTACTTACTGTGCGAGTTCACATCTGCTGCAGATTTTATCCACACCAATTCATTAAATGTTTCATCCTTTTATCTTCCGTTGGTTCTGAAAGAGAAAAGAAAAGCGGTCCCTTTGTTATGTCTCAGGAAATAGGTTTGCATTCATGGAACGGATGAACAATCCTAGCTAATGAATCATTACGACATAAGAAAGAAAAAGAAGAATCATTTTAATTTAGAATGTGTCAACAGTTTTTGAGAAACACATCAAAATGCAGCAGCAGCTTAAAATGAACAGTGAGCTTGTTTTAGTGAAATTTTCTTTTCAGTAATGGAAGAAGCTGCCACTGTTTCTTAAAACTTCTGCTGCATTTTACACGTCATAGAAAAATAGCTATTTCACTTTGAATATGCTGTATCTTTAAATCTATTACTATTTCTATTAGTTATTCAATTTTATATTGCTCTAATAAGGACGTTTTATGCCTTTATATAATATTAATTTCACACATTTAAGAGAGGCCCAAGGCTCACGACTGTTTTGCTGATTCTTACAGTGGGTTTCACAGTTAAGAATTCTAATTCTCGTTTTCAGTGTGTTAATTTAATCCTAACTGCTCCTCTGGTATATCAACATTAATTAAAGATGGCTGAGAGTGCAGCGCTCTGTGTGATGGGTTATAAGTAATCAGTGCAGGTTCTACTCTAAATCTGACAGAATGTGTCTGAGGCAAGGTTTTCTGAGAGGGTCAAATACAATAAACAATTAGACATTTTACATTTGTAATGTTCATTTTGTTTGTTATTACACTGAAATATAGAATTTACTTATTACTTACGTTTTTTATTTGGCGTCAACCCCAAAACTAAAAGATTTATCAAAACTGACATTTAGTCAAAAACAACTGACCTTAACTGACTTTATCATGCATCATTACCTCTGCTAAGGATGTTATGTTTTCTTCACCACTGACTTTTAGCAGGATTAAGCTAAATTTACTAAACCAATTTTATTAAAAGATGGTGAAAGGTTGGGATATAGGACAGGGAAGAGCCAATTAACTTACATTAAGGTGGCAGAGACAGGACATTTTGAGATAGGGCATTAGCCTAATCGATATGAGTGCTCCTTCAGTGCCCTTCTATTTAGCAAATGGTATAGTTTGACAGTGAGAGAACAACCCATTGCTCAGTTCTTAGTGTGTGCAGATCATATTTAGTAGGGTAGTACATCTGACGATTGTTTATGACCTACTAGCTTTTACAATCAATAAGTAATTGACTGCTAACTAGCTAGCAGGTTTAAATGAAATGTGCAGCCAACACTGGATAGATTATGGACCAACACACTCATCATTACGTTGGTCTTTTTGAATAGTATAATCAAGCAAACCTTGTTGATGGACAAACCAAAGCCAAACCAGCGGGCCTAGTTTGCAGGAACTGGGGGCTTGCAGTGATTAAAAAGGCCAATTTGGAGCATTTGGAAATTGCAGCTGGAAACTTGGTGAAGTCAACACTTTTTAGCAGAGATTGTGAACCATCAAGCAGCTTCAATCAGAGCAAATTCTGGCAGAGACAGGAACAAAATCCTGCTACAACGTCTGAATCTACTGGCGAGTTTGCAAAACCCCCTCAGGCATTTGGCAAGAGGTTTCAGGACAAAGTGGAAGGAACTGAACATTTTATCTCTTTTGCTATTTTTCCATTCTGAGGAGACATGCACTTAAGTTTACCTACTACTGTTAGCACTTCTTTCAAACTTGGAGAAGCCGCTGTGCGTGTATTTTCATCATCACTATCCTCTGACATCAGACACCTCACCAAAGAGGAGCATCAGAGGTTAGTTTGATATATGTATTCAATACATGTGTATGGCTCTCAAAGGTATTCAGAAAAAGATGGTCCTCCACAGGAAAAGAGATCCTCACCCCCGTCTTGAGGTAACATTCTAATAGAACAATTCAATAAAGTGAAATGGACCATTTAGTAATATAAGGAAAGTTCTTTATAGAGACGATGCAGATGAAACAGACAACAGTCTCATACTAGAGACTGCTCCCAAACAATAAGCTCAGAGTGCCACTCTTGTTTCCGTTTTCTCTACCCCCCCAAGCCATGCATATTCCCTTTCATGAATATCCTTTGCAATAAATTGAATTCAGCCGTTTTCTGGGAATGCTTTTCCTGCTCGAATCCCTTTAGGTAACATGAGAAATCAGCAAGAAGAATGAGCTCAATTCAATTATCCTCCTCTGTACTCAGGGGTGCAAAAAAGCTTTTAACAAACCGACGATGGCTGAAGTCGATTCAGGTAAATGGAGTAAATCTCACTAGAGTGTTTAGGTGGAGGATAGAAGGAACGAGGGACCAT
The DNA here is from genome assembly GCF_963576545.1 of Limanda limanda. Classification (NCBI taxonomy): domain Eukaryota; kingdom Metazoa; phylum Chordata; class Actinopteri; order Pleuronectiformes; family Pleuronectidae; genus Limanda; species Limanda limanda. The sequence continues at coordinate 12,451,729 of NC_083636.1, forward strand.
ATCTTGCTTCTAAAAAAGCTGACAATATAATCTGCCACTGAAAGGGATAAAGCTTTGGGGAGGCCACAACAGCTTTGTGCCAACAACCTTCCTCATCGTGGAAACAGGAGCGAGTCCAGTGTTACGTTTGTTCCACTCACAAGGCTTTATCTTCTTTGTTTGCAATGCAAGATGACGGCTTTGATTTTCGGCCTTGTCTTCTTCCAGTATACTACACCTCTGACGTTAATGTAGAACCGATGCCTTTGTCAGGGCCGATCACAAACATTTTGTAGAGATTTGCTTTCCTGCTCAAAACTGTCGCCTCGATACCTAAAGCAGCGGAACCCGTAGTTTTTAATGTTAAACAGAGAAGAGATGTTTTCCCCCACTAGTTGGGTTGTCTCATTACGTATATGGGACTTTATTTTTATTTTCTTGTCAGAGGAGTGGCCTCATTAAATGTGGGGGTGCTGTGGGCTGAAATAGATGTTGTGGGTGACCATATATCTTTTTGTATTATATACCAAGTGCAAATCTATTTTTGCTTCAAGCATGCATGAATGTATAGATTAATGAATGTACTGTTACCATTGACAGTACGACGTACAGAGGATGAGCTAGATAAATAGAAGATATTAATGTTTGACATGTGCACGGAGCAGAAAGGCAGCAGAGCAGATAACACTCTCTCATGTCGGATCCAGTTTGTTGCTGCTGCCCTGCTCCTGTGGGAAGCAATTTGCTTGTCTTCCTCCAGGCTGGAGCTGCGGTGGCAACGCTTCCTCTAAACCAAAAATGAGGAGGCCTCTGCTGGGGGAAATCACCTCCCAGTTTGGCCTTTCCACTGCGAGATCCCTCATCTCCTGCGCCTCAACCTCTGAAAGCACCTGCCGCGCGACCATTACCAGGGCGCTGGGGCTTTAAGCAGGGGAAGATGGATCATAGGGCTGTCCCAAGCCGAAGCTCTGCACATCCCTCCTCTGTATTCTTAACCATTAGTGTCTCGCCGCCTCCCTCACTTTCCTGCCACTTCTTTTTCTCTTAATTTTCCTTATCTTTTGTGTGGTAAGCCCCTACAGTACATTGCTGTAAAATGAATAAATATCTGGAGGTATGAGCCATATCAAATAAAGTAACCTGATGTGAATGTGATGGCTGTGGCATGCGATCACAACATTTGAGGAGTGTGACAGAAATGTGTTCGCTAAGGTTGGTGAAGCCTTAAAACAGTCCACTGGAACCAGCAGACAAATGGACAATGATCTTGGTTAACAATTGTTGGGGGGGAGGTTACAATAGTCCAGTATTATGTAACAGTTAAAACTCCTTCAACCATTTATGTTTCAGAATTTGGCACAAAAACCAGTGGAATGTATAGAGGTCACACCAGAAAATTCGTTCAGGATGTCAATTTTATTTACTTGCACACTGACAGTCTGGGCTAAATGATTTCCCAGCTCTGTAATACAAGAGGACTTCTGTCACTGGCTCAAGTCAGTTTGCTGGTAATACTGTCACATACATTCATCCTGCATGAATACACCTCTAATTGTATGAAACCCCAAAGACAAAACATTGACGGAGTGCTTTGATCTGCCATGTGGGGCTGCGCTTGAAAGAGCCAGCAGGTGGTCTGAAACAAACCTGAAAAGGAATCAGTGCCCTGCCTCCCTATCACACATTCAAACCTTTCTGGCCCTCATCACCTGGTCCCCACAAAGCGGCCGCTCTAAGCGTGGTTAAAGCGCAAACACATCAAAACACACACTTTAATAAGGCACAGAGCCCTTCAGCTTTTCATGATGCAATTGTGTTATCCGCATATTTAGTGCAAACTTCTTGAATTTGGGAATAACTCGATATATAGCTCGACAATGGGTGAGTTTTATTTATTTGCTACCCCCGCCAAGGAGCTTATGTTTTCGCTTCTGTCCATGTGTTTGCCTGTTTGTCGATTGGTTTGTTTGACAGCAGGATTACGCAAAAACAAAACAGATTGCCACTCAACTTGCAAGGATGGGACTTGAGCCAAGAAAGACCCAATTAAATGTTGGTGGGGATCTGGACAAAGGAACGTTTACAGGATTTGGATCTGAAAAATCTGCAATATTAAGGAGACTGATATCTGTGAGTATGCACAATTTAAGGGGACTGTTGGGCCTTGGCAAGGTATGCGCTCTACTGAATGCCATTCTAGTTTGGTACTATTTTCTAAAAGATTCTACTGAGCTCAAAACTTGCATTGACTGGCATTTGTTTTAAATGCATTTTCCTCAATACATATTTGCTTCCTTCCCATCTCATATCACAGAACTTGTCATTGATGACTATTGCTAGAGTTTGAATCGTGCATAAGTGGAGTATTGGGATTGATAATTGCCACAGTCCAAGATTATTCAGCAACTCATACAGAGTCGATCAATAAAACTATGGACTAAAAAAGGAACAGGCAAAGAGATCTGCTGTTGATTGTACAGATTTCTATTGATTTTACACAGTGATAGAAGATTTCTATAATGTACCAATTTTCTCGTTAGCTGCCATTTATCAGTGATTATAAAGAAGCCACTATAGCTCTGTCCCTCTCATAAACTCTTCTTTCCCCTAGTGTGCCTCTTAGTAAAAGCCTCAGTGTTGGTGGAATGCCAGAATATATAAATGGAAATGAGGTGTCCAGACTCGCAAATATGATATGCAAATTAAAAGAACCCTAAACCAAAGAGTTGGAACTAAGTATATATTATATTATATATTATATTTGCACCATACCAAAAGTTGCTAGAACCGACGTTTGTTAAACGAACAGGGACAACAAGTAAATAAAGAGAAAGGAGCATTAAACAGGACTTACTATAAATTTAAAGTAATGTCAAAACAGTAAGGGGCCTTAAGCAGACAATGTTTAGCATGCCAACATTTTCTGATGGAAATATCCATAACTTGCCAGTGCAGTTTTAAGGCAAATGACCCAGGGCTGGTAACACCCCTCTCCGGAAGTGCATGTGGCCCAGTGAGAAAACGTCTAGCCAGGCTGGTATCTGAGGAAATGTAGTTCAACCACAAAACAACTCCGCCCTTAGTGTGGCCCTAAAATCAAAGAAAGGGGATCACCAAAGTCAGTAAATATCATCGTCTGTGGACCCTGAATGTACAACATTTCATCTTTGCAGCAGTAGTTGAGATTTTTAAGTCTAGACCAAAGTTTTTCGACTGACCGTCCAACTGTCAGATCGATAGAGTCATCAGCTTGAGAGCTTTGACCTCTAAGGTTGGCTTCTTGGCAAACCCATACTACTTTTATAAGTTGAGAGTGTGAGGGAAAGGCTTGATGCATTACTCAACGTGCAGACACACCAAGGAGGCTCAGAGCCACAGACAAAAACACTAATGAAGGAAGTCAGGTGGAAAATGTAAGAACAGTATTACTAATTGACCTGACAGACACCTCCAGTGTGTCTCACAGGAAAAGACTGGTGGCATGGCCAATAGCAGTGGTCTGTGTTTGTGTGTGTGTTTGTGTGTGTGTGTGTGTGTGTGTGTGTGTGTGTGTGTGTGTGTGTGTGTGTGTGTGTGTGTGTGTGTGTGTGTGTGTGTGTGTGTGTGTGTGTGTGTGTGTGTGTGTGTGTGTGTGGGGAAAGTCCCTCACCTTTTTAGAAAAATATTTCCAATCCCTCTACTTGAGGGGTGTAACAATTCGCCAATATAAAAAGGAAAACAATTTGAATGCAAGAGATGCAACTAGCCTACATCCATATAAAGACCCCTGGATCAATCTATGGGCCGGTCGATGCCCCATTATAAACCCGTAGCGTAGTTATGAATTGTTCGATGAAGGTGCCACTTCAACAAACAATGTCTGTTAAGGTGTTAGGTTCTGGCATGATTGGTCACAGTAACATTAGCTTAGCAATGTGAAGACAAAAATAACATGTCAGACTCCACTGGATTAATTTCTGCCCCAAACTGTCATGTCTAGAAACAGATGAGCACCCAGATGTTGATGCCACGGGTGAAAAATCCAATAACCAATAGTTAATTTGACGTATGGCTTACAGGTAGAGGCATCAAAAAACATAGCTGGGTGAATAACTCAGCAGGAAACACTGGGGAAAAGGTGGACCACTGACATAGAAAGTGACGCGATGAATACACAAAGTTAGAACATCGACATTAAACAAAGAATTGGGTCAGACTGTATTTTATAGCATCAAATTGTTAAAAACTATATTTTCTCTGAATTGAATTGTGACTCTTGTGTCTATACGTCTTGGAACCGTCTTTGAACAGAGATATGCAGACTGCTACTCTTTGTCTTGTGCCCTTGCTCTCCCTAAATATTTTCTTCTCCCTAAGTGTCCCTTTATCGTCTATTCATCTGTCACTCAGCGTGGGCCCACTTTCTTTTTTCAAACAGACTCTCAGGTATGACCACACACACATACTGCACACATTGTTCTATTTTAGAGGTCACTGCTCCGATCCAATCCCAGCAGCGCTGTCCCCAAAAAGCTTCCTCCATCAGCGTAACAGAGTGCATGTAAGTGCTGGAGCGGATATCGCAGTGTGTTGGCTGACCCTCTAAAGTGACAAAAAGTAGCAGCAGCAGCAACCCATAACAACAACATCAGCACTAAAGGCCACACTGGAATATTGTGCAGCACACGACAGTAAACCCAAGAGCAAAGAGGTCCAAGAAACTGCAACAGAGAGGAGCTCCTGGTAATTGAATGGGATTTTTTGTGTTTAAGTTGACCGCATCATACCTAAATCTCCCTCCTCCAGTTTTACTCTGCATATTGTAAGATTCCTCACCTTCACACAGCAACACTGAGGGATTGTCTTCTCCTGCATTTGCATTAGACACCTCTCGGGGCATGGGGGCACTGAGCTGGCAGTAATTGGGTTTGATTTAATGCAGTAATGTATCCAACACAGCTGTTGTGCTAAACAAGCTTGTGCACACAAGTAACATCTATTTACCTCTGGCGTGAATGCGTTATCTCAAACACACTGCCTTGTGCTCTCAATTAAAAGCTCCGGAGGGCAGAAGTCATTTGTTTTATTCAATTCTCGATCATTAACTTCCAAAATATTATTTAATGAAGTTTTAGCTGGTGTGGCCACTCAATAAACCAGAGAGGAAACATTGTGTGGTGGTTTGAAGAACAGAAAAGACTGCAGAGGGGCAGAAATCCATGTGAATGCACATTCCCTTCTGGATAAGTTGACGTGAACTAGATGTATCTAACAAGACACTAAAAGGATCTCAGTACCACACAGATCACCTGGGAATCAGAGTAAATAAAACACTTCTCATTTTGTATGAAGGTTTTCAAAATGCACTCCACTACTGTTTTCTTCAAGTCTGTTTTAAGTTTAGAAGGGAAACAAAAAAAACCATGTGGGAATATCATAAACTTATACTCCGTTTTCTAAATGTAGGCCACCCCCTACATTTATTTGATTAAATCAATCATTGAGAAGGAAATTCAAATTGTTATGAAAGGGAGAATGCAATAGGTGTTTCACTACAGCAGATATGGAGCAACTTGTCAACTAGAATAATATCATCCTTGGTCATCCAGAACCATTAAGGAGTCAAAATCCATTTGTCTCTTTCCCCTGTGAGCTGCCATGTTAAAGAAAACACGTCTCTGACGCAGTGCACTGTCATGTCAAGACAGATAATAGCATCAGATGGAGAAATGGAGCAAAGTGTGAGTACACCCACACAAATTTGTGTGTACATACACTTCACGACTTTTCCAAGCAGAACACAAACACATGAATAAACCACGACTTGATGTTTAATAGTGTGTTTGGTCACATCATACTACATTGACCTGATCTGAACATGACTCAGCACCACTATGATTGCATGCAGCACTAAGCACACACACAAACACAGTTATGCAGAAGCAAGCAGGAACCCCCACAGTATATGCATTTATCCAGCCAGTCTCAGCTGGGCGGCTTAATACCTGCTCAACCTTGTAAATCAATTCACAAACAGAATTTCATTTTCATATTTCACTTTTCGATCGGTCAGTTGCCCCAAAGCTCAAACAGCTCCCATTTAATTCACAAAACAAGTGCATAAATCACACCGTGACCTTTCTGTGGTGAAACAAGCAGAAAACGCAAAGTAGCATTCGTTGTCCCACGGCGTCACTTCTCACATTGTGTGTGTGTGTTTGTGTGTGTGTGTGTGAGTATGTGTTGACTGGACCACAGACTACAGGGGTTTTCAAACCATTGCATAAAGTTCAATAGAAGCAATAAAACATTGCTGAATACAGTTGAATTGCATATATTTACTGTTTCCCTTTTTTAATATATGTATGAGCTGTCTGTGGTAGTTAGAGGTCAATCTTATGCTGGGAGGATTTAAAACAACAAGAGTGCAATAGTGTGGCTATCAATTGTTCTTTACAGTAAGAGAGTGCAACATTCAAAAGAATTAACACATTTTAACTCTTAAAAGCGCAAAGCAATCAAACACAATTCCACAATTCATATGCCAAATATAGATCAGTTGTTTCAAATTAGATTTATATATCTATCTTAGCGATAAAGTATATTCAGTCTGATCAAATCTCACTGTGCCTGATACGTATTTTGTGCAATAGAGAAATACTTATGATTAAGCTAAGTCAAAGTTTCACATACTTAAATAGCATATATGATAACTTGCCAAGGATCTAATTGGATTAATTGAATTAGACTTAATTTGTTCACACAAGTTGGCAGATGAAAATGTGAACAGGCCTAATGAATTAGTGAAAAATTAGGATGTGCATATGTTCCAAAACAGAACAAACATGCCTCCATTTTGTGTCCACAGGAAGTGTAGAGTTAGGTCTACATATCAATGATGGATCTTAATGTTTTATCCAAGTCACTTTCACTGTCAATAGCGACTGTCGTCATAATCTGTCCAATCACTTCATCGCAGCCTTTGAAGAAATCAACAGTTTCAGACAATGCAACACAATCAGGCTGACGTAAGAGGAGCGTCTTCTGTTCAGACACACACACACACATACACACACACACACACACACCCACACACACAACGTAGTAATGGAATTAACTAATTCTCCCCTGCTGATTATGTAAATACCACTAGATTCCAATCTCAAAACACCATTAATCATGTCCGTATGCTTTGACTGCGTGTTATTTTAATTTCCCTATGAAGGGCTCTTTTGAGAAGCAAAGCTAATCAATTGTGTTTCATTATCGTGGCATAGATCTATGTCTGTGACAGTGGACACTTTGCACAGATATCGACAAAAGACTGATACTTGAACAATTCGGCGCTACAAGAGAACATCAGTGGTGTGACATGCCACAGTGCAAATTGGAGTTCACCTGTCAATGCCATTGATAATTAAGCAACAGCTAATTACTCATGTGAAGCTGTAGGCTCAATAGTTCTTGCCAAATGCTAGCATGAGCATGCTAACATGCTCATCAGCGTTTTCCACAAAAGTCTGACAATAATTCACATTTAAGGGCATTTTCGGGTACGCGCACAACTGCAGCTGATACCATAGCAACTTTATAAAACTCTATTTAATGCAGCAACGGAGAAAAAAAAACAGTATGAGATCTCTTATGTTATTATTGTCCTGTGGCAGGAGAAATTATATGGCGAGATAATTGATGGGAAATACTTGTTATGATGAAAATAATTTCACTATTTCTTTTATTCTGAAAAATACATTATTTTGGTTATGAAGTTTCCAGGAGTTGTTATAATATATTTCATGTATACTCCTGTTAACATGCTACAGAGCATATTTATAACTCATGTCAACATAACGGTCATTATTTTGAAAACCTCAATTGATATTAATGTTATTATTGTAAATTACCTTATTCTGGTTAAGGTCATCAGATAATGCAGTTTACATTATATGATATTTTCTATCGTCTTAATCAGGTAAACATTTAAGTATTGTTTTCCATGTAAAACTGTCTAATGCTAATAGGCTGATGTTTGGGAGGCAATGTTCTGCCACGTATAATATCTTAAAAATCTGCTCTTGACGGCAATGACATTGTTTTTTTGCACTTGTTCAGGAATAAAACTATGAGTACTGAATCTTCAAAAAGATATGGACTGTTACATTAGCATATGATAAAGTGAAACATGCAGCATCCATGGCATACATTAACACACTTCTCTGACCTTGATGTTTGCTACTATTATTTGCAATTAAATTAACCCATTTTTATTATTGTCACCATCTCTGAGCCCATAACACGTATTGTGTGTGTCGCACATAAATCATCACAGGAACAGCGCTTGCCTTTTAAATTAGTCAAGGAAATAAACAGAATGTCGCACTTATAATAAGACTTTCACCTCTTGCCTGTGCTGGTACTTTAATTATAAACTGTTGTGCAGCATGCTTTTAATGACTCAGTTTTAATAGAAAGCACAAATTAATTGTGTACATCTTGCCGTCATGACACGTTGAAATAATCCAGGGAACTGGAATAATGAAGAATCAATGGAGCAACATATTGGATGGAGAAGTTCATCAATATGGTTGTGAGGAAAGTGCAGGCTCGCTGCTTGTGGATTCCTGTCAGGGCCAAGGAGTTGGGGAATGACGTGTTTGTGTGTGCCTGTTTGTGTGTGTGTTAGTGATCTCTTTCCAAATTAATCACATCTTTAATCAGTTTTTTTTTTTAACTTCTCTGATGCATATTAAATGACATCCTTTATAATGAAATTGGTGACCCATGGACCCATGAAAATATAAAATGAAAAAAAATAAAGAAATAAACAATCAAAGGCTGTTCAAACGACAACCCTGCAATATATTGTTATTGAAAAGTGCTCTGTGGCTTCAAAGTCACGAGGAGCCCAGTGTCTAGACGCCTGCTAAGTGAGACGGAAATTATTTGCATTTTTCCTGTCACTCATCCCAGCGGGAGACACATTTGGGGCTCGTCTGCCAGACATGTCTGCACTGTTCCTGGGCTTGGATTGCTTTCTGGCCACTATCTCATATGAGGGACAGTGATCCCACATTGGAATTAACATGCAATCCACTTTGGATAGCCTTCTATGAAAATAACATGAGAGGCGAGGATGGAGGCAGACAGACTAATTTAAAAAGCAGGCTGTAAAAAAAAAAAAAGGCTGTTGGCAACACTGATAGATGGAGCAAGAGCAGGAGTGGAGGGAGAGAGGGAGGGGGATGAGAAGAAAGGAGGACGGGGGTCCTTTCAAAAACATGTGGCTTGTGGGAGGAGATGCATCGTTGTAGCTTGTATCCATATTTGAATTATGTTAACATAGGAAAGGCTCCTGCGCTTATCAAGGTGAGCCACCTCCGTGCCATATCTTCTCCCTCCAGCAGACTTGGACAGATCATGCTACTAGGCATCTGCTGATTCTCTGTGCACACAGCAACCTGTGAACAATTGGATGTTGTGCCATTTACTTTCAGGACATGACATTGAAAAAGTAGGATGTTGGTGCCCCAGTGCATTCAATAAGTTTGTGCATACGATTGATTTAAGAGAAATTGTTGCATTCACCAATGTTCTCTTATTTTTTTCTTCTTACAGATACGAACAGGATAGGATAAGATATACGAGCGCTCCAGACCTGTTGTTGGATTCAAGAGAAATTAGCCTGTTGTCATTAAAATCATGATTTTTATCAACTAATGGATTGAATATTTCATTATTTTGAGGCAATAAAGACATTTTAAATACACTTCATAATTATGTTGACATTATTCTATTTAACTCTGCAATTCAAAATGCGTTAATGTTACTTTGTCTGCAGATAAAACCACTTGTTGAATCATTTTCGCATGTACTCCTCATACGAACACATGGAGATTCAATTTACAAGAAAAAGGTGAGAGAAATAATATGTTCTTGCATGAGGCACGTTGTTCCCTTATCCATCAATAACCCTCTGATGCAACGCACCAACAAGTGTCTTAGATCATGTCTCTGAACAGTTCACAAATGGTGAGCAAGCACCATGGTTGCCAACACGTATCGAGCGCTGATCTGAGGCTTTTCTTAGCTATTTCAAAAAACTGTTGAGTGGAAAAATCAGGCCTAAAACTGTGCAGTGTGAGGCCTTACATACGCAATATGACAGGTGTAAAAAAAAAAATAGTTTTTAAAGTGTGAAAGGAGGGGCTGTTGTTCAGGATGTGACAGTCTGTGCACTTAACTCACAGACGTATTATCAGGCTCCTGCTGGTGACAAGGTGTGCCCATAGCCACAGCTGCAGGGGCATGTGGCGTGATGGGAACTGGCTGACAAGCGGTGGGTAGCCAAGCGTCAGGAACAAATCTGCAGCAGCCAGTCGGCTTGCGGGTGAGAGGCGAAGTCCAATCGCCTTCCGCTGTGCATTCACTTCCACAGCATCCTCCGTCAGACTACTGGAACCCTTTGGGTGAGCACAGATCTAAACGGTCAGGCTGAATGAGGGAAAGCTGTCAGTCATGCTGAGGAGCCACTTCCACGCATGTGACACGCTCTCTTTAAATAGATGTAGACAGTTTTGCTCTAGTGATAAGATGCTACATGACATCCTCATGGTAAAATGTTGTTCTGGTGACACCAGGAAATAGGTGCCATCACACAAATCACAGTGTGGAAATGCCACACTGGGAAGTGTAAGTGTGACAAACTATTTATATTTCTTACAGAAAGTGAACACTGATTCCACTTGCTAGAAGTCCATAAATATTAGTTTGGTATTAAAGTAAGTGCTATCTAAAAAAAAATAAACACCAAAGGTTAAAGTCAGCGACTGTATTATTTCGACAAGTAGTCCTGAAAGAAATGATGTAAATTGCATGTTTGTGGATGTGCTCGTAATCCTGTTTCATGCTCTCATGGAGAGGAGTTGCACCATCATCCCCAGGCATGACAATCCCACCTACAGGAGTATATCAGCAACCTCCACCAGTATGACTGATGTGTTTACGCATTCTCTTATCATATTTACCCCCACAGTGTCCTCAGCACAGACTACTCCACATTTATAAGAAGTGATTCACAGACCATCAAGAAACAGTGGTGCATTATTTGAAAATGTGGGGGCAGCTCTACTGCTGCTGCTGCTGCAACATTTTTCTTCATAAAGCAGCATATTGACTATAAACCTCTACCCAGGATGTGAAGAAATAACAATAATCTAGTTTGAGCAATGCATGGCGCGGTTTTGTATAGTCGACCTGCTTCTCCCACAGTGGGACTAAGTGCTGAAGAGGAGGGAGAAGGGGGGGGAATTCAATCACGCCTACATTCTTCCATCAGGGTGAAATCGAGAAATAAATGGCGGCCTGGTATTCATCCCTTACCCCATGATAGGTGTGACTTTCAGTGCCCCTCTGATAGCCCGAAAATGTACAGCCCAGAGGTCAGCCTTCAGAAATAGACAAAATGATTTAGGAGATATCAGTGACAGTCGAGGTGATGCACTCTCTCCCTCTCTGCTGATGTATGTTGTTGCCCAGACAGAAAGAGGAAAGATAGAACGAAGAGGAGTTGGAGGTAGGATGAGATAAATAAATGAAAAAAAGCCGTCTATTGATACTGCTGCAAATTTTCCACTGGCCAACTCTGACAAAAATAAATGATTTTTATTAAGAGCCTTGGCTTTGAATCTTCCATCTCATATATCTCTCCCAACAGAGGAAGGCCATCTCCACGCCAGTCATAGTGCCGCAGTGCTGTTATTTTGAGTGGAGTTCTCAGTGGCTTTTAATGTGCATGTGTGATGGGGGATGAGACACTGTATATAGAGTATTTTCGTTAAGTTTAACAGAAAAGGGTGTTTAGCTTTCCTCAGGTCATTAGTTGTAAAGATTGGAATAATTTCTCAAAGTCAAACGGTATTTGTATTTTTCATGTATGAATATTAATATTCACGTAAGCATCAGGCCTCGACATTACTGTTTGTTGTGGCACTGGCTGACTGTTATTCAAGAACTGCCGTTGCTAGACGACAAGCTGACAACCTGCTTGCCCTACAGACTGAAAAAAACTATGTTCAACAAGCACACATGGCATTAGTCATCAATCGATTTAATGTGTCTGTCCCTACCTCACTTCCTTTCCACTGGGGCACAACAAAGATCTGTGCTTCCATTAGTTTTAGGCTGATTATCAAGTCAGTATTACATTGTGGTAGCATTCATATGTGGAGGTACTGTATTGACTACACACACACACACAAACACCATCATTCCCTTTCTTCCACCCAGGAGCTTTAGCCCTAGATTGTTCTACTCACAGTCTGAGACCTCTGAACCCGCCCCCACATCTCTTCCCTCCCTGGGGAGTCTCTTGCCACAGCTTCTTTGTGCTACATGCTCCGTCACATCCCTATGACAGGCGCCATAAACCACAGTTGAACAAGATAGCCCACCGCTCTGCTCATTGGAAGGCCTGTGGGAGTACCATCGGAACACGAACAAGGGGACAAGTCGGGTCTTATGTTGATCAATAATGTACTCTCTCCACCATCACTCTGTCACCTCCATTTCTGAGAAAACAACAGAATAAATAGCAGAGCCTTGACTTGTTGCCTCCAATGATGGATAATGGCTGATAACGTCGCCTTGGCAACTGCTCGGCAGTGTACACACAACATAAGGGTCTCAAGCACTAGCGTTCCTAACTCTGAGCCTTTATGTCTATACCCGTATTGGCAGCCTGTCACTGTAAACATCCTTCTATAACTCAAAATACAAAGAGAGTAAATAAATGCTCTCCTCCACAGCCTCTTTTAGGTATAAACACTGACCAAGTATACTGTGCATTATTTGAGCTGCAACTAAAAACATAGGAAATCATTCACAAATAGAAGAAATTAAATCTTCAACTGGGATAATATAATAAGTATTTTCAGTATATTGAGGCTGATTGGTGCAGCTGTTCCCCACAAATATCATCCTGTCCCTCTGTCCACCATATGTTAAACATGTGACAAGTGTGTACAGATAAACACTTCATGTGCTTTTAGGGAATGGCCATACCATCTATATTTTAAAAGTCTAAATGAAGGTGAGATTTTAGGTTCAAGCACTAAGAGTATTATCGATGTTCATAAATAGAGAAAACACACAATGTACTTCACTGTGCTGGAGAAAAACAAACAAACAGATAAAGGTCATCTAAAAAAATAAATTTTCCGAGAAACAACCCTGTCACCTGTGCTGTCCTGACTTCATCTGTCCTTTAGTCGTGCAAACAATCACTGCAAACGTCGTGTGCAGAAAGAAGGTACAACCAAAAGACATAATGTCAAACAGCCATACATTAAGAACAAATCAAAACGGACGAGCCAAAGCAGAACATTTAGCCTCCTGTGGCTTTGCCTGCCTCAGAGAAATCAGTCACGGCCAACTACGGTAATGCTTGAGGGACTGCCTGCTGTCAGCCAGCGATGAGCACTCAGAGTTCCTACCACAGGTTCCATGTGTTCTGACTCGCTGTATCCAAAATGAGCTTTTAGCTGCCCGCCTGTCAGACAGAGAGGAGCAGACCAGAACAACCTGTTTAGAGCGGAGAGAGTGCCGGAATAGAAATCCAGACAGAAAAGAGCCCGATACAGATTAATGCTTTAAAAGGGTAATGCAAAAACACAGTGGCAGAAAAAATTGTTTTCTTTTTCGTACATGATGACCTCTGCAATGCGTTTCTTACAAGGATGCAAAACTGGTCCATTAAAATCTTTTTTATAGCTTTTTCTCATAAAAATGCCATTATTATTGCAAAATAATGTAATGTTAAAGTACTTTCTCCAATGTTCTGTCTGTCAAGTACAACAGTGATCCTGAGCATCTTCTGATCTGCTGCTTCTATGATATCCGATCAGATGACATCCCAACTCGATGTCACCCATTGAGTTTAGCATTAAAATTTTGCGTAATGATGACGCTGAATCAAACAAGGACTTGTAAATTGTTACAGTTTATCATAGAGGGGGGAAAAAACTATACAAAATGGTCACAATCTCATGGTGGTGCTAGAAGAAAGGTGTTGTAATCATTGGCACCATGTAGGGCGCCAAATTTAACAGTAATATGTAAAAATGTGTGCAGTAAAATAGATCCGTCATCCACTATAACCTGCTTGCAAAGCTCTGCAGTATGAAAACACCATGTGACATTTCCCTTTCACGTCTGAAGAGAAAATGTATTATTGTCATGACCACAAGATGTTACACGTCAAGAGAGACTGTGCCTCGATTATTTTCATAAATAATTGCAAATAACTGAATTACTCTGAGAGACATCTGTGCTCTGGAGATGACTTTGTTGTTCTTCCACAACATCTGGCCTGTCAGCACGGGCACGATGTAACGTTATCATGGTGACGATGAGCTTGTGGAGCGCGGCTGTCAACACTGCCATACCACAACTGCCAGAGATACTAAGAGCCCATGAAAACACTGTTGTAAACATTGCGATAGTACAGAATATAAGATAAAACGATCATAGATTTCTTGAATGAAAATATTTTGAAAATGATCCGAAAAGCATGCATTATTGTGTCTACATTTCATAAAAAGAAATAAAATAATCACTTGTACACTTTTCTGCCAGCTGATTTGATGACATGAAAAATACTAAAAAAAACACTCCAGGTGAAATGTAACTTTGCTGACACACTGATATTTACCTGAGATGATTATGATTCCTCAGTGCCTGAATAGTGTGTATTTTCGCTCGTCATATTCTGGATTTGTGGTACAATTCAAAGATGAGTGGAGAATAAATTACACCTCCAACTTTATTCAAAGTTTATCAATATTTAATGTGCAGCATGTCAAACTTGAACCACATCCGGCACTTGGGCCCTCAACAATACACATGCTAAGTGTGAGGCTGATAAGATGAATGATTCTCGAGATATGTGTTCTATAAAAAGAGAAAAAGATTTCATGGAAGTAGTAGATGTATGAAATTTACTGAAGTAAAAGTATTTACAAAGGAAATTCATCAACTTAGGTAAAACCACTAAGAAGTTGTGCTTAGTCAGACATAATCCTCTCAACAGCTCCAAAGAACAATTTGAAAGGATTTGACTCGTCATTTAAAAAAACATGCACATGCATAGTCAGAGCGACTCAGACGTATTTAATTATTGAAAAGACCTTTTATACACTGTTCAAACAGCTGCACTGAATTCTTCTGAGCTTAAAACAATGCATATCCCGAAAGTTCCATTATTTTAATCAGGACCTCTTCAAATTAATTAGGAAAGATTATAAACAATGAATGTAGAAGCGGAGACTGGACCCCCTGTTGTTTTTTAATAAGAGTTGTTCAGAATTCATTCTAATGAAGGCAAAAGGACAAGCGTCTGTTCTCTTTGTGATGTGCAAGTGAAAAGCTTGCAAGCTCCGACTGACAAATGTCTGGCTTATAAATAAATTACAAAAGATTTTCTCCACACGTTGCATAGCAGTAGAAACATTTTATAGAAGCATTGGAATTAAGCTGTAAGTGGCCAATGAGGTAATTTGGAGTTGGAGGGAGAAAAAAAGAAAGTGGCAGTGACATGGCCAGTCATCACCGCCAGGTAAAATGCCTCGAGGACCAATTACTGAGCCGGTCACCTCACAGCAAGACATACATACATACACACACACACACACACACACACACACACACACACACACACACACACACACACACACACACACACACATACGGTATGAGCACACCCTGCGAGGAGCTCAGGGGCCTTTAGTTTCTCTTTTTCTGAGTCGCTGTGTGGCCAAAGCGCCAGCAGCAGGGCTTCTGTAGCAGTAATGTGCTGCACTCAGATCTGGTTTGAACAGGCGTTATGGAGCCAAATGGCCTCCCAAGATATTCTACAAAACCCTGAACAACAATAGACTAGATGCTAAGGAGGCTTTGGGTTTCGCTGCAGAGAGAATATTTATGCTCACTGATTGGCCTCTGGTAGTTGAATTTACATTTTTGCAGATTGCCTCTTATTTCCCCCTGCGTTACACTTCGTACAGTGTTTTGCTAACAACTCTTTCTTGATGTTTTGCTCCTTCCGAGGCTCATATAACCCCCCCGCCTCCGTTCTGCTCAAGGACAGGAGGGAATAAGATAAAGCGGGGCACAGTAAAAGGGACAGAAACAATGATGGCATGAAAACCAAAGGGTAGAAAGGGGGCTCAGAGGAAGAAATGAAAAATGTAGGGAGTTAATAGAGGTTGAGGAGAGGGATTACGAAAGAACAGAGGAGAACAAATGAATTCCACGCTGTCCAATATACCCGCCGCTATGTGGTGTAGTGCCACGAGCCAATGCCCTATTTATTCCAGGCATAATTACACGGCAGTAAGGCCCTGCTGATGCCCAACACGAGGTTAAGTAGATAGGTGACCCAGATTTAGAGCAGCCGTGTCCTGTAATGGCATCTACAGTCAAAGAGCCCTGCCTGGATTCCAATAACCCATCTCATCTGTCATAATAAAAATTTAGCCCACTCCGTCCCTTGCTCCCTGCCTCTCATTTTCCCTTTCCTCACCCTCGTTCTCTCGTTCTCTCTCTCGCCGACTCACACTTTGTCCCGTACAGACTTCAATGAACACACACATGCACAGAGAGTGAGAGAGAGAGAAAAAAAAGAGAGAGAGAGAGAGAGAGAGAGAGAGAGAGAGAGAGAGAGAGAGAGAGAGAGAGAGAGAGAGAGAGAGAGAGAGAGAGAGAGAGAGAGAGAGAGAGAGAGAGAGAGAGAGAGAGAGAGAGAGAGAGAGAGAGGTTTGGTGGTAATACTTTATGTCACTGGGCTGTTATCGATTCCGGAACAGTATCCACCGATTTAATTCCTCATGCTGCATATAAAATACCACAGCGACCAATCATTATGATCTGAGCAACGTGAGCCAGTGTGGCTTGAGGTATCTTGCCTGGGAATCCTGTTAAAGCATAAACCTTTTAGTGCTTTTGACCGCACTCCAGAACGACTGAATCCTTGACCCCTCTGTGTATTTTTTTCACTGCCCGCTAACCATTAAACATTTTTTTCCTGCCGACCCTATTGTTCTAATAACCAGCTCTCCCTCTGGCCAAATTCCCCCCCTCAGTTCAATTGTGAATGTAGGGTTCAATAACACTTTTGATACAAATTGCTTTTTGGAAAACCTACAGGGGCACTTCACAGATTCTACCTATAAACCTGGGTTTGCTTATCACAAGGAGGACTACCCATACTGAGAGTGTGTGGATGTGATGGAGCTCTCTCAAGTCTGAGAAAATATCCTGATGATCTCATCAGGGTCATTTTCCGTAATGATGTCACCTGGATTATTGACTATTATTCAGACTTTTTAACTCAAAGCCTACATTACAGCTTTGAACTTGGAGTTTGAAATTAACAAGACACTGAGGCTCTAATGAAACATGCTGCTAACATTAAGGGAATTAGAGGATGTAATGTTTTTTAGAGTTTGACTATAATAAGGACTGAAACTCATTATCTGCTGCATTAGCCTTGACCATTTATTTTACATTATCTCTTGTGAGTGTCCCAACTTAATGAAAGTACAATGTTAAATCATCAGAATGGCCTTTTGAAAAATGGCTGTTAAAAAAGAATGACAACATTTCTCAATTTTATTATCCAGAAAGAAGCCCAAAATAACCAGCCAAAATATGAATGCTGTAATCTTGCTATTTTGGTGGTAGAGAGGTCCTGCCGATAAATCTGCTCGACCAATCGTCAGTCAGTGACTCATCAATTAAAGGCTCTAAAACACAGAACAGTAGAGTTTAAAGTAGTGTCAACTTTATACAATTGGAAAAATCCATCAATTAATCCACTGTTGTTCAGCTTTATTTTTCTTTTCTATCCTGTGATTATTTTTTACTCAGAATAGATTTTTGGTGTAGAATATTAGGTTATGGGAGGTTAAAAGGCTGCCAAAGTGAGCATGCCGATCTCAGTCTTGAGCTACATCTGTCATTTTGACTTGATTCTGAAGATCTATTTTAGGCATTTATGAACTCAAATCCCATTATGTCTGACAGTGTTCCCTGCCATTACTTTCCTTTGTGGCTGGATGGATCGAACAGAGCTTTAAAGACCAAAGAACGTGTCCCAGAGTGAACAACAGTGGCCGATTATGTAAGAAACTGTGGTCCAAGTGTTATGCAACTGTTTTTCCTCTGACCTATGTCAGTTGGTGCAGGAGCACTGAGTGAAAGAAGTGCGCAAATATTACCTAAAAGTGTCCAATTGTCATCTTTCTTGTATATTTTCCAGACGCTGTGACTCTATCCCCCGAGGTGATGGTTGTGTAATCTGTCAGAACGTTTGAGATGAAAGACAAAGGAAAGTGACATCTGTGCTGGTGTAATGACTTGACCCCTCTGTCTCCATTTGAATATTATCTGAAGCCTGTCTCTCTTGGGGCAGAGAAAGGGAAAGTAAGCAATGTGCATTTGAAATTAGTTTGTCATTCTGCGTCAGTCTCAAACTGTCACACTTGATGTCATATGAAACATCTGGGTCTTCTTGTTGTTTGTGTCAAATCGGTGCTTATGCCGCCATTAGGTCTCTACAAAGGCTTGAGAGTCAATTTAGAGACTTATAAACTGACTAATATGAAACAATTATATTCCCTGAGATGTTATGACACACTTTGTGATCGACGTCCACAATAATCACTCTGTTTTATTTTACCTGCTTCAGTTTAATGCATTTTATAATGACACACAGTGTACTTAGGAGTCTCTAAATTAGAAAGCCATTATGCAAAAAATGATGTTCAATATTTTGTTTTGAGGTCAGGTTTTTCTTTTTTTCAACAGTGTTGCTACTTTTCTCTGTGTTTTAAGGCTTTGTGGCTATTGAACAAAGTCTTAAAACATAATGTGCTTTATTAAACGTTTTTATTTTAATAAATGTATCAAATTACTATTGTTAAAGGTAAACGGTATCGTTCATTGTGAAACCAACAGAATGAACCACTCCCCCCAGTGCTACAAGGGTTTGGATATAACAGGTCAAATTTCACTTTTTAAGGCAATAATGAAGGAAATGTAGGAACTATAGTCCGACAGATATTCAGGAAAACAATACATGCTGCAAATATATCTCTTGAATAAGTCATTGTAAAGTTTGACAGCAGTAGGGTTAAATTAATGTTAACAGAGTTAAGATCTACCCAAATGTATTCAATAATTAGTGTGCGATCTTTAGATGTTTTTAACACTTTTCCAAGACTAAATTCAGATGATTACATTTTGTCCTGACCCTGCAGAAACCCTCTCTACAGTGGTTTTATATATATATATTTTCACCGACCGTTTTCATTATCTGAATAAAGACATCATTGCTTTGGTCCAGTCTCACTGCTCTCACTACTTTACACTACTAGTTCCCCATGTCAACTTAACATGTGTTTACATTATATTGTTATGTTAACACCTTGTTTCCACTGCTCCCAAGTGAGCAGGAAAAGAGTGTCACTCTGTAATGTGTAGTCATCATCTGACCACATGTTGAACACATAATTCACGTGTTCTGCTAATTATGTAATATTCCAACAAGTCTGTGTTCTTCCAGGAGCACTTTGCGTCAGCAGCCCATTTATTGTTATTTGACATCTGACAGTCGTGTTCATTTGAGTCAGGATGAGATGCAAAGTCATCACTGCCTAATGGTGCAAACACTGCAAATGGCATGAAATACAATTATGATCCATTGTGAAAAGTGGACAGTAAGTCTTCGCCAACTGAGCCAAGCTGTGTTTGCGAAACTGTTCGCATTTATCTCTCCTAAAACTCTGTAACGATCGCCGCAGTGAGAGAGAAAATGAGAAGTGCAGCCATTAAAAGAAAGGAGGTCTGGGATTTTGTCCAATTAACATTTAACCTGGATACGATCAACTGGAGGTGAAGGATGAGGGAGAAGGGAT
This sequence comes from Limanda limanda, assembly GCF_963576545.1. Taxonomy (NCBI): domain Eukaryota; kingdom Metazoa; phylum Chordata; class Actinopteri; order Pleuronectiformes; family Pleuronectidae; genus Limanda; species Limanda limanda. Next base: position 12,471,657 of record NC_083636.1, read on the forward strand.
GTGAAGTGGATTACCCTCATTCTGGATCTATCGAGGATGTCCATGTGATTCAAATAAGAAGTTGTGGAAGGCAAACACAGCTTTTATCGCGTGCATGAGAACTGGAGTGTGAGGCCTGACCCCCCCCCCCCCCCAACAGGTTGTTTTTGCTTATATTTTAAGCAAACATAGAAATTCCATCAAGCACTGATAAATACAACCATTTTAAAAATGCAGGCCCTGGTCAGGGAAATGAGGCTCCCCAGGCAAGACAACAAATCTTTACTATAAGCATTTAAACGGAAAACTTATTCTTGCACACATGCCAACATTACCCCACATGCATGAGAAATGGAAATAGGTTGCAGGGCCTGTGTGCTTTGATCAAATAAATATTGAAAATGTTTGCAGGTAATAGAATGCCTAATGTTGAATGATGAATAAGGCAGTGTCCCATCTATTAAAAACAGGTTAATTGGCCTGAGACGCTGGTTTTGATTTGTTTATAAGCTGAGTAACGCCTGCCTTAACATTTAATCTATTCCCATTTACATCTTTAAAACTGTAATAACTCACAACCTCTAGGTATATTTTGTTAATAGATTGTGGTTCTTTTTTTTTGGTATTCAAATACAAAACAAACACTCCTACAGTCAATTTTTCTCGACAAAGCAAGCCCCTTCACCCCGCTCATCCTTCTCTGCCTATTCAGCAAGTGAGGAGGGGGAATGGCCATAAATCAAATCCCCCTTTCCTGCTGTCGTGCTCTACAGGTCCAGGAGGACAGTGTCCACTTCCTTACATTAATCTTTTAATGGACTCTCCTTCCTTCTCTTTGGCAGCTGCACTTCCCCCGACAGGTCAGCAACGATTGCCAGGGTCATTAGTCCTCTGATAGGCTGAGCGATAAGATCAGCAACAATGGGGACAAGGTGTGGGGACAGACAGCGCTGAGCTAGCTAGACGCGGCTGCGGGTTAAAGAGGAAAAGTCGTCTCGGCAAGGTCGTTGTCAAAGAAAGAGAGAGAAAGAGCGAGAATTGGCAGTCAATTTAACACTGAGGAGTGGCATTTGAGTGTTGGAAACTGTATTTCCGTCATGGCAAGAGCAGGAGTTGTGATATTGTGTCTTCAATAATAAATTAGTTTGATCTTGGGTTTAGTGACAGACTTTTTTCATAATACAGACTTCTGCTCTCTAAAAATATTAAAGTTTTGAAAATAAAATGTTGGATCGAAGCCTTTGAGTGTGTCGCAGCATACTTAAATTATGAGGGGGGAAAAACATTTCAAATATCTTTAGTAGAGCTCTGGTCCGCAGATCAAGGTTATCAAGGCCGAGATCTTCAGTTCAGATCGCAGAGGATAAGGCTGCAAAAAGGCAGATTTTCTCTTAATGAGGCTAGGGGAGAGTATTTCATAAAACATGACCAGGAAAGAGGAGGGGGATGTTTGTTCTTTAGGAAAAAGCTTTGGGCCTGTCGCACTGATGCAGTTTTCACAGCTGGCTGCATCCCAGTTCAAATTAAATACAGACAAAAACACTTCAATCAATATTGTCTGAGGGGAACAAATGTGCTTGAGTTGATGTGTTGATGGCGGGTAAATGTATTTCTTAATCTACACTGGGATGTAAGGGTAACTGGGCAAATGTGGCCCACTACTCACAACAAGTCCCTTGAGAGACCAATTGGCATTTCAGAAATGAATTCAGTGACCTACAGTAATGTGAAATTCATGCGCACACTGTTTTCCACAAGACAATTGTGTATGTGTGTGAGTGTGTTATACACCTAAACCCATTGCAACCATCAAAGTCAAAATATACAGTCAGTATAATTCTGAATTTTATTTGAAACAATATAATTCTTCCCATTTCAACTTCCAGTATAAGAAAAAAATCACGCAATGCAAAGCACAGCCTGACTTGTCCTACCAATACACAGAGGATTAAAAAGGTGAATGGGAGATATAGTTATCATTGATTATTAATATATATTTATATATATATATATTGATATTTATCAATATCAATATAATCCCCTCATCACAGACATTATTTCTAACCTGGCGTGGATACAGAATTACAGAAAATATATTTAATCAAACATTTATAATTGGACCCAGTGTGTTGGATATGGAGTCTCCCACATACAAATATAACCTCTGTAACTGGCAGAAGGTTATAATCCCGTCACAATGTGATATTTAATATCTGATATCAGCTCACTTGCCTCCATGCAGCTCCTGACAGTGGCTAATCAAGATTGGGAAAGGAGCAGCAGGCACCAAAAACAATCTGTGTGCTTTTACACTACATAACATTTATGAAGACAGATTATCAAAGAAATCCTGAGATGTGCCTTCCTTTGATAAGTTATTACATTCTAGCCTCTAATCAAATTAGGCTATATATGGTTTGCATAACAGCAACCCAACAAACACGCACACACACACGACGAAAGCACGCCAGTCAAATTAAGTGAGCGGCGTGGGCTGTTGAACCCTTACTTAGCGCAACAGCTTTCTCTCATGTTATTATTTTAGAAGACACAAAAACACTTGGACTGATTAGTTCTGGGAATAAATGATCTCTAATTAGGCTAAGTGCTTCAGAGGGAATATTTTAGACGAAGAGGAGTGCTGAATGGCTGCACACAAAAACAGGAGCGAAAACAGAAATATTTTGTGTTTCTTATGATATTGAGAGGAAGGGAAAATGGAGATAGGCTGGGTGGGTGGTTTGTGTAGAACTCAAATTAGCAGTGTTTCTTCTTCTTGTAGATCAATTAATAAACCATGAACTGCTGCACTTTCCCTCAAAAAAATGTATAAGCCGGAGATCCCTAAGACGAGAACATTTGAAAGTGCGTAATCAAACGTCAGAAAACTGCATCCAGCTCACATGTTTATTAGAATATCAAAGGGTAATGAGGCAAATGAAATGACGCTTAGAGAGCAGATTTCTCTGGACAGAGCTGTTCTCCATTTCTGTTTATGAGACACATTTATTACTATCTGTGATATAATTATAGAAGTCAATGCATGCCATTCATTATTAATAACAAGCATGATATCACATTTGCAGTTCACCGCAGCTTTTGCACTGACTACTGAGTTGGTGAAAATCCTTTTGTGCATTAGAAGCGATGTGCTGTTGGACATGCTAATGTATGTACATGTTGTGGCTATTGGAGGAAAACAAGGAAAAATAATTAGATGGCTTGTAAAATGTCATTTTTAGCCTCTTTTAGCATGTTTTGGTTTTAAACAGACAAACATTTGTTACATGATTAAGTATGAGCTGCTTTCACCAACTCCCATCAGGTCCAAACCTCTGATGATCCCAATGAACATGACCTGCCCATCATCACATGGCAATCAAAGTTAACAAATAGCTAACAAGATTCATGCAAGCAGCTAGGGTGTGTCCAGGCTTCGAGCTCGATGCTTCACATGTCGACATTTAGCAGGTACAACATACTCACTATCTTAGGTAAGCTTGTTTGCATGCAAGTGTTCAATTTAGCTGTAATTTGAAAATCAGCAAACTTGACCTTTAGCACTCTCTCTAAATGTTTAAATGTTGCAAACAAATCAGAGATATATCAAAAAAAAATACAGGCATTGATTAAGATTCTTTTCCATTTGAGGAGAAAATATGTCCAAGTAAAAATAAAGTATAATTAAGGAGGACATTTATGAAGCCTTACAAAGACACTATCTTTGTAGTGTGTGCCAATATAGAACAATACATGAACACACATGGCATTTGTCCATGTCTGCATTTAATAAACATTCTTGTTTTTAGCTACCAACGGGTTCAGACTTTTAGTAACAGTGTCTGACAACATCACGGAGAGGAGATAAACGTGTGTCCAACATGTAACAGACATCTCACTCAACCAGAAGTCCTGCTCTGAAATCTTGCAGGATGTTGCAGAAAGAGATAGATTTTAGATGTGAGTGCGAGTTAGAGAGAGCTGTCTGGGGAAATGTTGAAAAACAGAAAGATCTATTCGTCTGTGTTCTTGCTAAATACGAGACCAACTCCACACATTTGTCAATTAATCATTATGACCTATAAAAATATGAAAATAGGGTAAAAAGGGTAAAAATACCCAATTGATCCTTTTATGTCCACAATATTAATTTATGTTTGAGTTATTTTTCTTAGCAAAGCTACACTTTTATGAATGTTTTAAGTTTTTACTGACTACATAGTGAATGAAAATGCAGCCGTTGAAGACTTTGAATCATTCTACACTGCTTTCACTTTTTTGGGAAGGACAACTGCAAGTAACGATGTTGACAGAAAGGGAAACATTAGAATAAAAAAAAGAACTGAAAAAACTGACACACAGTATAAAAGTAAAAGGTTATATAAAGGTAAAATACGAATAAGAGAATGTTTACCTATTTGATGAAATCGTTATGAAAAGGAAAGAGTCTGAATATGATCCGGAGGGTCAAGGGTTTGCCCAAGAACAAGGACATTGTAGGATTTCAGTTTCTCCCTCAGCGATAGCGCAAAGAGAGAGCATGCTGTCACTTTCTGTAAAGCCAGGCAGCATGCAGCAATAAAGTGCTGCACACTGGCAAACCTTGCTTGAATGCAAAGAGACAGTAAATGATCTCTTTTGTTTTGTGTCCCGATGAATACCCTGAAATTCTACTCAAATTGTATGCCGAAGTATACAAGTGTCCAAGAATCCTTTCAGACTCTGATTGGATCATAAAAAGAGTCTAAAAGAGGGATACAATTGCAGCCCACAATGCTGGAACCCACACTAAGAGCTTTTCCTGCTGGGCTCCAGTAAGACGCAGTATAAATAGCTGCCTCAGCCAGCCCAGTGTTTACCAGCTTGCGATTCTTTTTTTTAAAGGAAGGTTCCATGACACATCAAAGGAAGTGAGGCTGGTTTTATTTATCTTGTAAACACATGGACATTACTAATTAGAGCGCATAACACCTTAAAAGAAAATCCACCTCTATCAAAGTCACGACTGTTCGATAGAGAACGATTTCTCCTCTTTTCTTCTATTCTCAGGCCAGGACAGGATTAAAAGCTGGTTATCGTTCAATTCCTTTAATATCACTTCTCTCCCCGCTGCCGTTTCAAGCTAATTAAATTTCCTCTGGGGCGATGCTGTATTGGCCGGCTGACAGGTAACATTATAAAGTGTGACCTTCCTCGCGTTGTTATACCGACAGCTCGGAAACCTGCTGGTGGGTTGAAGGCAGGACAGTCCCCCAGCTTCACACGCAGTAGACGCACCGTCGAGTCATACTTTATTTGTTTAGATAATTTCAAATTTGAATATTTGTGCTTTACATAAAGGCAACTAACTATTATTACAATTCTACTGTACATCCTCTTAATATAATATGAAAAACACTAGCATTGAGTATAAAATGCCGTCAGCAATAAAGTATTTCTAGACTAGAGTAGGAGGAGAGGGGAGCTTACACAAAGCACCTAGGTGTGTGTGTGTGTGTGTGTGTGTGTTCCTTTCCTTTGTCTGTGGGTTTCCAGTGAGATATCAGTCTTATTACATTTTGTTATTATCATTAATTAAAATAATTTCTGGATAAGAGTATTCCTCATCGTTTCAGAGCTCTATAAACTTTCGTGGATCCACACATTTTTAACTCTATCTTTGTTTGCTGAGTGAAATTTGTGTTCCCCTGCCTAGTCTGTGAGTGTTTTCTGTTATTCTTGTCTGAGTGTGTGTGTGTGTGTGTGTGTGTGTGTGTGTGTGTGTGTGTGTGTGTGTGTGTGTGTGTGTGTGTGTGTGTGTGTGTGTGTGTGTGTGTGTGTGTGTGTGTGTGTGTGTGTGTGTGTGTGTGCGGGGGCTTGAATGTGAGTGGAATGTGTGAGGACAAGCAAGCACTATGTTCAATTGTCCGTTCACTGAGCCCAGCAGGGTGTGAGGGCCCTCTGGTCAGACAGGCCAACACTGACTGTTTGTCAAGGTTCATTTCATATTCCCCGAATAATGTCTTCTTGAGCTGCTGAGGCTACAACAAACCTGCATTTTTCTTGATCATATAAACAGTTTATCATGTTTATTAGAATTATGTGAAGGCAAAAAAAATAAAAGGGGGGGCTTCTCATTTGGCATAGGCTGTTGTGCACTATCCTCTATTTCAAGGGCTAGGTTCTCACCTAAGCGATTTAAAAAATATAAGTTTGTATGAAAAAGTATGCCGTATCCATTAGCTATAAAATGCTTCTTAATACTTGCCAAATTACCTACTTGCACAACACCAGCAATTAGCAGCCTTTTTTTAAGAAATGGATGTAATTTTTCTACTTTAAAAAGAAAGAAACACCACTGTGGCTTGTTTCCGGCACGGGTTCAACATGATCTCACAAAAGGCAATGAATGGGATAAGAATTGTTACTAAAATGAAAATTAAGCTTTCCTTAACTCAAGTGAGGGGGAATGAGTGGGTTTTTCACTGACATTTAATGTTTATATCAAACTCAGTGAAGAAAATAAAATCTTAAGTCACACATTATTATATTGTATGGTGTTGTTCACCGCAACTGGGACCAGTTCCGCACTAATACTATAAAGACTGCTTCTGCCTCCTCAGTTTAAATTTTCACTTCATTTCATTTGGCCTATTTATCTATTATGGGATGGACAATTGTGAGATATTAACTTCTTAGAAATGTGTGGCTAATTCAAAGTACCGCATATGGCAAGGGACCCGCTGATCATCAGAGAGCTTTTTCACACACTGCTGATGACCCACTTTAATTAAAAATCAGTTGGTTATATTGTTGAAGAGAGCATGATAGGGAGTAATGAGAAATAAAATGCAGCACAGTCTACATTAATTTCAAGGTATTTACCACAAAACAGCCTATAGAGTTATACAATTATCATTATCTAATCACAGTGAACCAGCAGTAAATGATTCGAGGCTCAGTACCACTCCTGGGATCCTCTGTTGTACAGTACAAAGATCCAAACAGGTCTCCCAGACATTTAGCTGATTCCTGATCCCCATAAAACAGAGATCTGACCTATAGACCTCTGCCACTTTCCCAATCCCAACACATTCAGGTTGAAAAGGTGGCTTATTATTGATACGATTGATCTTACTATTTCTTTTAAAATGAAATTAATTAATTAAATGAGCTTGATGATACAAATCAGGCATGTTTAGGGGACTGATAACTACAAGTGTGTGCAATTCAGTGCAGTTTGATTGAATTTAAAGGGGCCTGTTGGGCCTTGGAGGAGGTCGACGATCTACTGAGTGCCATTCTAGTTGTAGATGTCCATAAAGTGTAACTGGGTGGATGACAAGACGCATGATTTTTCTGTAATTAAGTGTGAATGTTTATTTAGATGCATTTAACCACTTAAACAACACATGGATGTGATGCATATTATGGTACTTTGTTTTAAACTTATGATTTTGTATGAAATATCTGTTTTGTTTTGATTATATTTTAAGGTGAATATGCAAAATGTCCTGCGGTGTGACCGTAACATAGGTGAAGCATTAAACTGACATACTAACAAAATAAACCAGAAATATCTGGAGCAGGTAATAACTGCCTTGGCACTATATTGTATATAATGACTTTATTAATATTAGGTTTTAATATGCACAAAACTAGTATATTAGTATTTACAGCAAAATAACTTTCGTAACACAAATGCTGTCCTGTGGCGTGACATGGAAAATCAGATTTTTGAAACAACAGTTACATGGACAACTACAGGGGCCCTTAGTTTATTCAACTACCAGGAAGCCCCCAAGATGTTGGAATGTACTGTGTATGTTGAAAGGTGACTGTTAACCTCTGATTAAATTTAAAAAAAAAAATTTTTTTAATTTAATTAAACATATTAAGGGTTATTATTCAGTTAGCATAATAGCTAAGGTCAGTCTTGTATAGCAATGACTCAAAATGGCCACAAGGATGAAAATGTCCTGTGGTGTGACGTCCCGTCACACCACAGACAAAAAATCTGCGGAACACTAGCAGTTTAAAAAAATTCAGCATTTGAACATTATAATTTCATACAACTGTAATCCTCATTAGAACTTTATTAAAAAAATACTGTTTCACCCTTATTTGTCAACTACCCAACTACAGGCTGAAAAAGGAGAATCTGTGTATGCTGCCTTAAATAATGTCAGAATAAGGAGGACAGCCAATTCAGAAAGATCAAACAGGCTCCAACAAAGCATTCATATCATTATAAAGAGCTTTGCGCTATAGAGCTTGGCCACGACAGATATATTGGCTGAAAATAGTCAATGATTCCTAAGATGGATTCATTAAAACTGTATGCTAAAAAATATAAGTAAGGCTTGATATTTTTTATCCATAACCAAATATACAGAACATGAACGAAAAAAATACATACAATTTTCTGTGAAAGGCTCAAATCGGATGATTTCTATCGGTCACACTCCACTTTGCTCACAAAAAAAAGTAAAGGTTATGAATGAGAAAGACAGCGAGACTTGCACAATGACACAATAATGTGTTGAAAAACTAAAAAAAAAGGGAGGCTTGATAAACATTTTAACAGATAGACGTGCCAGGAATGTTTTCCCACTAACCACTTGTGCCTGTGAGAAGCAGAATGTGCCAAGAGCTTTTCGGGCAAACCCTCCAGACTGGCAGAGAGAGAGATGGAGCTGGAAATATGAAATTGTCTTCATGGTAAATTGCACATGATTTCTCAAACCTCACAAGCCATACCAGCTCTGTGCATGACAAACTCAGGGCTCAACTAGGAATATTTTTGAATAATTTCTCAGTTGTTATTTTAGGTCCGTAATGAGTTTTTGGAAAATATCGCACTCTTTTAAAAAGCTCAATTAAGACAAATCACAAATTCCAAAGAATCAGTAGCAATTTGGTTGACGACACAGTAAAGCAGATAAAGGCTTTGATTGACCTTACATTCAACCCAGTGTTTTCATGAAAATAGGAAATGTTCCAAATAATTTGTACAGTTTAGAATATGAGTGGTGTTGAAGGAGCTTCTGTCCTACAACAGCCAATAAAGCACTCAACCAATTTACTGGATCATTCAGTCTGACCTCTGCAGCCAAAACACTAAACTGACCTTTTTAAACTACAGATTTTTGGATGCACTCAATATGTTTCAGTGCCACAAACCACTGTCATGTTACTGGCTTCTGGAAACAAAAGGTAAACAATGACCTTAGCCAGCAACAACACAATACTTGTTGGTAAGTTTGTGAGTAAGTGTGTAAAGCTGCAAGCATCATCATGTAATTGTTTTCTGTTCTGGCCCACAGATTAATCATTTTTTTATAGGACACATAGACAGAGCTCATCTGTCTTTGTGTTTATGTTGCCAACGCCGCTTTTTCTGAATAAAGTGATGCCTACCATTAACAAACAATTATGTCTGACAAGTTATGGTTAGTTTATGAATGATGTTCATAGCATTTTGACTCACATGCAGTAACAACTCTGATCTTGATCTACTTGTGGAAAGGGGGAGGCAGTAAATCTTTTTCCGACCAATTTTAAAGTCTTTGTTTGGATTGACACCAGATGATTCATATTAGCTGAGCTAAGCTGCTTCTTATTCTTTGATTCTTTTAAAAAAGGACTTGATGATTGATCACTTTGTGTGGTGATCACTAAATTACGAAGTCATGAAGAAGTCATGTCTTCCACTTTTTATATACAGCCATCCCTCGCTTGCTACTACTCAGATTATGGCTACAAATGCACAAGATAGCAGCGTTCATATGTGGGAGGTTTTGGTTTCATTTCTGGATATTGGAAAGAAGTGGAGCATCTTCCATCTTAATATACAGTCTCAAATTGAATTAGCTTGTGGGCGATATTTGCCACAAGTGTACTGCAGGGTTCAGAAGTGTGAGGTTGGATATCATTCAGTAGCAACTCTTTTCATTTTCAAAAGAGCACAGCTAAGGACTAATCAATTTTCTTCCCTCTCTGATCCAGTCCCTAATTGAATCACACTTGTGAAGGAGTTGTGGGTGACGATCAAGAGGTTAAAATACCCGTGGCTCCCATGTTTGCAAAGTCATACTCACTTTTTAGCAATCAAATTACACCCCTCATTAATTTACACCCCACTTGAAAAGGAGGTTGCCTTACAGAAGATGCTCAGTTACTGTTATTTCAATGTGACTTTAGTTGAAAGAGCACTTTGATTTACAATACGCATGAGTCATTCTTACAAATGCTGTTCGAATAAAACAACACTGTTATCTTTGGTAGACTAAACTATGAATAAACTTTCTTTTAGCGTGTGAGTGGAAACATTTTGTCAAATCGAATTTTTTATACACTTGCTTACTTGATATGACTATTTAATATGACCATTTGGTTAAATATCAGCGAGGGTGGGAAGAACATATTGTAATAGAATGCGCTATTACCCACGCTGGAGATTTCTGCATTTGAAGAAGGGGCGTGCAGAGGCTGTGTTTTGTTCTAGCTTTTGATCTTGCCCCCTGTGGCGTCGGGTACCCTCAACAGACATGGCTTTCACTTATAGTCCCTCTGTAAACTTCTCAACTTGGCCTGATGTTTGCTAATTAAACACATCCGTAACAATTGCTTGAATACGGATGCTAAAATGATTCGGCTCAGGGAAGCCCCCCCCTCCCCATGCTCTCTGCAGTCCGTCCCCTGAGAGTTGCATGAGGAAGCAATAACGGCTGAGTAAACAACATTTGGAATCATAAAAAAGATGGAGAAGTTTTTAAGTGAGAGTGTGTTTGTCACACAGCTATTCATTATACTGCATCCACTAACCCTTTGAGATATAAGTCCTTTGTGTGCTGCTCCTGAAGGTGATTCTCAGTACCACTAAAAACATCCCAGGACATAGTCTGGACAATCATATTCAGCATTAATGATTTATTGTAGATAACTACACAAATAATACACCATGCAGTGCTTGCCTCTCCTTTATTTGACCATCAGGCCCTCCAGCTGACCTCACACCACCTCACTGTTTTGCACATATCCATCTAATATTCAGAAATCTTTGTATGTGGCTCGTATATCTCCATGACTGTTCATCTTATCGGCTTCCCTTTGCAGTGTTGAAATTGGTGTGATACCTTCAATAATCATTAACTTTAAATAGCCAGGCGACCAGCACTATCCAGCAGGAGCTTGTGACTTGTTCACCACAACGGCAACAAGGACTATTCGACGATTCTCCAGTTCAGATTTCAATGTACTGAGTCGAGCTTCACCACTCTTTGTATAAACAGCTTGTGCAGCAGCGGTGGTGCAGCTTCAGTATTCTGTACACTGAGTCCTGCAGGTCTTTCTTTAACATGGCTCAGGTTACTTTCACAGCTTCAGAAAGAAAACTGCAATGAGCATTACAGCAGGCCGAGGAAACGACCCAGTCCAAACAGGTATGTTGAAAACGGGCACTGCACTAGACACTAAAAACCATGGAAAATCATCACCACAGGGTCTTACTATTTATAGTTGACCCTCTAAACCTTCACTTACCCCCTTGCCATATCTAGAATACATAGCATTTTACCCACTACTTTCTCCACCTGTTTCTCTTTCCCTATTGCCTCGCTCTGTCTGCATGATGGATACATATATCTGCATGTAAGCTCTTGAAACACTATTCCTCCCCAGTCGATACCCTGCTGCCTCCCTCACACCCTGATCCATCTGTCTTTCTCCTATTCGCTGCCTCCCATCTTTTACCCATCTCCCTGCGCTCCCTTTCGTGTCCCGTCCAACACCCGTCCTCCTGGCTGACTGACTGATCTGTGGCCAATACTCCCTGCATTCTGCAGAATGTCGCCAGCCCTACCCCTCCTTGTATAACACCACCATTACCACCTCGCCCTCGCAGTCTATCTTCATTCTAGGCAATTTTCTTCTCTCTCTCTCTCTCTCTCTCTCTCTCTCTCTCTCTCTCTCTCTCTCTCTCTCTCTCTCTCTCTCTCTCTCTCTCTCTCTCTCTCTCTCTCTCTCTCTCTCTCTCTCTCTCTCTCTCTCTCTCTCTCTCTCTCTCTCTCTCTCTCTCTCTCTCTCTCTCTCTCTCTCTCTCTCTCTCTCTCTCTCTCTAAAGGGAGGGTCCTTAATATCGTGTGTTGTGTGAATCGCTCCCACCTCGCGCCCCTTCCTGCCTCTCCTCCTTAGCCATGTCACAGCATCGGAGTCCCTTCTTTCCCTCTGCCTCTCCTCTCAGCTTTTCACACCATCTCATTCTGTCAGGTGGGGATGGCTTCTTCAAATCTCTTTCAAGGATGCAGTTTTCATTTGGTGTTGACATGAAAGTCTAAACACTCACTCGTACATGTACTCACACATGTGATCCGCTCTTGGGTGACACCACACAACATGCACTCAAAGGCTATTGACTGGTGACAATGGAAATAATCACCTACACTAATCCATTTAGAGCCTTTGTCATTGATGCTAGCCTGGAAAGGATTGAGTGGGATTGTACTGGCTCTCCTCAATGTGACAAATTATCTGCAGACAAGCCGAGATGTGTCAAAGTCAACCTCGGAACCGCTGTTAAACAATTCTAATCCGGCTATGGATTGATCTGAGAGAAGGAAACACAAACTAAGAAGTAAACATCTTCTTAAACAGTAGCATGACCTGACCTTCTGCTGCTGAACCAGTTTGATGTCACATCTGACCTTTAAGACTTGATTTATTATTTATTGTATTTATACGAATTTAAAATAGGTTTTGCAATCGGTGGTCTGCCACTTTGAGAAATACGCTCTTTCGCTTTCTTGCTGAGAGTTGCTTGAGAAGATGGAGCCAGCCGGTAGTTAGCTTATTTTGCATAAACACAAAACGCAAATGGGGGGGGGAACTGCACGCCTGGCTATGTAATCAAAGGTCGCAAAGGTAATACAATCTGTTCCACTAATGTAGATTATTATATATTACCAAGTGTGATTACCCAGAGTCTCGTCCTCACAGTGAACATAGGGTAGTCAATTATTTAAAAATCAAGCTTGAACGAATTTGACATGACAAGCAATTTTTTTAAATGTCGTCTAAGAGGCTTAAGCTTTTTTCCCTAAAAGCATATTGTTTGTCCAGGGTTGTGTTTCTACTAACCCCACAAAGTGGCAATGAAAAGTTAATATGAAACATAATCACAATGGCCACAATTTATGTGAATAACAACCCATGTTGAAAAAAAGTGACATTATTCCATAAATGTGACTGAATACATTTCCTAGATCTTTATACCTTATGTATAAAACATGGGGATGTTCCAGTGATGCAAATGTATTATGGATACAACATAATGACACTGCTTCACGAAGACTGGGATTATATTTGTCTACAATTTTCTGAATCCCTCACTTTTCTCTCTAACCCATCTCTCTCAATGCCATCTCTGTAAACTTGATCAATAGGCTGCCACCGGCTTTGTATCCATTAACAAACAACTATGCAAATAAAAATCAATGGTCCAACAACAGAAAATCACTTGCTCGCCAATTAAAGCATACCATGGCCCACAGGCCTTTTTAGAAAGGTGCCATGGCCTGCAATAAAGAGGGTGACAAGTCTTGAAGTGCTGGTAAATTATATATTTTGTCCTTATTGTCGAGCACATATGACCTTTTTTTCTCACATGTCGAAAGCTTGATCATAACATTAGAATGACTTCAAGACAGCGACCAGCAAGCTAAAAGGAAGCGGAACATCAAAACGTGAGTGATTGTCCTGCAGGTAAAATGTGAGGCAGCTCTCTGTGCAGGCAACGTGTTCTTAGCTGCTTTTAGGAAGCCCTTATCTGCCAGCGTTATCATTATCCTCATAATCCCAACACACTCAGTCATCGACCTTCTTATTCAATTGGTTTACTGTTTGAACAAATTATACAGCTCATATCCTTTCAAGAGGTTTTGTGCCCTCAAATAATCATGCAGTCAAAGTCTTGCAGACACGCAATGGACGACAAACACATACACACACACACACACAAACACACACAGTTCTGAGCATGTCTTTGATTCAAGCGGTAACCCTAGCAACCACATGAAAAATGGCCAGCAAGGCCTGTCATTTATAAAGCCCAGTGAAAGGTATTATGACTGAAAGACTGTGGTGATGAACAGTTGCTCAGATCTGCAGAATCCCACAAACTCTGGATATAAAATCTAAGCCTATCCTGCGTCTGTATGCATTGCACATTGTGTTAAAAGAGAATAGATGTTAAAAATCCATTCATAATATATAGGCCTGTGGATTCATGTGGCAAATGGCAAGAAACACTCCTGTATAACCAAAATTAGGTAAATCGACGGCACTGCACGGTGCTGAATAAAGTAGCAGACATTTTAAAAGTGGAAAAATGTGAATTTTTCGACTTTTAATTTATACTTTGCAATATCTCAAAATGCTTTTGTCACAGCTGAAAACACACCACAGATGTGAAGCTTCTCTTCATTTCACTGAACTCTGCTCGACAAAGGTATTGCGACATGCTTTAGATTACAGCAACACAAATGCAAAAGCAGGAATAAGTAGAGACTGAAATAGCAGCACCTCCCGTCAGCTTCCCCACAGCAGACTGGAGAGTTGAGATCGGTCTCAGATGGGCCGGCAGCCGAGTCTCCACCTCCCACTTGCATTAATCACTTGAAAGATCATCTCATATAGGAGACTGGAGGTCGAGGCTGGGGATTGTCGGGGGCTGAAGGTGAGGGCTATGTGGCCAAGATGATGGAAGTTAAGGGGATGATGCTTAGAGGGGAGAGAGAGCGGAAGAGATAGGTGTGGGCTTTGCTACTGAAGTATCTTGTGAGGTGATGGGTAATGAGGATTAAGGGCAAGATGGTTGAGAGGGTTGGGGCCCATACTGCTCTGGGCCTTAGGGTCCTTGACCTATTTTTAGTAAGAAGTGGGGGCAGCTTAGGGGCATGCAGAGTAGAAACAGGGAGTGAAGTATAGATTTCTCTCAGTGTTTTCTTTCCACTTAATTAACCATTCACCCTGTGACCTACACACTGGACTGTTACAGTGTAATACATATAAAGAACGCAACACTTTGTGCTTGGACTGAGCAATTAACTACTTTTAATGACAAAGAAAGTAGAAAGCAAACATTGCTGCCATTTAGCAAAAAAGGTCACCACCGTGTGAAAAAGAGAGAAAACCAGCTTGACATTCCTCAGATGCTTGTGCTAAATAGGTGTTGCACTTTAAGCAAAGATGTGACATGGCAGATAATTAAATTAGACAGTTTATTTGTACAGACTTCAAGCAAATATAATAAATCATGCTTTATACTGTAAATAAAGGATCATATGAGTATGATGAACCTATAGACAATATAAGATGGCTGACATCATAGCTCCCCACAAGTGAGACCAAAGAGTCTCAATTGCCACCTGGTGGCTGGCTGCAGTACAGGTCATAAATATGATTCCTCCATGTTAGTGGATAGGACATGAGCCGAACTAACAACTCAAAGTATACATGAAATGATCTTTCTTGTTGTGACTGACAGCTGAGTGACTTGAGATTGGTCGAGCATGGCGCCGCTCCATCCCTTGTTTGCTACTGTGCAGGCTTCAAATGCTCAAGATGGCAGAGTTCTACCTGGAACATAGTTGGCATTTGGCTTAATTTCTGGTTAGTTGGAAGAGGTGGAGGCAGCGCCCTCCAGCTTTATATACAATCTATGGATGAAGCAATTTATTACCTGGCGTCTCTGCAGTTCCCTCTGCTCTCTTGCACTTTAAAGAGACTTTCAAGTCCTTGTTTTGATTTTCCGACCTTTGACTTCTCCGTCTTTGTTCACAGCTCCTATCTTTTCTACCTTGCGTGTCAGTTTTTCTGCAAAAACTGACAACACCGAATGACAAATAGACAAGAGGCAAAGGCGCAGCGATTGAACACAGCAACTCTTTTAGCTCAGAAGCCAGATATTTTACTCAGGGGAGGAGACCAAAAACGGAGCAGTGAATATTTGACTTAAATTTCCCCTCTGGCCAGGTACTGAGCTCTACTGTTGCTCCACGACTGCTCACTCTGGGAACTGATTGCTTAGCGGTTCACCATGTGAAGTAAAAGGTGATGTCATTGTTGTGAGCACAGCTTCTTTCTGTTATGCCCAAGTGAACAAAAATCACTTATTACAACACAAACCAGCATAAAACAGTTGTAACATTTAAGTTTTATTTAAGTGTCTGCACCATGAGGTACACTGATAATTGTGCTGTTTAAGATGAAGAGTTTTTTAATGCATACAACAGTGATTAAAGCAAAACAGGAGAGAAACTGCAGGGGCAATATGATCAGTGAAAGCGAAAGCAAACTACTATCGACGGTAACACGGGTACGATTGCTTTCTGAAGATATAGACTGCTCAGGGTTTACTTAATGTTTACCAGAAAAAATATATTTAGGAATATTAGGTCCTCCAATTCAGCCATTTTAATATGACCATTAAAAAGCAATAACAGGATTGTAAATTCATTTTATTGAGCTCTTCCTTTTCATGTGTGTCTATAGAAAGAAAACAGGCAGCACAGACGAGCACTGAGAAGAACTAAAAGGGAATATGAATTCTACTTACTACAAAAGCTCCACTGTAGATCTGATGGCTTGGCCTCTCGGCAACACACACACAAACACACACACACACACACACACACACACACACACACACACACACACACACACACACACACACACACACACCATGGGCCGGGTCATATTTCACAGCTTTAATGAATAACTGCAGCCACTAGTGACAATCCCCCCCAGTGCAGAGAGAGAATAATAAGCTCTGCATAATAACTGTCCCTCATCAGCGTTCACTCATCATAGCACCGTAGCATGCTCGCTCCCTTCTTTCCTCCTCATCTCCCTCTTCACACTTCTGTGGAGGAGGGGGGGTTAGTAAAGCAGAACGAAGCGAGCAACGAGGCTCCCATGGGAGCTGGCTACACGATAGACCCATTATGGGGAAATAGGCTCGAGCATTTCAGGGGCCAAAAGGGGGCATGCTTAAGTAAAGAATCCCCACTATTCACTTTCATAGCAGAGACACAGCCAGAGAGCGGTGTGAAAGTCTCCGACAAAGTCTCACACACACAGGCACACAGACACAATCCTGCATTGCACTCATGTAGTATACAGAAAACGCAGGTATTGTGGCCCACACAAGCATGCAAATTTATACACACATTGACACACCTATGAACCTGAACCGGGCTAAAAAACATGCCCAGCTGTTTTACAGCCAGCAGCTACCTTCATTCAGTGGCATATTCAAATTACCATCAGGCATTCTACTGCCGCTGCACATTCCCCCGCTGTTTAAGGTGTGAATGGATCTGTTGGGTAAAGCCATTTTCATTTTTCAATGCGGTTGCAGATTCAGAAAACACTCCTGCGAGAATATTATAATGGCATCCCCGTACCGCTCTTTTGCTGTCAAACTGTTTCGCTCTGTAGACCTATTGCAGACATGGAAGGTTTGATTTATTTAAAAATAAGGATTAAGATTGTATAATTTATACAAATGCATCAACAGCTACATACAACAGCCCAAACACATATAGTACCGATTCAGTCTTATGGCACATACAAGACTGACTTATCTGTCTCATTTTGCGGTTCCATTCACTGACTACAATCTCAATCCCAAATTAATGCTACTTTACACTTCACTATGTTAAACTGGAACCACATATAATCAACACATTGACTCTCATATGATAGGCAATAATAAAATTGTGATGTAGTGGGGGTAATGAGGTGCACCGAGAGTAGCCACAGTTTGCTGAGTTCATTATAAAATAATGTGATGAAATTAGGACATTTGAGTTGAAAACATGTGGTGTGTACTGTGACTGCCAACATACTGTGTGGCGGTCCTGGCCTCGTGAATATTACATACAGTATTTGTATATTAAAGGGCTTTATCAAGACATTCCCCGGGTCTATATGCATTGCAATGCAGGTCGGGCGGAATTTAGTGTTGCTTTTTTTTATGAACTCTTTGTTGTGTTGTGTTTATTTGCCGATGGGAATATCTCACGTTCAAAGATCTAAAATCTTTAGATATGGGAATAACTGAGTCTGGTAAATCTGGGTTTTTCCACAACAAATGACAATTTTGCTTTACAGTCATTTGATCCATGGTTAAAATAAATAATCAATGAGCCTAATGAAAAAAAGGTCCAACAAAATCAGGATATATACCTGTATGTATATTTGATGTAGTGATATGTGAATTATCAAGGTTATTAGTAAAGGTTAAATACTGAAATTACAATTGTGCAATGCTATTTATTTTCCAATAGATAGAGAGGGAAAGAAAGAGGAGATGCAAAGAGTCAATTTTTCCTTGTCAGAAGAAAGGAGGCCTATTTTTATCCTTTCCTCATGTTCAATGAACCCACAGGGACTTCAGCAGTTCTTCCTTGATCCAGGCAGGATGGTGGGTTTAAAGGGATTCCTGTCCTTTTCCATGGGAGCCTAAAGCCAACTTCAGCGTGAGGTTGCCATTGCGCTCATGTGTCCTCTATATACCAGTTTTCGCGGATGTGCAGTTCTCTCTCCAGCTCATTCTTAGCTGATTTTACTTGTTTTCTCTTGCTACAGTCTCTTAGTATGATGTTCTCCTTCTACCCTGCACTGCTTTTAGTCACATTTTTTGGCAGGTAAATTGCACAACATTTCCAAAACCCAAAGCAGGCCCTTATTGATAAGGCCCAACGTCTCTCGATATACTAGAAGCAAAAGGACAGATGCAAATTGGCATCCACAGAATCAAAGATATTAAAGTATTGCAATACCAACATACTGCTTCTGGGTCAAAAAGAGCCTTACTACTGAACCTCAATATGCCATCTTTCAACACTCAATATAATATATATTCACAAAGGATTTAGTTCACTTTCGCTACTCCCCTCAGTAGCTCTCTATTCCCATTTCTCTCGTTCTCCATCTCTCTATATCTCTCTCGGTTCTCCCTAAGCTCCAGGGTGTATTGTTCCTTGAGACTGGAATCATACTGGAGATTTAGAACTTGCTGGATTAGAGGAGGCAGTGTTGTCCCTGGTGGCTATTCCCTTTTGTGGAGCAGACCCAAAAATAAAGGTGCAAAACCGCCTGAGGATAAAGGAAACAATCCATCATACAAGTTGAAAACCCCCCACTTGTGGTCAGTTAAAATGATAGTGTACTATCCGTATCCGTAGTGCGTGTCGGTGTTCTGAGTCTGCGGGCACACAACCATGGTCTCAACAGATGCAGAATACAACTCTTGGCATTTTAGGAAATACTATGCATCTCGGAGGATTTACTGTATTCTGAAATCCTTTGAGATATGAATAACATCTACACCTACTGGGATTATGCTAACAAAAACTGGGTTTTCCTCACTATGATCTCCGTTCAGCTCAAGGTGGAACACTGCACAATGTTTTTTCTTAGAAAAACCAGAGCAATATAATTCATAAGACTTCATAAGACCGTCCCTTTTTCCATGAGGGAACCACTTTTCAGAATTTCAGGGCATTTCTCAGCTTAACACACGCTAGTTTTTGGAACGGTGTTAGAGAAGTTGAGTTTGGAAGCGCAGGCCACGAAGTTGTTGCACAAGGAAAAAAGATCATAGATTTTATGCAGTCAATCAGGTATGTGAAAAGCAAATCACTTTTGCACTCAAGGGACATCAAACCTTAACAAGTAATATGTTTGGATTAACACAATCTTTAATGCAGGGACATTACATCTATAAAACACATCAATATATTGAAATTAGCAGTTCACGTCTTTAAATTAATCATCATCAAAAGACACGTATATTCATATTAGATTAAGATCATGTGTAAATAACTAATAAGAGAACATGTGTGTGTATGTGTGTGTGTGTGTGTGTGTGTGTGTGTGTGTGTGTGTGTGTGTGTGTGTGTGTGTGTGTGTGTGTGTGTGTGTGTGTGTGTGTGTGTGCTAGCAAGACCTAATGGCCTTCTCCGAGGATAACAACCTGGCAGACTGGTTTGTTAGGGGTATGATTCATGATGCTTATTCTATCTTCAGTATATAATTATTTCCTGCTACTATTTCTATATATGTTTACAGTTACACATATACACATCTTGGAAAGGGAAGCCATTTTTGTAACTGAGTATGATGACAATAAGGATCTTTGACTTTTTTAATCTTGTGACATCCTGTGAAAAATAATGGATGGTTCGTAGGGAATTATGGGATTTTCTGTTTGATGTATGGACGACAGACGGAGACCTCGTTTTTTCAACGAACGAAAAATACCAAGTAGCATTGTCACATCAATTCAGGTCACACACAAGCCAGGAGACAGACTCTCACATCACAGTCCACACACAAGCAGCTTCTTTCTAACATGCACACAAAACTGTATCGCACAGGTGCTTCAGTGCAAAATGTGTTCATCGCAAACAAAGACTTTTTTTTAAAGTACATGAAATATATACGTCACACGGTACAGTCCTAACACAATAAAAAAACACCAACTATGTGTCCTCATCATAGATTTGAATAGTATATTATGAATTATGGATTATAAAAATGGATTTATGTTTCTTTTTATAATAGTGATATTCAGGTATAGCCATAAAAAGCATCTCATGAAAACATGTCAGAGTCACAGCTACTACATTCAACTTTTACAGTTAGTAAATGTAAACAGGTCAACGCCCTATATCTCTCGGTATAGATAAACGTGCATGTCAACTTGATGTTTGTTTGCACTATTATTCAGCGTGTAAATACATTGTTATATGTGACACACAGGTAGTAAATAGAGAGTCTATTATAAACACCTTTCCATCTGCCTACATATCACAACATCACAAAGACGTTTTCACAAGACTGGAAAATATCACAGCATCCTCATGCAAATAATAGGCCAATTACTGTTTGCCTGCAAAACATATTATTAGTTATATTAGTATATTTTAGAACATTAGAAAAGATACACATCGTTAGTGTATGCAGTACACATGTCATTATT
The DNA here is from genome assembly GCF_963576545.1 of Limanda limanda. Lineage (NCBI taxonomy): Eukaryota > Metazoa > Chordata > Actinopteri > Pleuronectiformes > Pleuronectidae > Limanda > Limanda limanda. The sequence goes on from NC_083636.1 coordinate 12,492,664, forward strand.
TAGAAATTGATGGCTCAGGAACTTCTGCTAAATACCCAAAGCCCTTCTCATCTTCACCCTCCCAGAACTGTTCAAACAGCTGCACACATCACAGCCAAACACTGCTTCGAGTAACCACAGTCATCTCCTGTCTCCTGCAACTAAGCAGCTTTTCTGTGGCAGTCAGGGATTAACACCTTGCTTAAGGCTACTTCAACATATAATTTCTATGGTTATTACTCAGTGAGCAGTGAGCAGAGAGCATTACTCATTTACTTCTCTGACTGGTCTGAGATTTCAAACTGGCAACCCTCCAGCATTCTGCCAACTTCTCCAGCCAGTTAACATCTAGTGCTGCACACACACACACACACACACACACACACACACACACACACACACACACACACACACACACACACACACACACACACACACACACACACACACACACACACACACACACACACACACACACACACACACACACACATAGGACAAGAGGATTGAAGTGTTTCGTGTGAAATCGTTTTAACCACACTTGTTGCATGTCTCTAAGGATGTCTGTTTGTGAGTCTATTCAGTGCTCCGGTCCAAACTGAAATATCTCAACAGCTATTGGATTGATTTCTGCAGTATTATTGGCATAGGCATTAGTGATACCCAGAGCATAACTCCTAGTGGCTCTGGTGATCCACCGAATTTTCCTCCATCACATCCAGCATGTTGACATTTATGGTTGAGAGTGAAATGTCGAAAACAAATGTACGATGGATAACCACTAGAGCTAGACTCATTTATCAGTTGGCAAAAAAAACTCAAAGACTTTCAGAAACAAATCAGTCTTGCAGATATAAAAAATATATATATTTTAAATAATAAGCAACAGTGTCTAGGCACTTGGTTGCATTTGTGTTTTATTTTAGTTTATAGTAGTTTATAAATTATAATAAAACTCAATTAAATTTGTTTGTCCTAAATATTTGATCACGACATCTTAGGAATGTTTTGAGATATATATATATATATATATATATATATATATATATATATATATATATATATATATACATATATTATTGGTATGGGCCCAGACAAATCCATTAAAACCATGCATTCTTTATGTCCATTCATAGCATAGCACAGTCAATATTAAAATCCCTGCAGAGTTCACAGTGACTTCAGATATCACGTTAACACATCAATGAACAGTCACAAAAGGAAGCACACTCACAACACACAGGTATTTCAAAATATAATTGAATTAAGGTAAGTTATTATAAAATCAATTTTTTTGGAAAACAGTGTGTTTTTTTCTAAGACTCCATTTAGGTTTCACAGATCAAACAGTTGTTATATTTGCGGTAACATGTCATAAATCCAGCTTGGGCAAAGATCTCTTAAAGATTTTCCCAAAACTATACCCAACAAAGCGATATCAGTCTTCACCAAACTCACACAGAGGTGTGGAAAAATATGCAAATAAGAAAACAGGCAAAAACAACTTGAGGTGGCAGACGGTGCACCACAGGAAATGTCTGCAGTGTACGCAGGGGGACAGAGTCATTCAAATTGGTGAGACAGAAAGCATGAGTTCAAAGAGAAAGTTGTGCCCCTGAAGATACGCAACTCAGCAGACATCACCACACCCATGCTTCCCGCTGACGCACACGCGCAGCATGCAATGGAAAAAGAAACCAATGGAAAGCTGCAGAAAATTTGGTTTGTAGCAGCATGGGAATGAGTAATGCATGTTGAAGGCTGTCTTTGGAAGCCCTTGGAAGGATGGATGTGTGGCAGCTTGAGGCCTTGTGATCTGTCTTCCATTGTCGAGACTTATAAATACCTGAGATCTGACAGGGAGGACAGCTCCTGGATACAGACGATGCCTGCGTGCCACAAAGAATGCATGTGCACGCAACACAAAAAAATCAACACACCTGTGCTCGGAACACACACACGCAACCCAAAAAGTGTAAATACAAGAAATCCACAGAGACGGCTCTGCTCAGAGGCAATTTTTGTTTTAGGACCACATGCTTTGAGACAATTTGTCAGCGGAGATAGGGTTCAGTCATTGCAAATTGACTGATCAATCTTCATAACAGTGCTTGGTACGAAAACAGATGTCTTTCCTCTTCTCTCCATAGGTCGGCTGTTAAAATGAGTTCATCCTTATTCTCCACCAGCGGCACTCAAACTTACATCCACATTTAAGTTTGTGCCAGAACAGTCAAAGTCCATAGTCTCTTTTAATGGTGCTAATGTGAAATCATCAGTTGACATACACTAATGATGTGGCACAAATTTAGACTAATTATCTAACTTTTATTGCTCTCAATGTGTCAAAGCGGTGTCCTAGTTGTCTCGTCAGTGTTACTAATTTCCGAATGATGGAAGACGTCCTTAAGTGTTTAAGTGTGTGAGCATGAGGGGGGTGGAGAGGGACGTCGTGAAGCTTTTAGACATTTTACAGATCGCTCACTGACCACAGTCAAATGCTCTCAGCTGAAGATAAGGTGAAGTAGGCGAGTACAGAATTATTATCATCTCTCAAACTATAGGCAGCAGGTTTCCATAGTCTTTCCCACAGCAAGTGCATTGGTCACATAGTTTGTAGTTTTATCATAACATGATAATATCTGTATCCTTACAAACTTTGCTTGCCACAAACACATTTTAAATTTTAAAGCTTAAAATGGCGTTAAATTAATGTGATTGTAATACCTTCTACAATTTATTCAATACCAAGTATGTAATATTGTAACATATTCAAGACTTTTTAAGGCCTATAATTCACATTATTTGAATCTAATCTTTACAAAGTCATTTTTAAATCAAGTCATTATGCCAGCACTGCGCACACTACTATGCAATTATCTTCCTCGAAAATGTATAAGGAAAATTAACCTGGGAGGTTTAAACCTGTGGTTCCTTCCCGGCAGGAAAACTCTGATGAATCAAGAAAATAAAAAAATAAAAAACAAGCCTGAATGTCCCTTTGCGTCAATCATTAAATGCATAACACAGTTTGTGAGGCACAGGTGTACTATCAGTCGATCTAAACATGCTGACATATGTATTATGTCACAACAATTACTTACTCATAGATTCATCGGCTGTGTTTTCTCCTCTGTATTATTCTAAGACAACAGAAAGAGTTAGAAAAAGAAGATTCCACTTGTTTCTAACAAGCCTGTGCCTACTATTGAAACCGAATGTGTTTTGTGTTTTGTCTCCAACTCCCTGCCAGAGGTCCACATATTACAGCAGTGTACGGTGGCCTTGAGGGAGGCAGACATGTGGGCAGTTGGAGTGCCATTAGAGTGTGTGGGTGGCAGGAGGTGGGGTGCCATTAAAGCAGCCTACTGAGCTGTGCAGCGAGTAGATGGCCTGGGGCCCTTGTGTCAAACCTGTTTAAAAACGGTTTGGCTTATTCACCCTGTCCCCTCCACCATTTGGCCCGGCTGCTTATAGCCGAGTGATCTCTCTCCTCCCACTCCACAGCTCTCCGTATCGCACTGTCCCCTGCAGTTTGTTTTCAATTCCAGCCCAGTCGGCTTTCTGTCCGTCCCTTATCATTTTGTCCAGCTCCTTCAGACAAACCTGTCGCGACAAATGAATGGCCTCTTTTCTGTTGAGGAAGCATCAAACACCCTTTTTTGTCGAAAGCTTTTGGTTTGAAAAACTGGAATTTATGCAAGAATTTACCTACAGTATATAAACGTCATGTTCTGTACTGAATCTATCATCATATGAAACCAAAGTATTTCATATTAGGTTTGGTTTATTGGCTGACATGGCTGAATGTTTTCTACACTGCATTGACAATGATCATTTTACTTAGAAAACCTTGGTAAACCCAATGCCACTGTCCATCACAACATTTCTGTGAGGATTGTGTTTTTGGTGTGGTTGTTGTGTCTCCTCCCTCCTTTCTGTTTTGCTCCCTGTGTGTTGTGTGTGGCAGGGGGCGTGGCTGGCTCCTGCTGCAGCGGACGAGGCACACCTGCTCCCAATTTCATCTCATCATCCCCTCCATAAGAATCTGGTCGTCTCACCACTTCGGCGCCAGATTATTCCGTCTACTATGGTAGCAGTGTGCAGCAGAACTCTCGACTTTCTTGTCATATGGATGGATCTCTAACCCTTGTGTTTTCCTTCACCCAGAACCTTGGTGTGCCTCATCGCTCGGCTCCTCTTCCTCGTTTCTGCAGGATTTCCAAGCCAGCCAGCACCCTGCCGCTCCGGCCTGCATCCACCTATCCTGCCAATAAACTCTGTTCATTAACTACCAACTACTTTTCGTGTCTGCTCTGGGGTCCGAACCTGAACTAAACCATAACAATTTCACTGAAGGCTATCGTCACAATCCAATTCTGTTGCCATCACCCATCCCTTCACCTCAAAACCTGCGGATTAAAGTGTAACTTCTCCACCAAGTTACCACTGAACCGTCTCTCCCCGGAAATTAAAAAAATGCAATTTGATTTAAAAATGAGCACGACTCTCTAGACTCACAAAAAGTTAACAAAAAAACCCACCAGTTATACACATATATGACATAAAGGGGTCCCAAAGTGGTTCACTTCAATTTAATTCATAGCAAAAGATAACTAAGTGTGCAGTATCTCTTAAATATACAGATTACAAAAAGTAATGTAAATTTAAAATGTTATAAAGTGGAACAGATGCAATAAGTAAAAGTATTGCTGTATCATAACACAAACAATATCATTTCTTTTTTAAAAGGATGTTGAGTTTCTCAAGAGAGTGTAATTTCTGGTTTTCAGTTTTTCGATTTCAGGGCCACACCGGTGTTCTCTAAACTATTCTTTATCTGATACTTCACAACTTCATATCCAGCACCAGCTCTATTCAGCCACATTTCTGTACAGTCAACAACTTGCTATCTGCTTTGCTGTCAGTGATCAGTCAGTGATCAAGTAAATGTATACACACACACACAAGTCTCCACATTTATCTATGGTAACACATTGCATACATTACCTATCCATCTGACGCCTTAGCTTTTTCCCTGTCAAACAACTTTCCTCACTCTTTTTTAACAATCAGACAACGGTGCAACACTACTGCAGCAGCAGTTTAATTAAACGTGGGTACTAAACTGCTTACTCTGTCTATTGCCATATGATCTATTTGAATACTTTTAACACAAGGCTGTATTTACTTAAAATATCAAATGCTGATTCTTAATTGAATGCACCTTTTTTCCAGTACAACTTATTGTACTTGTTGATTTTGTGGCATGACGATATACAGTATACTGTTTATGCAAATATTTGATCATATAGCTATTTTGATAAAAGGCTGTTTCATCTCAACCATGTTTACATAATATCATGTATAAATGGTTTATAACACTTTATTTAACTACAAGCAGCACAATAGAATATTAAGTATATGAAAATAAGTTCTACACATATATGTTTTAACTGTGCAAATGTTTCTAGCTATGAATTAATCCCTAATAAACACTTAAAATGAATGTTTCAGGGTGACAACTATATAATGTGTTATGAACCAGCTAATAAGAGTTTATATGCAACTTATAGATGTTGGACATGGAGTTTAAAATAGAGAGGGAAAGACTGGATCAAAGCAAGGCTTATGGGACTGAATGATGCATGATATTAATGTATGATATTAATGCACTGTCTGAAACTGCATTTGTGGTGACAGACGTGGAAAAGGGATCTTTCATGTTTCATTCCCTGTGTTTTACTCCTGTGCTTGCATGGGACACAGTTGTATCGCTTCAATATTAATAATTCACACACTCACACACATGCATGTTATTCATGTGGTGACAGCATCAAATCTCAGATAAACATTCAGATGAGAATCCTTAAATGTTTTACCTGTATCACGGAAAAAGCAAACAAACAGATCTAGATATACAACACAAACACAAAATTATTCTGTAGGTAAACTGAGCATTAACTGTCCTTTAAACTTGTAAGGACCAGCAAAAATATCCTCACTTTCCTAAAATGGCCATACTCCATATGGTCTTTAATTCAAACTGGTCCTCACAAAGATGTTAGTACGGTCGCTCTCTCCCCCCCTCTCTCTCTCTCTCCCCTCTCTCTCTCTCGGGGCACACATCATCTATTGTTTCAGGGTGAGATGAAATCTGCAATCTGTGCACACTGGCCGTCTCATACTAAATATTTCATTGACAATAAACATTGGTGTGATTGATGTGTAGCTGAGTCAGTCAGGGAGGAAGGGCAAAAGAGGAAAAAAAGAGGAAGAGAGACAAAGATGAAGGGGGGAAGGAGAGGGGTCGAGGTTTAGAGGAAGACAGACGCACTGTAGACACAGAGCAACAGAACGGATCTAGATTCTGCTAATTATGTTGCTACAATAATAGAGGTTTAGAGGTCAATGCATGCTTGAAGTGAGAACACATCTTGTATTTTGCACAATAGGGCTGTGCCTTCTTTGTAAGGAGGAAATCTGACTTGTAATGCCTGCTACGTTTAAGTGGGGGCGGACATTATGGTGCTGGATGTGAAGGCCAAGCAATCTCTCCTCCACTTGGGCAATTTAATAACAGCAATTAGAAGATCAAGAATTATCAAAACATGTCTTTGAAAACCTCTGAAGTGCCCCATTCCTCAATGATCACCTTATTAAAGCACTCATTCCCCCTTCCCTCGATGTAAAAGGGCCAAAATGGCATTTCCTCCGGGACAACAGGGTTTAGAGATCCGGGCTCGATTGCTCTCCTGTCGTCATGGTCGTCCTCAAACCAAGACTGAAATCCCTTTTTTGCTCAAAACAACAGTAGGGCTCATGAATAAAATATACAGACAAAAACAGGAGCCACAACATATTAATAGAACCTTTGCATTCATCTGTGATACGAGGTCATCCTCCTAAGACTGGACACAAGTGAAGTTTTAAATGAATTCCTAAAAGGTTAGCACTTTTCGCTGCGGGGGAAAGAAACTAAAACTGGTAAAAACATCTGGCATGGAGTATTTATTATGCATCAGAGGGCACAGTGCTGACTGGTGTGAGAAGCAGCAGGGGTGTGTGCAACTGACCATTCACTAAGCCCTGCAGTTACTGTTGCTACCCCAAGCTTTTCGTTCTCGCATGTTTTGTGGTTTAAACTGAGTGGTAGATTATACAGAAATATTTGAACAAGTTTCTTGGTTCTGAAGCTGAATCGAAAACTGTTGAATAGATGATACTCTTAGCTAATGCTAAAGCCCAGTGAATCTGCAGGCCAAAAGGTCCCAGGCAAAAAATGTGCCTCCTCACTAGTTGAATGGACATGTATTGCAGTGTTGAATAAAATCAATTGGCAACACAGTAAGACATGACAAAATGCTAAGAGGCTAAAAACAGCTGAAAGTTAGCATCCTCCCAAACTGATAAGAGCTGCACTGCTCATGTTTTACAGGGTGGAATAAAATGGAAGGCCATTTAACACAGCATTAACTATTCATGAACTCATTTTGTCCACTCAAATCACAACACGTTTTTATGATGGCCGATGTGCAGATGTGTCTCAGATTTCACAATCCTATTCATTTTATTCATGAACGAGCATTAAACAAACAATTTCAGGCAGAGCAAGTAGCTTTGGTCAATAAACACTGATCTTTAGATGAGTAGTGCACAAATGAACAAGAGTAGAGCAAGGCCTTATCATGGAAGGTTAGGTTTGAATGTGAGCCCTAATAGCGGATCTTGTGTACCACCATCTATCTCCATCTGCTGTAATGACAAGTCTAGTAAGGGCACCGTAATTTAATGTGAAGATGCGCTGGGCATCCCCCAATACACAGACACAAAGGGATGAGAGGGGACCACCTCTGCCGAGTACAGTGTGTTGTAGTGTAATGCTTCCTTTAACAGATGCTGGAGCGCCCAAACAATCTTCATGCACGTATCCACGGGTGTGTGTGTGTGCTTCCACATGGGGCGAACACACCTGACAGATGAGAAAGAGAGGGCTCGGGGCCCACCAGGGACCAATTTCCCCAGTCTGTTCCAAGGGCCTGTTCATTACTGCGAGCAAGAGGGAACAATACTCCACAGCCCGCCAACTTCATTTGCTACCATTTTCTCTCGTTCTCCCTCTGTCCTCCTGAAACACAACAGTGCGCCACCTCGACTTCCCACAGTGCACCACTGCGCGCCTGTGAAGCAGAGATTGGTTGCTGTGGGCTTTCCAAGGTTTCAAAGCTGTCGCCTCTGCCTAGAATGCGTTTTCAATCTCACTGTATTTTTCATCTGTCATGTTTCTGAGAGTGAAAAATAAACCAAATCTTTTTGGTTTTAGATTTTCTTTTCTTTGTGTTGCATGTGGGCTATGAGAGTTTCAAGTTGGCACTGAAGAGGAGGGAGGGAGCGAGACGCAGACAGCAGCACAGAAAAAACCTGCATCTGAAGGATGATAATTCACTAAGAAAGCAGCAAATTGAACTTGAATGAACTATCCTTGTCTTTTAAAGTTTGTTTGCCTGTTTTCCCATTGCTCATGCATAAATATCTGCATATGCAATACAATGAATATTTATTTTAAGAAAAGATGACACAAAACAAATAAAATCCTGAAAATATGTCTGTGGTTGGGAGTGGGGATAGCATGCAGTGAAGTAGAAGATGCAACGTGTATTTCTGCACAGAGACATAACTAAAATGAGATGGCTGATGTACAATAGTGACACTATATCATACCAACGTGTGCTGCATGTGATGGATCCATGCGGGAAATGAGATCTCATTCCACATTTCCTGCAACACTTGTTCTTAGCGTGCAGGAAATACAGACAAATAGAACCATCAGATGGAAATTGATCCTTTGCACAAATCAGTTTTACAGGCAGCTCACAGATGGGTGTGCTCACAGGAGCATGCTGAATAAATCAGGTTTGTAATGGCCCCGACTGCGGGCATGACAAAAAAGTCTGGAGGAGACACTGAGCCCTCACGCGGGCCCATGGCACGCCGGTGACAGCATGTTTCTGCTTGGAGTGAGACGCCGCATCTTGAAAATGAAGGGGAAAGATTTTCTCTGTGGGCCGAGATGTTTCCTTGAACTGTTTGCTTCCAAGAGTGAATATCAATGATGAGTGGGAATTAGGAGCTGTGCTAGAAACAAACATGTTTGAAAGAGTGGTGCTGAATAAGATATTCGTTCACATTGAAACTGGGAAATGAGGAAGGTTCCTCTGGTCTCAAGAATTGTGAGGCTGCTTTTGTGACGCTGAGATTGAACCCCTCGAGTTTTGACTGCCAGCTTTTTTAGACAAATGTTTAACCTTGCACTAAAAAGGCTGCAAAGAAATGTATATCTAACGGCCTAAAATCAGAGTTTATACAGGTTTGCACATCAAATAAAAATGCTCATAAACAAGTGAAGCAAATGTCTACAAGCCATTAGATTTCTCATGCTTCAGGGTCACAGCGTGTCAGACACTGCATGGACACATGTTCACAGGTCCAGAGCTGTCGAGCTAACTCAGCCTCAGTGGATATCTGGTCGTTGGGTTTAGACTTGTTTTCACCTTTCTGACAAATTTCTGTCACTGTGTTGACTGACAGATATGGGGAGCTAATACACATCAGGCAAATTAGTATGCCCCAGAAGCGCTCGGTGCACTTTGTCAGGAGGAGAGGTGATGTAAGAGGGGATAAATGTTGCAGCCCTAGCACCCCTCCCCACCCTATCAACATCCCCCCACACAGCGACACACTGCCCCCTCTGGGCAGTGAAACGGTAATGGAGATTATACACTTGAAACATACAAAGCTTTCTGCCCTTTTTACAGTAATTTATCTAGATATCTAGTGATGTATGAACACGATGAGTGTCTTAAGAGAGCAGAGTGTTGCCGTTAGGATACCTCCCATCATATTACAACCAAATGGTATACTTTGAATGATGTTAAAGTTGGAGATAATAACTAAGGCCTGTAAACTCAGGGGAGATGAAGAAGATGATCAAAAAATTATTCACACAAACGGATAAGTGGTTCTTTTAATTGCTGTCGAGATTAGATGACACATCAACAGTAAATCAACAAAAACAGTCAGAACCAAAAGCCTTCAGCTTCAGAGGAGTTACTGTTTTCCATCATAGTAAATTTAATATATTACGATTTTGTCTCACAAAACAATGAGAAGATGTCATCCTAGTCCCAAAGACTAATGAACTGAGCAAATACATAATCAGTCAATAAAAATTTACTTAATAATTTAGAAGGAAAATACTTGCTAATTTGCCAACCTTTTTGCCAACCAGGAATTTAAGCACTCACTGTATCTAAAGAAATTGGTATTATGCCAATTGTACCTAACCTTGTGCAGTTCGCTTTTTGTTTTTAAAATCACTGAATAAAAGTTAGCTCAGTTTAACGAGATAAGGTTACTGCAGCCAGAAAACAGAAAACACAAGTAATAGCAACTAAAAATAATAAAATAGCTTACCAAACTTTGAATTGTTTGTCAAATCTCTGGACAACTACGTGTCCACCCTCTTCACCCCCAGGCAGCGTGTGATACTCCTCATTGGAAATTCCAACCACAAGGCTGCGTTTTCACAAGCCTAATGATACGCCTGAATAAAGAATATCTCTGAGGAAGACCTTGGTAAGCTGTGGTCTTACTTTAAAGAAGTCCTTAGCGTTCAGTCCCGTCACAAGTTCATCCAGTATTTTGATTTATTGCTTTTAAAAACTGCTGTAAATCCACTTGTGACAGGAGTTAAGTGCCAAATACACTGATTTGCCTCCATCACTGTTGTTACAATGTGTGATTAGCATAACATTTTGTTTGCCTCCGACAAGAACATTAGAAACTGACTCTTTGACATTTGATTCACAGTAGTATTCAGCTTTTTTTCACGATACCACAGGCCCAACTGTGATTGAGTGCTATATCTGGTAAAGAGCAAAACCTCAGTTTGCATGTTCTCTGAGTACCAAAAATCAAATGTCATCTTACCATAGTAGAACCAAACATGGTTCTGTATTCCCATTCTAAAAGAAAGAAGAAGAAAAAGGCTGCAGGAGGGAGAATCACACAGGAGGGTAACTGGGGCAATATCTTCATCGTATTACGCCTGGACCCTTGATACAGCTCTTATAACAGTATGGAGAGCAGAACAGAAAGAGGAAAGGTTATAAAAAGTGGATGTGTACTCGTTAACAACTGTGAAATTTATTCCTAAAGTGCTCTTAACACACAAGTTGTGTTTTCCCTCCAAGTGCTTCAGATAGAACTGAGGTCATGAATAAAGATGAAAAGAGGACAGAAAAGAAGAAACAAGGATTTCATAAATGTTGTGATAATGGCCAAAGCTGTGAGGTTGTGTGTATGTGTTGCTCCAGTTTCTTTGTTTAACCTAATGATAAAATGTTTCTTAAGGTGGAACAATTATGCCCTGGAAACGTATACTGTAAATGTTTTTATATGAAATATTTCAGGATCAAAGTCATTCCAGGACATTTAAACTGAAAGCTTGAATGAAACCGAGCATGCATGAAGCTGTTTGGCTTAGTTTCAGAGAACGTGTACCGTAGTTAATATAGGCTTCATGGCAACAAGATCCATAGATAAATGGATATTAGGTTCCTAGGACTGAGACCTGAGGGGCTATATTTATTGCTTGTAGACAGCATAGTAGCCTTAATAAAGAAATTAAGTAAGTTTGCCTTTGTTATACGATTAAGGCGACATGAGAATGTCCGGGTCAGACACGTTTACAACAACAAGAAAATGTCCGCATCATTCAGGTGAGAGGTGGCGCCTGGGTCGAGCACGCCAGAGGCAGCACACAACCAATACATTTGCTGCAGAATCACAGCCAAACCTTATCGCAAAAGCGCTTGAATCACATTGTCTTTTCAAACTGACATCTTTGTCAGCACCTTCTACCATTGATTTACAGATAAAGATCGAAAAAGATTAAAGCTAGAGTTCCTAAATAGACGTTAAGGAAAGTTGTCCTGGCTTTTAAGTCTGATGGCACACAAACATTTTATGTACTGTCTTTTGGCTCCAGTGAGTTAGAGTAGTTCTGTAGTGTCTCCTGGTTTGAAGCAGTTTCTAAATGTTCTCATACTCCAATCAGAGAAAGGTGTTCTTAGCATAATAATGTCCATCAGTTCAGGAGTCAGAGTCAGAGTCAGAAAATGTTGCGGTAGTAAGGTGAGGTTCAACTGACAGTGTGCAATAAGTTTTGGCAAGCTTAAGCGTGAGTGAGTCTGCAAGATGCTGCAAAAAGAGTTAAAGTTCAATTCTTCACAAAAGAAAAGCATCACTGGCACGAGCGCTGATGCATGAAATGGTCCGGACAGTTTGATTCAGATTGTTGAAGGTAATTCAATACTTGCTTGTTTGCTTGCTGGCATCATGCTATGTGTCGGAACAGGTATTGGGTGTTAAGAGATGGGTCCTACATGAGCATGTCCCTGGTTAACCTCATGTGTGAATACTGGCTGGAAGCAGGGGAGCGTGAGGGTATTTTCTGCTTGGAAGAGGGGGAAAAAAGGATTCAATGGATAAATGCTCTAGGGAATTGATCAAGCCAATTGGATTTCAATCACTTGAACTAGGAAGAAAGAAAAAACCTTGCTCTGTGCTGTTTGGATAATGATGACAGGGGGCTTTAGATACCTGGGCAGAACAAACATCAATACCTTTGATCCAATATTTAAACCTATGTAGAATTTATATTTTACTCTGTTCAAGTGTAAACCAAAATTCTAAAAGGAGTAAACAGATAAAGCTGGTTTTTTTAATGATGACCTATTTTGAAATTGGGTTACATCTCACACGAGGAGGATCTTCACAGATATTCTTCTGTCTAATCTCAAACATGCAAACACTCTAAGACTTGAAAATAATGGCACTACAGGAGAGTAAGATTATTGCTCCAGAGAGACTAACACACCACCTCATGTCACCTCTGTAATGTGTTCCCATGAGGAATGAATTTGCAAACACAACAAATACGATGGAGACTGGGGTAGTGCGACATCTTGCTGAATCTATAATACTGCTTAATAAAAAACAGAAGACAAGAGTCAGGATGAGAAAATTGTTGGGAAGACGGGGTCAACACAACCTCTCTAGTCTTCAGCGAGAACTGGAGATAAGATTTTAATTGTAATTTGTATCTGTCGACAAGCCTTTCCGTCAACTCAGCTGCCCACTGCCCTCATACAGCAGCTTGTTTTCACGGTAGACACTCTAAAATCATATAATCATCCCGATTACAAATCCTAAACATCAAATATTCCTAATGTTTGATGATTATTGAAGACGACCCTGATTTATCTGTGGGAATGGCAAAGTAAAGCCTCACACCACCAGATAATCTTTGCTGAACATGGGTCCTGACCAAGATTCCAGACCCAATTAGTCCTCTAATTCTCAGGGGGGCTGAATTGGGGTTGAAGGGGCCTGAAAATCCTGGAGTTTGAACCCATCTTAAGTGATGATATGTTTAAAACTGTACTTAAACTCAACAGCTCTGTGAGCCCCAAAAAGCAATAACCAGGTGTGAAGATGTATTCAGTTAATAGATGATTCTAATCTAATCATATATCATGTGCATCCATGTGTGTTACTATTACACCTTATAAATGTAGATGCAATTACCACACCTTTGCTGATTAGCACATTTAACACCATGTCTCCTTTGCAACGCGGTTTTCCTAACAAGCTGCAGATGAGTTTGGCTGCTTGCACACTGTCTGTCTGTCCTCATTTCTTGGCTCAGCTCACTTTGAACTCATCCCCAGCTAAACTAGCCCTGGCTCATGTATGTCAGCCTAAGGGGCCTGTTTGTGGATACGTGTACGTGAGTGCGCATGCGTATATTTTGTTTCTGCCCTACCTGGCACAGTGCACATGCAGGATCCCTCAGGACCCTGGTGTCTGTAAGTTTATATCTGTGTGCTTGCATCACTCCAGCTGTCTCCTCACATCCATCCACTCTCTGATGACTGAACTTCACAGTGAAGGGCTCCACCCAAACAGACACACATTTCAAACAATGCGTCTCAGGACTGGAGCCAAATTTACGCAGTGAAAAGTGGAACTTACACATCAGTGTGTGCAGGAGGAGCCGGCGAAGGCAGCTATCATATTTGAAGCAGACTAGTATTGGGTGGACAGTTTCTCTGAGATCAGCTGAGTGTTCCTCTTCTAATGTTGACAGCACAAAGCCTGCAGCTGATGCTAACCGACAACAATCTCAGATGTTCTGCCATTGTTCCACTCTTACAATAAAAGATTAGGCAAACTGCTCATCCGCATTTTTTCAATTTCATATATGCCAGGTTTGTAGCTTCACTAAAAGAGATCATGCCTTATTTTATCTGCAGCTCTGTATTTTCTCAAGGTACTGACAGCAGATATAGACTTCTATTTTATTTAAAGACCTTCAACATACAGAACACAAACAGCTTACTCACGAAAGACCTATGGGCATTATTAACCTTCCCAAGCAAAGCCTGTTCGTAAATTCTGGCTCCAACAATACTCTCGTAGGATGCTCACGCTGTCACAATAGTCTGTGAATCAATATTAAGAAGTACTGCTCTGTGATGTACTGTACATATTAGGGCAACATCCTGCAAACAGGAAGGCAGCATTTGAATGTGAGAGGGAAAGCCTTGGTCAGCCTCTGACAGACCAGACTGCTTGAAACCAGGTAGGTTATTTCAATTTGTTTTTCGAAAAACGTCTGAAGCGAAGGTGTTTATTATGGGCTCTAAGCAGCCACACTCGAAGGCCACATGAAAACCCTTCTGTCCTGGAGAGGGGCAAGATGTATGAATAATGACACTTTCAGATGGGTGGTTGCACTAAAAGTGACGGAAGTACTTGGGGGAAGACTGAAGTGGATTATGTTAGGTAAGGAGTTCACAGTCTGAGTGCTGCAAGATTGTACAGATGTGAATCAAGAGTAATTATTTATTTACTTTTGCACTTCATGTTACTAATGTCGGCCTTGTAGAGCCAGGAGAAAGTATTTCTTCCTCCAATGTTTGTCAGGAGATTTTAGCTGTTATTCCGCTGCTAGCATCTATTGCCAAATTGTGCGAGTTTACAGGAGACATGTAATGCTTTTTCCGTTATTCTCTTTCCTCTAGTGTGTTATGTAGGACTTTTGAATGTGTAAAAGTGCTGCAAAGTTGAAAAGCCCAAAGTCCGTGGGTAGTGGAGCTCCTCCAGAAAATAATGCTCCTGAAGCTCCTGAAAGGCCTCATATGACTAATGTCACATTTGCATAATGCACACCAACTGGCTACTCTTGCACGCCCCTTAACAAAGCCAGGTGAGGCTATAGGGGGTAGGCCAACATTTCCCACACACATAGGAAGTGGTTGACGAATCACAACACTTACCCACTTATTGGTGATAAGCTTTTATTGCACGAACCGTAATGAGCTGTCAACCTGTCTATCCTCCGCTCCGGGCTGCGTATGTTTGGGGAGGGGCAATGACCCCCACACACACATAAGGTGAAACAGCAAAGGAGAGAAGACAAACAACCTGAGCCATAAATGACAGCAAAACACAATTAAGACTCATACACATGGCAAGAAAAAGAGTGTCTTAGGGAACCAGGCAATTTGTGTATCTGGATAAAGTGAACTGCCCCATGGAACCCTCGGCTCCTTCATGTGGCTGTGTTGGTGAGAAGGCGCCATTTAGTTTCACACATGCATACAAGCGCTCACACATGCACACGGGCAAGTGTTAACCTCCCAGACCGTTTAGATCAGTCTTGTAGAGGAAGTGTTGACAGAGCGCTACAAGTGTGGGATCGGCAGCGAGTTAATTAACTGCCACATTTTCAGCTCCCCAAAGGGAAACAACACCTGTACGGGGAGAGACGGGTCGTGTGAATTTCACCCAACACATACAAAACGGGAGAGATCTCCACCATAATGAATATGCAGCAAAGTACAAGACTACAGAAAACACCGAACATGAGTCCTGTTTAACTCAACTAATTCCCTGCATGCATTACTTTAATTTGAATTAAACATTTTACAGTCACATCATTTTGTGAAGCTGTTTAGGCTTTTAAAAGTTGATTCTCATGTGTCCTCATCTGTGATTTTTGCTTCGAGCACTCAAGAGTTACGGTGTTTTAATGTATGAGTTTTGTTGTTGATATTTATGAATTAATTTCCAAGAGGTCAGCCAGGTTGGTTAAACTTATTAAAGTGAGGGTAACAAGCTCCAAAACAAACAGCCACAAACTATAATAATTGGTCACCCATCACAACAAACTCCATGTTTGTACGTGCTCATGAATTAGCATAACTTGAGGTGTAGTGATAAATATAGGTGAGTTTGTCGACTTTCATTTCTGCTGCAGACTGTTCCCTCTGGTTCCTCTAATTAGAACAAACAAGCGGTTCTCTGAAGGGGTCGGTGTGCTGTTGCTCTTCTCTATCTTGGTGTCTGAGCCCCAAAAAAAATAAAAAGCAGCATGTCTCCAGACCTTATGAAGAAAGGATTCTGTTTAATGTTGCTGCTTTTGCGTCAAATTACTTTAATGATGTGTAATTATGAATGCTACGACATGGCTGTATTCTCCGTTTGAGTGTGAAAGAATAGATAATGTGTTACGTTCAACAGTCATAAGTCATCAGAAACAATGTTATGTGATTAATATTCAAGAACTCATGAAGGTCAGTTTAAAGACCAGGATGCTGCAAAAACTATCCTATCAATCCAATCTGACTGGAAACAGTTCCCTTTCAAAATAAAAATATAACAGTTTAAATGGTAAACCTTGCTAATGATAGTACCATTCACAGTTTGTGATCTGCTGAATTGGAACTCTTACTTTGAGCTGGACATGTTGTGGTCTCATCATTCATTTAATGTTTTTTTATAAAAGTAATGAAACTGAACCCAAACAGTAAAGTTGCTGGTCATAAAAATCGTATTCATGCAGCCAGCGGTAGACTGAAGTTTATATTGTTACTATAGGGCCGACACCTTTTAAAACATCAAGTTTGATGAAATTACTCGTGCGTCCTTCGCTGCTGAGAAGGTTGGTGAGACTGTAGATTTATCGTTGAAAAGTAAGCCAGTTGCATGGTACTAGTCGTTACCGCAAAATACACTTTTTGTAACAAAAGGTTTTCTTCTGATGTTTCTAAATCATGCTATCCCTGTACAGAATAGTGCACCATCACACCAGAGGCTCTGCTCTGTATTTTGGGTGAAACTGTTTTTCTTTCCAGCAATCCTTCTAGCAATCCACATTTTCTTCCAGACCTCAACTTGACCCTCACCATTCCTGTTAACTGGAAATCTTAATTGAATTTCAAACTGAGGAATTATACCTAAAAACACTATACCTTATATACCACTATTTACTTACAGTATAGCTTTATCCTGCAATTTGGGCATCATTTAATTTAAGTAAAGGTAACAGGAAACTGGTTAGAGTAGCCTGTGGCGGCTGATTTTTGGGACAAGGTTTGAGGAAAGTTTTTATTAAGCTTTGAAATTTGCATTACTTGGCCTTTCCTAATGATGAGTGCGAACAAGCCACAGCCATAACAAGCTAATTACGGTTTGAGACCTTGGTCATATTTAAACTGTAGGAAAACAAAAATAATACACAAGTTCTGCTTAAAATGTTTTGCATTCTACTTAATGCTTTGGTTCATCTTCTACTCATTAAACCATTCGCTTTGATTTTACTTGGAAGAATATGATCTGTCCCCTTGCCAAGAAAAATATGTTTATGAATAGAAAGAATTGCAGTATGTTACATTGAAAGCAATCAGGCGCATTTGATGCAGGCTCCATGCTAAAAGATAAAAGTTTCATTCTTTAAAAGATTTCTGACAAGACTGGGCCACTGCACTGTTAACCCGCCTGATTATCTAATTTCTTTCCGATTCTTTCATTAATTTATATCAAATTTAACTTGTATCACATAACTTTGGTGTTTAAGTGGTGCACACTGATAACTGTATAAGAAATTACTCAGAACCTTGTGAAATTCAACACACTGTGAAATCAACATTATTGACGATAACCGCTCACAGCATGACCCAGACAGAGACACAAATTCCATCTTATATTACCTCTAGATTGGAGCTCACCAGTCTTTAATAAGAGGAAGATGAGCCAGGCTGTGAATAAAAACAGGGGAAATATTCATTTCTGAACACCATGTGGGGTGTGGTATGATTTGGCTTTCATTTCTCCGCAACAATAACATTTGAGTGTGGAAATGGCAACAAGCATCCAAAGGCCTGCTGTCGCAGCGGGCCTCGCAGATGTGATGCCTTTGCTGAGTAACAGGCCTAATAAATCAACTGCGGGAGGAGAGGTGGAGAGAGAAGGGGTTGGAGGAGGGTATGGATGGGACATGCACATGTTTTGACAAAGATGAAAGCTGCATTGAGAAGAGTTATATTCTGGGGGGGAAAGAAATGTGAGTAACCCTATGGAGTAACCAGAGAACTTTGTCAGATTTGGAATTTAACTGATTTCCTCAATGTTTGCTTCTGCATTACACAGTACCACCTGGACAGCTCAGCATTGCTCAACATGGAAAATGTGCATAGAACCAGAAGAATGCTGTCTTTAATGTCATCCTTGTGCAAAATAAATCAACCTTGTTCTATTTGACTGAGCAGGGGCAGAAACAACAGCTATATTTAGACGATAGGTCCTCTCCCATGATTAAACATGGAGCACAACAATTAACATTTTAAAGGTTGGCATCTCCGCGGGGAAATGTCCGTAGCACAGCGCATATGGCACAGTCTCTATTCTACTCTGCTTTGCGATGCAAGTGTTGTTTACTGCATATCTTAAGAGTTTGACACAGTTAGGATGGAACACAAGCTTAAGGTTCAGGGATAATCCCTCAGAGAGAAACTGTGGGGGGAGAAAAAAGTATGATTATGAGAAAATGATGAAAAACTGAGTAACATGGTGCAGAAAGGCCGTGTTTCGACTATGTTTCAACATAGGTAAGGGCAAAAAAAAGCAAGACTTCATCGAGGTAGTGATGCCGAGGGCGCAGACGAATGGAGATGCATGAAAAGTCTCTGTCTGGGATAGACCCAACAACAATTAGCGTGTGATACTCGCCGTCACGGTACAAGCACCCCCAGAGAAACGGTGGTGGGCAGGAGAGAAGCCAAAGTGCCATCTTATATCTCATGTGTGAGAATAAAACCTTAGGTAGAATCTGTCTTTTGTTCTCTTCCAGGCAGAGAGCCGAGTATTCCCATTGGACTCCATATCTTCCCTGTTGTACATATTGCAGAACCTGCTCAGAATGCAGAGGCCACGGCTCTCTGTGGTTTATCTTTGATTCACACTCAAGTCTGTATTGACACATGCACACGAACAAAAAAATATTAAACTCTCGACAGCAGTTATAACAAATAGTAGTTTAATAGGCACTTAACCACGCCATGCATATATTTATAAGACTTGCCACTTGCACTAGAGTTTGGTTGATGTGCATGAAATATAAATAGAGACTACGAAATACCACTAGTGCCTCATGGGCACAGTGAAGCTTCACCTCCTCCACACTATGTGATTGCCAAACCTGGCACTTGGTTCACACACAACAACACAGTGGTACACCTCGCGCACACACACAAGCACATCGATACCAGAATGCTTCTGTCACATCATACTATACCACATCCCAGTCAGCCCACCCCATGGGATCATGTTGCTTCACTATAGGATAAGTGCTCAAGATGGTGGGCAGGACACTTTCTTTTATTGTCCTGCCAAGAGTTGTCATTGTAGTATCACTATCAATTGGACCACTGCTGTTGTCACTCGTCGTGGTTTATTGTAGTGCGACTGCCAACACTAAAGTGCATTACCCTCATCCCACGCTGTTGAAAACATCAAGACCACACTGGCACATGAAAGAACGGCCAGCAGGTATATTTCATTATTTCCTGGAGCATCAAGCGTGTAGAGTCTAGGAGAAGTATATAGCTGATGGCTCTCACCACAATCACAAAGGCCATACACTCTCTGTCTTTGTCAGGCAGGTGCATCGAGGACAATATATGAGCAGTTAAATACTCTGGTATGTCGGACTGAAGGATATTATAGTTTACTGAGGTTATCAGGGAAATGCTGTGCACAGGTACTTTATGTGTATAATGTATTTAGCTACAAAGTCTATAGGGACAATTACTGCTGTCTACTCTGGACTTTTTCATGCTGGAATAATCTACAAGGTGAACTTCATTTGAAACCTAATACTTCACAAAGAATGTAGCCGTTTTAAATTGGAGAGGTTATTTCAGGTTCAGTTTTATTGTGCTATGTGTAATTGCTTTATACGAAGAGATAATGTTCATTCTTCTATAAAAAGTACCCCTCATTAAATACTGGTTTACAGAGTTCTAAGACCAATAGTCTGCAGCCTTGTGATAGCAGCCTTGTGAACCTGTACTTGTGGTGCTTTGAGCACAATGCTATGCTCAAAATGGCAGTGACGCTAACATGCTAGTGCCTAATTCATCTAGTTCCCAAAGAATTAGTTCAATAAATCCTGCTGGGAACATCAATGCCTTAAACATTGAATTGTTAACAATATTTCAGTGGCAGACCAAGATCTGCAACCATGCTGCTTGCAGCTAAAAGACAAAAACAAAACATGATTTACTACTTAATCTGCATTTGGTCACATGACCGGACTGGAACAGGAAAGTGAGCGTGTGGGGAGTTGGAAAAGAAAATCAACAGATCAGATTAGTACTTCGCTAATCTAATTGCCATTTAGACCAAAATTGATTTCCATAGGAAGGACCCCCGGCCTCAGGGTCTCCTTGTTCAGAGCCCGTGGCCTTATTCAATAGAAGCTAAAGGCCAGGCTGATGTTTATAAGGGAGGTAATTAGCTTAGTGTCTCACCATGCTAAGTAGCAGCCCCTCCAAATCAATCCAGTCACTGTGACCCACTCTACAGGGTCACCTGCCTCAGCAGAGGAAGTCGTATCTAGTCGTTTTTTGCATTGTTTCTATGAGCACTCAAAGCAATGTTAGTTGGACTTTTGAGTTATATTATATTTATATTGATATTGAAGCTTTCTCACCAATGAGCTGACAACAAAACCTTTAGCTTCAGAGAGATACGCAGGTGCTGTTGACCAAAGTGGTGACTTTACATGGGCATAAGAAAAGAATACAGAAGGCATACAAAGTAAAGTATGTGCCTTTCATACTTTGATGCCCTGGCAATAGCAATATGGCTGCGATGACAACTGACAAGTATTTTCCTGTCTATAGATTGTTCACAACTTTCTGTTTGGTGTCACGTGTGAGTGGATGCAACCAGTAAAGTGAATCTCAGGCAGTCTAAGTAAATAGCTTGGATCATTTAACCTACTGAAGTGTATGGTCCATCTATTGTAAACTGTCAAAAGAAATTCATAGTGTCATGGACTAACAACTAACTCACATGCAAATATTTATGCACTCAAGATAAACCTCTTTGCACCAAAATGAGAGCAATGTGGAGGCACACAAGAGACAGATTTGTGAAGTGAGAAAATAAAGCTTGTGTCAAGAATGTAAAGATGATATGGACAGATGACAGAGTTTCGAACAGCTACAGTATGACGACGGTATGACGGTATTCCCAGGTTTTCAAGACGGCGTTTATGTGAGAACACAAATGTCCGACTGAGTCGCTCCAGACATTTTCCAGAACTTTTCCTGCCTCCGCCCTAGAAACGAGTCTGTATCAGTGAGTAATATCAGTGAGTTCATGTGAGCCTACAGAAGGAAAATTTACCACGAGTGAGTGGGCGTGTTGATGATGTTTCTAACACGAAATTGAAAAACAATAAAAAATATCTCAGGAGCTCTTGATGAGAGATTTTGACTACATGACTGATAAAGGCCAATGCCAGTGTCAATATGCAGTAAGCAAAAACACATAATTACCTCAGAATTTATACGTCATGTCCTGCCTCTTGCATGCTCTACCCAGGCGACACCCCTCGCCTGATTTTTTTTTTTTACATTTTCTTGTAGTTGTGATGGTGTCTGATTCTCCTGCTCTATTCCTCATATATGAAAGGCAAACTCCAAAAAATGCCAAGAGCCCATGAACACCACTCAAGAGAAATAGTGCAGAAACTTATAAAAGTAGGTGATGAATCAAACTTCAAAGAGGTTGTTTGTGGCCATCTGACTCCTTCAAAAATGCAGATATCATACTTAAAACTCCACAGTTAAACACAGACTTCAGAGGGTATCTGAAGGTATAAACAGACAGACAAAACTACGAGAGAAAAAGGAAAATCTAGGCGCTGAGAGAGCTGGATTCTAATCTTACCGGGCAGCTTGCTGTACTGTAAATATGTCCCACTTGGTGGGAAACAGTGTAAAAGGCAGCTAGCAGCTGGTGCTTAGCACGATCGTGCTGGCCCAAACCCACAGCCGCCCCGGCTCACTGATGAAGACAGATGGTTTGGGCCACAGCCCCGATGCAGGAAACGCACCCCCGAGCCGGCAGATTAGAGCCAAGCTTCCGATGGAGCCCTGATAGCAAGCTGAGGGAGAGAGCGCAGACCGGGCAGAGAGCTAACACTCGGGATACACACACGCATCTTCCCATGAACTTTTGAACCAGGAGATGATACTGAGTTCCGGTCGGCTGAATGTCAATGGATTAGTAAAAAGGTGCACTGAAGTACTGGAAATCTCAAGATCATCATCAAGAGACGGTGAAAGTTACGGGCAGGTAAATAAACAGCATCCAAACCGCCTATTTAACCAAATTCAAGAGCAGAACAACCATTAGTGTTTTCACTACTGACTCATCATTGCAAGGTTACTTTCCAGAGCACATTTGACCTCCAGTAAATTGATGCATTTGTCCATTAACACCCTGGTGCAATGTCTATGCTGATGTGATCACAGAATCTCCAGGTATACAGAAATGGTAGGAAGGTTGAAAAGAAGTCTTCAAAACAGCACTTGAGGAAAAAAGGGTCGTACAAGAAGAGCTACATCATTCTAAAAATCAACTGAACCAAAGTGACATGACATGCAGTTCATTTGAATCTGTACAACACCCTTTCACGCGTTGCTTCTCAGATGCTCTGGTGTCATGATTTTCCCCTTAGATTAGCTATTCTTGCTAGCATCTTCCATTTTTATAGCAAAACTACGCTTACAAAATAGCTCAAGAGGGCATGTAATTGGTCAAGCGGCTAGTGAGCCCCCTCTGCTGGATCACAAACTACTTCAGCCGGTCTGTTGCGCTTCTTCATTCATGTTTTGAATAAAAAGGGACAGCTCTACTGATCGTGAGACAGACAATCTTCTTGGGATGAGATGAAAAAGTATATAAACACTACGGAACATGATAAATGTACACTTAGTTTTCAGCTAGAGAACAAACGTATCTTTCCAGTGACCAGTGTCATAGCAAGTGTCAACCACTCTGCTGAGATAAAGTGACTGAGGAGGCCTGAGCTACAGTCGTCCTGGGAGGATATAATCTATTGATCGCTAAATCCCTGCTTGGTGTGTTACAGTTGTCAGGCACACCTCTGATTGACTTAGTGTGATGAGAGCATAATTAAGACTGTAGCACATTAACAGATGGCCTCAGTTTCACACAGAGAGTGAGCGAGGAAGAGGATGCCTGGTGTGCATGTTATAGCACACTGGATCGCCCTTATCAAAGCATACAGTGCCTAGAGGTGCGAGTACAGGCTCACACCGAACATGTTTAGAAGGCTTTGCTTAAGCGCCGGCTGCCAGCCAACATCCGACTATCAATAAATAATTACTTAGCAAAATCCAGCTAGCTATTTTATTTTATTAATCATTTGATAATAATATAAAAGTTTTGATTGGCGAGTTGCGATTCACTTTATATGAACAATTTATGACCACTAGCCTTCAAAACAATATTCCCATCTGTCTCCATCAGTCTCACTGCCACCTTTTCTATTTCAGTGTGCATGCTCAGCCGAGTAGACAGCAGAGAGTCTCCTTCAGTGTTTGACAAAAAAGTTCATGACAAAAGACATTAAAAACTGCTTCGACTGCACAGACGGGGGACATGCACAGGGCTGCTTCAGAAAGCACAGTCGCAGCAACTTGACAATTGCACAGTGAGCCTTAAAAAGGCCACTCAAAGCTAAGCATGTCCCAAATATACCACACACACATGTACGACTTATGAATGAATGAATTATGCTTATCTATATTACGCTTCTTAAACCAGTCTTAGGTACACTAAGGCGCAGTGTCCCAGTTTTACAATTACATTTTACAGCTTAATTTACTGTTTATGTTGACATTGACTAATTATGCAAAAGTCCAGTTGCCCAAAGTCATGTTTTAAATATAAAATGTGATTAAATGGAAGAATATGTTTGTTTTTTCACATCATCCAATTTAGCCATGGTTACAATTTGTGGTTTTCCTGTAATTGAGCAATTTTCTCCTGTTTTATGTTGAACGAAGTGAATCTTAAAACATACCTGCTTACTGTAAACATTGTCACTTATTGCATTGCTGCAGTATGTTATTAGTCAACTATGTGTTTGTCTATAAAGACGGTTAAAAAAAAACAGAGAGATCATCATTTGGCTTTATTTGTTATTCCTCATTTAATAACAAATCTTACTGTAGAAGCTCTGATCAGTCATGAATACATGTGGTTTTAAACATATCTATTTAAGGCATTGTAGTCTAATTCTTCTTTACAATAATATGTGACATGTTTACAATCAGATAGACAAACTCATTAGAATATGCACAATAAAGTAAATATGGCTTATTACCCTTTTCATTTACGTGACCTTATTTATTTTCTTGTGGCACTGTTCAGTTAAATTCCATTTTAGCTCAGCATTTTATCTTCCATTTAATGTTATTGCTTTTTAAATCATACAGCTTATAAAATTGTAATTGCCTTGTTCTTCTTGAATATGTTGTTGTCTTTTTATGTCTTATGTAAAGCACTTTAATTCACCAGGTTGTCAAAAGGTGGTACACGTGTTTATCTGACAAATGTATCAATTAATGTTAGTCTATGAAAAAAAGCCATAAAGTCAGCAAATTGACAGTGATGTCAGTTAGGCAGCTATGTTTATCTTATAGTTATTAACTATAAGCTAAATGAACCGTGTCACACTAAGACTCTAACAGCTACATTTCCACTTGCATCAAACAATAATAATAAAGGAGATTATCTTTAAATAACATTTAATTGTAGTTAATTTCATTGATGTAAGTAATCATTTCTATGTGAAAGATGTTATGTCTTCTTTAAAAATAACATCTAATCCTTGCAAGTTTTTTGTAGTGTAATGTTTACAACTGTCAAAACAAAAAAGTCCAAGGATCAACATTCATCACATTTCCTGGAACTTTATTGAGCGAGTGAGTTATACTCTGCTCATTGTGTTTACTTCTACTTCCCAATTTCCTTCTAGCTTTCATTTCGCCTGCCTTTAGTTTAGCTTTGCCCCCCCCCAACCCCCATACAAATAGGATATAAAGTTAATGGGTGAGGAACCTCGGAGAACAGATGAGAAAACAGTAGTCACGATTCAAGCCACATACAATTTGATGACATGACCAGAAAAATCAATAGGAATTCATTGTGAGAAACCCCCTCAGAGCTTCACTGCCAGAACAAAAGAACAATTCACTGCTGTCTAGCTGAAGCGGTAATAGCCCAGTAAAGATATTGTCCTGCAGGAATCAAACCATGCATGCTCAAACAGTGCATTATCCCCGCATTGGTGGACCCCCCCCCCCCCCCCCCCCGCTGCCACGCTCCCTTCATCACATATCCGGGGACCAAATTCTGACAGTGTTGTCTTTTGAAACACCATTTACAGCTCGAGGGCAATGGAAAAACAAGCAGCAAAATGAGAAGTTTGCAGAAAGGCACAGAAACAAAAGTGTTTGTGTTGTTTCTTTTGGCAGCCAGTTAGCTGCTGTTGTTGAACCCTGCAGAAAAAAGTCAGAACCACTTTGTAACCAAGGAGTTGCGAGCGGTTGCTGCGCAGCTTTCCAGCTTCTGTTAGCTCTGATCATGAGCGCTGATAAGAGGGTCAGTAAGTTATAAACATCACTGCTGGATATTGGTGTATAAGAAACTTTACTGATATTTATAGAAACAACAAACTGTATGTTAAAAAGAAACACCCACCATTGACAGATAAAACCTTTTCCTTCTAAAAGGTTTTACTGGTCAACATAAACCTCTTGAAAATGAAGGCCCCTTACTTCTCCATATTGAAACACTGCATACTAGACTCAATAGGGTCTATAACAGACAGCCACTTTTGTCACTGTGCAGCAAGAGGGTGGCACAAAATTGCCAACTAGTTGCAGTCGGTCTGTTTCCACAGGTCCTTCGATTTCTCTGCAGTCATACGCTTTGAACACCAGCACAATATCAAAACCGATTAATTTTGCAATGGCCGCTGCTTCAGGATCAGGACAGATCCACATTATGAGTCTGGTATCCTTGTACTGTGCCGTATAACCCTTCCGCATATCCTCCCTCCTCACTTCCCCGCTGACCTCCCCTCACTTTACACGTAAACATTAAACAGCATCACTAATCAGAAATGATAAGGACCTAAACAGCACTGACTGTTTTTGTTTGATTCGCTCAAGAGTTTATGAGACACGTATTTTAACACATTGGGAAAAAAAGTCCATCATTTTGCACGCACCCTGTACACACAATACGAGACGTGACGCAAATAGCCGGGACATCCGGGGTTAAAGTGAGTGGAACGATCCATATTCATGATGCGACACCATCGATTAATAACTAGATAAATTATGTTTTTTGGAAGCGACAGAGACGGGCAGACACCCACACACACACAAACACACTCACACACACACACACAGGATAGTTCTTCCGGCAGATTATGAAGCAACACAGTGTTTTAACTCTATTGTTGTTTTTGGCCAGCCGTGTGCAGTGCCAGAGTTTTAAGTAATTTGTTTAGAAATATGATGCACTGTCACATAATAGAAATATCCAATAGCACATGAAGCAGCTAAAAATAACACAACACATACTATGATGTTAAAGTACCACTAACATGATACAGTATGCCCCAGTGCACATAAGAGTGTACTGCATGCATGTTCACTAAGACAAAGTCATTAATCAACCACCCCTCTGGGTATTAAAAGCAGAGGGAAGAAAGCAGGATATTACATGATTTATATTTTTAAAAAATGGATGCATGATGCCTGTGTTATCCACAACTGAACAAGAGCAGGGAGCTCCCTGCTCTTGTTCAGTCGTAGATAACAGCAGCAGGTAGGTAAGCAACATGTCTTTCAAACTTCAGGTGTATTTCAAATTTGTAGTCTCCTAGTATCACATATTATTGTCCCAATTATATCACCTTCCCTTCAGGGCACTTCCTCTTTAAACGTATTAAATTGTGTTCTACTACTCTGAGGTAGTCTGGTTTATACTGATAGAAGCTTACTTCTCTCCGCTCCTATGTGTGCCATCCCGCCTGCCATAATGGAGCCTCCGAGCTGGTGGTAAACTCAACAGCAGATGCTTGAAGATCTCACCTGACTTTATGTTTATTCATGTGTGTAGGAGAATAAGAAAGGGCCTCTTCAAAGCTGAGTTATCCAGGCAGAACTAAGGCAATCACCCAAGAGAGTGGAGACGGAAAGGAGCCCAAACATCTAATTTAATACACGGCCCTCTGAGAATGAGGGCAAGTGACAGCAAGAGGTTAGATAAGGGCAGAGCGGTACCTTGAAACATGGCTGGCCGGATGCAGGTCTCGACGCCGCTGCCCTCTGGTCCTGCCGCGTAGAATACTGAACCGCAGGGTCTGGTGTGGAAGGAGGGATCGAGACCCCTTGGTGGGCGCCAAAGCTCAATAACCAGGGTCCCGGTTCACTGACCTTGGGAGGATGACTCACTGGGAGTGATTGGGATATATGATAATGAGATGAGATTTTAATATAAATGCTGGATACAAATTAATCTCAAGAGCCATGAGGCACAGCTGTAGCATACAGAGATTACTTCATACTTTAATACATGTATTTCATAGAAGTTCCCTAAATTCTTTGATTACTTCCTTTAACTTTCAGATATTTCAAGGATTATTTCTTTGCAAATGATCCATATTCAATGATCAGCTTGATATTCCTCTTTACTAAAGTTATGTGAAGAGGTTCGCATGGAGGAAAGATTTTGAAATTGTTTATTTTTTGTTGCAAATGGAACTAGAAGGCTGCTCTAAAAGTGCGGACCTCTGCCAAGGTTACGGCCTAGTGAAAAAAATCCCTAGATCTCATCTCATTGAAATTGGTTCAGATGTTTTTGAATCCTGCTTATTTAATCACAAACGCTGATGAAAACATAACCTTGTTATGGATCTGAGCACTAGAGGGTTTAATAAATACAATCTTTGTCGTTAAATGGGTCAATATAATCAATTATTATTCGGTGGAAATCAAATTTGCATAATGTGTTTAAATTGGGAAAAATTACAGAAAACTGTTGTCAGATTAACCACAGGTGTATTAATGCATGTTTCCTTTATATTTAATAAGTTATTTAAGAGATTTTACAAGCATCAACCCTTAATGTAATGAGTAGTCTTTTGATTTGGGTAAAAAGACATGTATTTGGAATTCCTGATTCCCCATAGACCAATAAACCAAAAATTGCTCCAACATCAATATTCCCTGAAGGATTACAGCTCTGCTGTATTAGAATGGACAAAGATATTAAGGGGGTTTAATATTAGCTTTTTTGAAATCCTAGTTTTCAAGTAAATTTGAACCTTTAAGCTTGGAATATCCCAAACTCATATTCTTCAGGGCTTTTGAATTGTTTTAAGATAACGGAATATTCCACTGCTACACACGCTGGTTCAATGTGTGTACAAATACTGTTTGTGAGCACATTTAGGGACTTAAATCCATCAGATATCTAAAAATATTCAAAGAACTACTATACATCTGTTCTATGTCAGAATTTATTATTCACTGTTGACAATAAACACCATTACTCACATATTTTTGTTCTTTATCATCGTTAAGATTCATACGAACTGCTTACTTCATTGATCTTGTTTTCAAGTGAATACATTTATTTACTCATGTCAACGATTGTGATGATAGAGAGGAAACCGTTTCCTTCTTCTCTTCAACGTTACTACCGTTACTACCTTCCTGCTTTCGGAAAAATACTGCATACGCACTGGCAGGAATATGTACAGTCTCTTTTATAAATATACATTATATATATATATATATATGCACGCGCACGTACACACACACACGCACACACACACACACAGACACACACACACACACACACACACACACACATCGGCCTGATTTAGTTTTGCCTTGTGCACCTCTTCGGCATTCAAAACATCTTAAACCAAGAGTCAACTCCCTGTTCAGCTGAGGCAATTGTCTCCTCTGAGAGCAGCACAAGTCCAAAAATTAAACTTCACTGATCCTGCCATTAAAAACATCCTGGAGTATTTGAAGCTGGCAGGTGAAAAATCCAAGCGGTAGCTGCAGAACACAGGAGAGCAGATATGGGAGAGAGGAGCAGGGAGATAAAACACGGCACCTGTTCTCTGCGAGTTACTCTCTTTGAAACTTCTCTCTTTAGATGGAGGTTCTTTGCTCCCTGCAGAGCTGCTCCAGCTTCTCCTCTCCCTGGGGAGATTTGCAGAGTGAGACAAACACCTTGGGTTTCTCTGCGGCTGTGTGTTCTCCAAAATTCACCACGGGCAACTTTAAATTAATACCTAGCATTGCCTTTCCCCTGATAATTATGTATCATCATCCATGAATGCTATAAATGGGGGATGTTTAGTGCTTGTATAATGGGGCTAGACCGTTCCGCAGAAAACCTTGTGCCGGATATAATGAATGCTGCATCTTTTATAAATGTGCTGAGCGACTCCACAATTACAGTGAGCTCTGCAGGTTCATAATATTTACATGTTATTACAGCTCTGTGGCTTCCAGCTATGGATTCCCGTTGTTGTAAGGAAGCTACCTCTGAACTCCAAATGCAAAAATGTCACTTTCTGGGATGAGCAGAAATTTGTCGCCTGCTTAACTCTCTCTTGTCCTTTAACCAGGAGGGGCTTTGTGTGTCTCCGCTACAGCCAAATGCAGCTCCTTTCTCAATAATGGGCCAACTGACAAGCCTGAGGAGGTTTGAAACTGACAACAATCCTCCCGAGTCCCGCTAAATGGCGAAGGCATGTCTTTCCCGTCGCTGCAGTACGCCCCCCCCCCCCCCCCCCCCCCTGTTAAAAGGGAGACTCTGCGATGAAGCGGGAACTTGTGCCTTGGCGTGATAATTGCTGTCAAATTGCCAACCACCAACAATTATGAGGAGCGATGACAGGTGAATGGTGTTCGTTCTTCATCCGCCACCATCACTTCCAGACGAGCGCACGCAGTTCGCCTTTGAGCAAGGGCGTTGAGGGACTACATGTAATTTACACAAACGCCTAAACAGTTTACAATTGTCCAAGGTCCCCCGGTCGAGCGGCACAGTCCAATCAACACGTAACTGTTGTGCTGATTACAGAGTGAGAGCTGTCTTCAGTTCGACTGCAGCAGTGGGATAATTAGACACTTTGTGATGAACAGGGAACTCGCTCCCATGTGAGAATGTGTCCTCTGCTTTCACACACCAGTAACTGCATCCTTCTGAACCTCACGCGGCAGAACTAGATTTCTATGGGGCTTTGTATGACAGAAACTTATGGAAAGGAGCATTCAAGCTAATTATAGCCGTGTATCAATTCAGAGGTTGCCTTCTCCAGAGGCTGCAATCCATAGATGGGTGCGTCTCAGCTGCGTGAATAGGCAGTCCCATTTCACAGGCTCCTTCAAATATGTCCATCAAATGTGTCCTTTCATCCCCAAGGAACAAAAGCTCCAATACATGGATCCCCCGCGACCAACCTATCCCAGAATCCATTACGCTTCGGCGACGAACCCTTTTCCCAAGAGGTAATGGCGCCTGCAAGCGACAAGTATCTTGCTTCAACTAAACCAATCAGCTTACCTTACAAATATATATTTTTTAAACATTTAAACTTTCTTGTCATGTCCAACTTCAGCTCTGTTGCTAGACGACAACA
This sequence comes from Limanda limanda, assembly GCF_963576545.1. Classification (NCBI taxonomy): domain Eukaryota; kingdom Metazoa; phylum Chordata; class Actinopteri; order Pleuronectiformes; family Pleuronectidae; genus Limanda; species Limanda limanda. Next base: position 12,523,835 of record NC_083636.1, read on the forward strand.
AGGGCAGGATGAGCTGATGATGCCGATCATGGAAATCCTCTGTAGATCAAACCGTCCTATTTCAGCTGTTCATGGGCAGAGTAGACCACCTTCCTCTGAGACTTGGGACCCAGCTGTCGTTTAAATGCAATGTGAATGGCCCCGTTCAGAAGTACGGACACAAGCTCCTCCAACTCACTGACTAACATTGTTGCGATTTAATTTATTCTATTTTTTATTGTGATTTTAATTGTCAGTTTGTCCTCCTTTAATCTCCTAACCTAGCACTTTACTTGAGTTTTGAAAGGTGCAGCATAAATACAATTGTACCTACTTACTTATTGAGTTAATCGTCAAGTAGTTTTTATTTCATGAGTTTGATTTAGCCTGCCAAATGTTTTATTTTGTATGTTAAAACTGGCAGAAATGGGCGTCCATAGATAACCAACAATTTGCTAAACTAGTGATATTGATAATCATGTTTTTGGTACATATTTTTAACAGACCTGCTGACAGAACTCATCTTTATGGCTAACACAAATACCAAATTGGCCTAATTCATATAACAGACTATTATAACTGATGAAAACAGGACAAGAATGTTATATTAATGTCAGAATAATAATTTAATGCTGTTACGTGATCATTTACCTACATATTAATATAAAGTCTGCAAACATCATACATGCCCAGTAGTTAGCTAGCTTGCACTAAGGCATGCTAGCACGTATACATGGCTGTTATTTAAGCTGAAAGCTAATGTCAACAGGTTTGCGGCAGCATGTTCGATGCGTTAGCTCGTGTGTTAGCATGCTAAGGTGCTGGGAATGTGACGTACTGAACAAAAACAAATGGGGATAGAAAAAATATTAGCATCGCCATTAGCCGTTTTCCAAAGTTAGCATTTCTGCAAGTAACACCAACTACATAAACTAATTAAATCTCACTTTAAACAAGGCTGATAGGAGGCTAACACAGAGCTAGCTACAGCCATAGACATAAAGGCTAGATGTCTCGTCTGTCAGCCTCACATATTTAACCTTGTGATTTTCAATTTGTGAAATATATGGTTTTTACTTCACAAGTTATAATAAAACAAGTCAGAGTTTTCATTTAAATCGACCTTGGTTTTGCTTTTAGACAAATTAAAGACTTATTTTATGTAGAAATTATAATTACCCGTGTTTTCCAATTTCCTCAAATTGCTGAATTTTGAACCATTACTCTAATAAACCTTTTCTTTTTTAATTAGAGTAGACAAACCTTCACCTCTGTTTCCAGACGTATTTCTTTCAGGATTCTCCTCCCGACCTAAGATGACTTCGATTTTCAAGGAGCTAAACGCATCCTTGGGTGTTTTTCTCAATTCTTAAGTGAATTAGCACCCTCCTTGTTTTTTTAAATTGCCATTGTGTTCCTGTTATCACCCCCAAATTGTGTTAACATGGAGGAAAGGCAGAACGTCTAATAATAAATTGTGTAATAAGTGGTTTTAGTTTAAGATCCTCACACACACCCACACAAACCGGAAGTAGAAACAAACGTCCATCACAAATCTCTCTGTTCTCATCACGTAGAAATCCGTCTATTAATGCGTTTGTATTACATAGGGCAGTTTATTGAAATTGTAAATGTGTTAGGTGCCATTATGCATGATCTTCTACACTCACAAAACCATAAAAGTTTGAACATTTATAATAATAATAATAATCATTTGCTGCTTCAACATTACATTCAAAGCTGTAAATTGTTATAGCTACATTTTTGTTAAAAACACAATATTTACATTAATTGTAATACACAAATGTTTATATTTGGCATACGTACATTAATCTCATCGTATAATTTACAGTTTCTCAAGAAACATACAAACAATACTAAAAGCTAACCCCCCTCACACCCTCCCACAAAAATGTTGCACAATATTTAAGATTGATGAATATCTTATACCAAAAAATGTCCATCTGTTTCACGAGGCTGTCTGAAGTCCACCCGCCACAGAACACGTACTCCCCTGCGACAATGGCGTTGAACCGAGCAACTATGTATAGTGCAGTCGACTCACGTCCATTTTTTAATCAAACAGAAAGTAAATTTCAACTGTACAAATATTTGACAATGATTAATTTGTAAATATTTCTCTGATAGAGTCAGTCGTGGTGCCTTTTAAGGTCACCGCTGACAGCGACACTCCTGTTTCAATCACGTCTTCGTCACATGGAGACTCCGCGGTGACGGAGCAGATGATAAAATATTGTTTGTGCTTATCTAGAGTTTACATGTGATCAGTAGATTACAGTTTCAATCAGGATGAGAGGGTACAATTCATTTTTTTCAATTCTTAAAAATGTCTCTTCAGCAGAGCATTTCCAAAACGTCTTGATTCCAGGTCCCAGTTTTAAAAAAAGAAAAAAAGTTTTGTTACAGCACATTGTACATTTTCCTTTGGCACAATACTTGGTAGCCCCCACCCCCCTAAAGATCTGTTACCATTTACATCATGCAGGAGGATAAGGGTGTGTTCACATAATCGGCAATGACCAATGGTAAACTCTTCATTTGAAGGTTTTAAGAAGAGTAGAGTTGTGGCAATTAACTTTTAAAAACTTCTTTAATTTATATGAATCAATATCGAATTAAAATATGTCTTAAAATTGTCAGAGTTTTTTGCTCTGTACCATTGGTTGTGTGGATATGAGAACACACCCTAGTCTACTACACGTCACTGAAATGCATACTAAAGGCCTCTAGCACCTTGTTAGCCACATCCAATACAAATGTACTGAGATGTTAAAAAAAAAAAAAAAAAAAAACGTGCAAGACTCACGGATAAAAGACTCTGTTTCCAATACTTAAGGCAAAAACAACTCTCATATATACCAATATACATATATTTGAGATTATTACATCTATCAAAAACTGTGTTCTGGTAAACATATGTTGTGACTGACCGTGGCGACCTACTGTATGTACTAGAGCTAAAAGTGCTGAATGACTGAGTCGAAGTCAATGCAATGCCCTCTAGTAAATACAAAAAGAAAGTTTCTTCCTTTTGTTTTTTTGACTGCCAGTTAATCTGTAGGCCTGTTTCTTTTATTGGAGTGAAGGTCAGGAATGCCAAACTGTAGATCACAAAAAAAAAACAATTGAGTGCCCAGTAGAAAAGTGCAAATTACGCCAGTGTTGTTTCCTTCCACAAACCCCCCTTTGACCTGGAGCCTCAACCAGCATCTATAGCTGGGACACCTTCCTGGGCAGAGGCCTCGGTCTGGGGACCCGAGGGTCCGAGGTTCCGTCCAGCTTCATGCTGCACGTGCGGAGCTGGTGAGGCTTGGGCGGCAGCGCGGGGGGGTCAATCTGTGGGGGGATGGAGAGGCTGTGGGGCAGCGGCACAGGTCTGCGCGGGTTGTTCCTCTCGTACACGCTGTAAGGAGGCGGGGTCTTGTTCTCCCTGCGGATGGGCTCGTCGGAGCTGCTGGAGACCGAGTTTGGCAAGGTGGTGGGCGGAGGCAGCGGGTGGGGCAGGTGGTCGCCCGCGGGCAGCTCCGTGCCCGAGGCCTCCGACACGCTGCAGCGACTGAGCGACGAGATGCCGCTGCTGTAGCTGCCGGAGAGGACGGGAGAGTTGGAGACCAGGCTGGTCGACTGGCACTCGGTGGGCGAAGGGGTGAAAGGTGGCACCGAGGTCTGGAGGGAGAACAAACAACAGGATGTGATATACATCTTTTATCATTTTTACTTCTCAGATAGATTCAATCCAAGGGCTTTTAGTAGTTCAAAAAATTAGATAAAGTTTGTCACATGCTTTTATACAACACATTTCTTCAGGGCTTTTTTTATCTCCCCGTTTCATCTCGGGAACCCTTTTGGGTTTTTGACCTTTAAGTTGGAAACCACTGTTTCCTCATAGCAAGACTTAGGTTCGGCCTCTTAGCTTCCTTTGACAGTCCAAAGATGTGCAACTTAGGTAAATTGATGATTCTAAATTGTGCACAATTTACTTCATCTTTCCCCTATGTTTTATACTTACGATGATTTTTATGCACCAAACACCGTTGTGAATTACTTGTATGTTGAAAACAATAAAAACAACTCTGATTCTAGATGGTTGTTTGTCTGTCCAACCGGCCCTGCGCTGGTGACCCGTCTACAATGTCCTCGACCTAAACCCTCCAAGGTTAAGCAGTATCGATAATTAATCTTTTTCCCGGAATTTTGTCCTTCAGAAACTCTGTGAGCCATTTCTGTGGTAAGCATGTAGCCATATTGAATCCAAAATGCTGACACAGCCATGAAACAACAATAAAAACTAAAAAAAAAGAAAGTTGAGTCGGTGAACAGATTGAGAGGAGCAGGTTTTCCGCCCCGTCTGCTGGCCCTGTGCACTGAGTTGAAATAAGGCAATATGCTGCACCAACCCCTCCTCCTCCTCCTCAAAAAATCCAATCACTCATCAAAAATGTTTTTCTAAGCAATTACACCATTCTGCTATTATATCTGCTGAGACTTAATTGGATCTAGTGGAGTATGCAATTGATCAGTAAGGTTGTACTGTTCATGCTACAAGGGGTCTACACAAATAGTTCATCCTTTTGACATGCAAAATTGACCAAACATTTCCACGTAGCGGTTAGCCTGGTAAGTGTATTTAAAACAGTGCTGACGAGCTGATCCAACTCCTGGTCAAGTTTTCAGCAGAGAGACTAAAACTACAACTTAATATGATTTCTACCTCTGGAGATAAGAATGTGCAGCTGTTGTCAGTCTGGCACTGTGAGTTTTCTGCCGGTTCGCTACTGTCCTGGGGTTTGTGGTCTGGTAATGGGCCCCTGACTGATGTGTGTGTCTATGTTTGTGTGCGGTTGTGTGTGTGTGCATGTGCCAGATAATGGGGCCAGCTGGAGGTCCGTGGAGGACCCGTCTGTGGCTGCGCCGTGATGGGCAGCTTGAAACTTCGCTCCAGGCCTCTTCTGTCGCAGCAACACACAAATGCGGAGACGGGCGCACACCAATCCACACAAACACACATGCACACACAAATCTGATTGACAGAGCGTGCTGAGTGCCAAGCTGTCACTCACACTTTGGTTTCCTTTCCCTCATCCACCTCATACGCTTGCACACACACACACACACACACATACACATTCTCAGCTGTCACATGTAAGAAGACGCATCACACTTGCAACAAAGCCAGAAGCTCAGCACTGCTGCTTGTGACGAAGTCCACAAAGAAGAGTTAACAAGAGAAAAAGCTTTGGTTCACCAGAGATTCTAAAACCAAACTCATTCACTGCTTAGTTAACCTCTGCTCGACCTCCTCTGCTTCTGCAGACTGCTATTAACTACTAAGAGCCTCATTAACATTACATCAGAGCTGGGAGACAAAGCGAGAGTAATCAGTTATCTGTAGATAAACACAATAAGAAAAGAAAACTCGAGGTCAGAGAGATTAAAAACTTGTTCTATCACATCATAGGTTAGAGAAGATAAAGGGAACATGGAGTACACATGAACAGTAAAGGGAAAAAAATTAACAAAAGGGTTCACGCTTTGAAATTTAAATTCACCGACAAATGCATGTTGTCAAGTTGAATAAATCCATCTGGTTTTGCATATTTTTTAGGAAAGATCCCATCCAGCTTGAATTAAAGAAGCATTATGGAAGGTTTTTAATCCTAAAAGAGCAGCTTCGAAATGAGTTTGATGGTTAACTGACGCCCCTTTTCCGCTGGTCAAAAAAAACAACTAACACCCACTAACATCTGGATTTTATCTGCAATGGATTCAATCAGCACTCACTCCCTCTCCAAATGACTCTGCAGCAGACACAGGATTCCATCGGCTCCGGCTCTAGACTGAATTCACTAGAGTGAAAGGGCTAATTTGGCGAGACAGCGAGGTGAGGGAGTACTTCATTTTTGGGTGCATTAGTGACTTTGAATATGTTGTTCCTGCGGGGGGAAAACAGGAAAGCAAGCTTCTTTACTGGCAATGGCAAAACAGCCAATCACCTTTTCTGAGCAGGTTTACTCACGTTAAAAAATAACTTGGAGTAGGCAGAATGATTTACCAGTCGTAGCCCTGAATGTCTGTTCATGCTCTATGTAAGTTGTATGAGTGGGTACGATCTCCGGTGAGAAGTGTGGAACTGACTGATAGTCACAGTTTAATCAGGCCCAGGAAGTAACGCTGAGCTGTTGGTCAGTTAAAAAGACTTGAAAGTCATGAAAAAACAGCGTTTATCTCTGATATCCAGCCAGGAATTTCTTTTAAATAGAAAGAATTCTAAACAGAATTTGGTGTATATGTTAAAGCGGCAGCTTCAGCAAGCTGGGGATCATGGGTAATAACCACTGTTCAGTTCTTGTTGCTTTAACCCTCTGGAGTCTGAGGACTCATCATCCACTTTCATATATTTCACCAACCTGAAATCATTGATCTCAAAGAACTACATAGGCTTCTAGTGTCTGGTCACACCTACATGCCAATGGTTCCATTCATACTAAAATGAGGGTTTGTATCAGTCTGGCTTTCCATGCATGCATATGTACTGCTATTTCAGTAGGTGGGGACCGTGCGTAACCTGTCGCTAAGCAGGGTCTCGTGGAGAGAAGGTGAGACGGAGAAAAGCCCCCATACTGAAAACTAAAAGGAGAGAGGAAGTGAGTGACAGGAACATAACCAACCTTTTGTGGCGATCGGGACACAGGGACGGGCGAATGCGACCTCGTGTTTTTAGCCAAGGAGCCTGCTGACAGTCAGAGGAGAGAGAGAGAGAGAGAGAGAGAGAGAGAGAGAGAGAGAGAGAGAGAGAGAGAGAGAGAGAGAGAGAGAGAGAGAGAGAGAGAGAGAGAGAGAGAGAGAGAGAGAGAGAGAGAGAGAGAGAGAGAGAGAGAGAGAGAGAGAGAGAGAGAGAGAGAGAGAGAGAGAGAGAAGAAAAGAGGCCAAATTCAAATTAGCGGTGCATTTTCTTCTGTACACGAGGATGACACAGCGTGAGTCATGCAAACATACACACAGGGAGATGAGAGGGCCAGTCGCTTAAAGCATCAATGAATCAAATACGTGCTGATGTTCCTGCAGGTCCTTAAGGCTGCTTTAAGCTGTTTCTACATCCAACAGCTGCCTCTGCTCCACGCAGAGAGGGCACGAAGGAGGAGGGGAGGAGGCGAAAAACACTCCATCTGCTCATAACGCTGCTGGGCAACGTGATACATCACAGAGCAGTGGGAAATAAGTGGGATCTGTTAGATCTGCAAATAAGTAAATAACTTAAACACAGTTTGAGTTGATGAAGGAGAAAACTGTCGTTGAGAGATAATGACATGCATTTCTCAGGGGGATCGAAAGGAGCAAAAATACAAATCCGGGAATTGACTGGAATATCAATCTGCATTGATTTCAGTTTTTTCTCAAAGCTGCTGGCGTCGTCGTGTGTGTGAGCTGAAGCGAAGGAAGCGGCAGCTGAGAGCCTCAGATGGGGGGGGGGAATGCCAAGAAGAGGCGGAGAAAGCACCAGGTGTCAAAAGTCAGAGAGGAAGATTAGTATCGTTCTTCACTGGAGGAGTCGCAGCGACGGGCTGGTTTACCTGAGTACGGAGGCCTAGGAGGGACAGGAGGGCAGAGCAGTTTGCCCACAGAGTCAGTGAAGGATGGGGCGCCCGTTTTGACACTGTCTAGGCTCCAGCTACTGGGTGTGGGTCTCACTTCACAGCACACAGAGACATCACAAGTCACATGACAGGAAATGGACAACACAAAAGACAACATGGAGAGGTGGGATCATGTGTGAAATGGAGGATGAAAAGGTTTATCATAAAAAACACACCCAAAAAATTCTGATGGAGTTTGGTGGTGGAAATAAACACCAGTTAAGTTTGATTGGTGCTCACTTAAGTATGAACTTTTAATAATTGGTAGAACAATAAATAATACTTATAAATAGAAATAACCTTCTCAAATTAATTTAACTGACGGTACTTTGAGTCACAGACTGTCCTTGCTCTGTTCATTAGTTTACAGGTCACTGTTAATCAAACCTTAAGACATTCAGACTTTAAATGGAGAAGTTTCTGTAAAAAAGTTAAGCTGTCTGTCTTTTTAACGATCATATAAACAGTGATGACTTTGAAGGGATTTAATACAATATATTTAGTCATAATGAGCATATGAGTTCTTCAATTATGGCCCAAAACATATCAGATCGAATCTGTTCATCCTTTGAGTCTAGGTGAATGTAAATTACGTCATAATTTAACTTTATATTTTACTGACGCTATATTTGGAACCGAGAGTTAAAGGTTCAAGACGAATTACACTTTTTTATACAATCACGGGTTCGGTGTTAATTCTTGCACATTTTTTCATTGTCATATGCACAAAGGTGTGATGTCAGCACGTTGTGTCAGTTCATCTGTCTCTCGCTGCATTATTCACAGATCCCACTCCAATCACATGGAGGGGCGTGTGTGTTCCTGCGCAAGTCTCACGGAAGCTTTTGCATCCACACACCTCGCACCTCCTTCCGAGGCGTCGTCTCCTTAATTACTTCACAAAGTGCTTTGAAAGCTGCTCCTGTTTTGTGTCTGCGAGCGGCCATGATGGAGGGGGAGGAAGAAACTGCACATGTTCAGTTTTGTGGAAAGTTCAGAGAAAAGCAATCAAACCGCTCAGGTTTCTTGTGTTTTAATTACACACTTGGGAGCAGCTCTCGATTTACATGCACATTTCTCCTTAAAAACATAAATAAATGTATGGATCACCTGACTCTGCTTAGCAAAATGACAACCTCGGGGATATGGATTCATACATATGAATGTCACGCATGTCCCCTAGCCCTGCAGGGATAAAACCTGCCATTTTATCACACTTATACACCAAGGGAAGATCAAATGCTATAATCTAGACAGATTGTCTGGTATAATGGTGTGTGTGTGTGTGTGTGTGTGTGTGTGTGTGTGTGTGTGTGTGTGTATGTGTGATCTGACATGCTCCCTGAAGCAGCTGTGTGAAGACAGATGCCCCCAGTCGCTCTGTGGTCGAACTGTTACACACTCACACTGCTTGTCCAGACAGATGACCACCACGCTGGGCAGTGGTGTTAGCATCAGTGAGTAATAGGGAAGTTGTCGGCTACTGCTGCAGCATCCATGCAATATTATAGCGTTAAAGCAACTCAGCGACCAGAAATAGTTGAGTTCTCGCCGCAGCCTGCAGCTCTATTGCAGGGATCTACTCCGTGGGGTAAATGTCAGAGGATTTTTTAGGTAAACTTTGCCCAAGGGGACACCCACCATGACATGAACACTCAACTCTGGCATTTTTCATCATGGTTTTTTGAAACTAGAAGTATTTGGAGGATCGGAGGGTGGAGCCTGACTCACGGCGGGTTCACACCGGACGCGTAAGCGCTGCCTAAGTGTCGCGTAAGCGCTAATCCCTAGCACGCCGGCGCTAGGCTGGTCACACCGGACGCTGAAGCGTCGCTTAAGCGTCGCGTAAACGCTGGTCACACCGGACACTCTTAACTCCGCGGCGGTCATTCTGCGATTCCTCTCCGTAATCACACATACAGCTGATATTTGTCATTAACTGCAACGGCGTCCCAGCATTTGTCCTTTTTAATGTTGTCTTTATACAACATGTGCCGAGGATCATACAGCTCACTGTACTACTTCTCCACTTCAATTATTAATTTAATGTCATCCATCTTCAAGAACTTCTCCGCTGTGTGCTCCCCCCCCCCCCCCCCCCTGTCTTTTTATCTAAAAAATAGACTCAACGCCGAAATGATCGCTGCACGCGCGAGGCAGCCTTGGCGCAGCGCGGGGCTTCAGCCTCCGGTGGGGCCGGCCCAAAGGATTAACATGGGAGTGGATGGAAGCCAGCTGTTATTTAAGTCTTGATGTTGCGCTTACGCGACGCTTACGCATCCGATGTGAACCCGGCGTAAGAGCTCCAGGAAACTGCACGCCCAGCTACACCTGCAACCTGCACCCATTGGACAGTACTAGCGGTCAATATCAGAGTATCCCCGCCTCAATAGACGATGTGCCTAATCGTTTATTTTACTCTAAGTGGGAGCATTTACGAAATCAACATCATGCTGTATTAAGGACTGCAATCTGTGATTTTACAGACCTTACAAATGAAGTGAGAAGACATTTTATTGTTGATTTCTATAGAAACTGACTTCTTTTTGCAACCAGTGGAGTCGTCCCTACTGGTCATTTGAGAGAATACAGGTTCCAGGCAGTGATGCATTGACACATTTATTTTCAATCATTTCGCAGTTTTAAATTACATTTTTGCAGTTAAATCAGCTGACTATTCAATTAGCTAATGCTTCTTTGCATATGATTTTGTCATTTGAAGCCATGAGCAGTTCTTTATAAGCTGATTTGATTGAGGATTTGAGTCCTAGCATTTAGGACAGCTAAGTAAGCTCACACTGGTCGGCATGGATATGCAACTTGTCTGCTTTGACTCTTTTGTATTTAATCATTCGTATATATCTTTTGGGTATAGTTTTTATACAAGCCATTACTGTTGTCTCCACCCACCCTACATGCACATTTACATTTCATTCATGCATTTATGTTGAAAAAAATATGACTCGACACAGGCTGGCATTATGATTCTCCTGGTGGTGAAAGGTGAGAGTATATTCAGAGTGTTCACGGGAGTGTGAGAGAGGTCATTGGTCGGAGGTGAGATTAAAAAATAACAGTGTTTTACCTTTGTCTGGCGCTGAGAGGTTGGGGTCACTGCGTGGTAAAGTGGAGTCTCCTATCTGATGGGGAGGAGCTCTCTGCACACAGAAGAATGAGCCCACATTCAAACAAACACACACAGCAAGAACACAATATAAAACTGGTATATAACAGTTTTAAGGCAGAGAGGAATAAATGATTATTGTAAATAAATAAATAAATATAGTGTGAAGTTATTCCCTAAGAAAAGATAGATGGAGTAAAGACAGCAGCAGCAGAGACGGAGAGGAAGAGTGTTGAATGTGTATGGATCTATATGTCGAGCAGTGGTGTTTGTAGCAGTCTGTGAGCACATCCATCCTCAAACATATATAAATAAGACGTTTTTTTACCCAGTTGCTGTAATTACAGTAGAATGTATACACTTAATCTATGTTTGTAATAATCAATATTCCATTAGCAGCGAGCAGTGTTTCACTGTTGTCAGGTTGGAATCATTCTTTCCCCCCCCTGACATCAAACCGACTCTTGTGAGTCAACTGGACAAGGGAAACAGGGGAACTGTCGCAGCAGCATTGACTGGAAGACGTACGACTCTGAGCAGCAAACACAATAAGTTTCTGTTACAGTAGCTTTCTCACAGAGGACGGAGTGTGTGGGATTGTGTGACGTACTGCCCTTCAGCGAGAGAAGAACCTGCAGTATCATGTTGTTCAAGTTGGTATTGTGGTAACATTAGTTTATTGTGCGGGAATGTGCGTTTTCTATTAACAATAACTTAACTAATAAATTGACAACTTGACTCAAAAGGCAAAACTCTGCACTATTTGTGTCTGTGGGTTTGTGTAATTCTTTGCTGTAGTACTAACAATGTGGCGATGCCGTAGTCATTATGGTCAAAAACTGTGGTTGTGTCTGTCGTTGTGTCGGTGTATGTGTGTGTGTGTGTGTGTGTGTGTGTGTGTGTGTGTGTGTGTGTGTGTGTGCGTGCGTGCGTACGTTGTGTGTGTGTGTTCTACCTGTGCAGGGTCCAGGGGGTTGGGAAAGATGGCACTGACTGGTCTCTCTCTCGGAGACAAACATGTGTTTTCTCTGGAATGCTTGTGTTTCTCTGCCATTTGGGGAGAACCTGTAAAACACACACAGTATGAGATAACACAGTGTTAACACACAACGTTTACACACACACACACTTAAGAGCGCGTGCAAACGCATAAGGGACCAAATAACAGCAACGTGTTCAACTGTTACCCAGAAATGCTGGCCACAAATCAGGAGAGACCAGTCTCTCCTCTCTCCAAGACTCCACACCGTTCTTTCAGCCTCACTAGCTCCATAACATGATAAATGGCCTGACACACACACACACACACACACACACACACACACACACACACACACACACACACACACACACACACACACACACACACACACACACACACACACACACACACACACACACACACACACACACACACACACACACACACACACACACACACCTCCTCTGTAACACTGGACAATCACAGCTGACCGAGACACGTGCAAACCCTCAAATAAGGAATCGCATGCACACAAACTCACAACTACTCGCTTGTACCATTTTCTTAATCCATTAGCTAAGACGATAGCACTTGGAAGGCTATCGTATGAGGGTGAGATACCCATCACCGGCTCTCATTCAGATTAGACCCCACTAGTAATAATTCTCTAAAGGCTTTATTGTAGACAGAGGCCGCTTTTCATGAGGGTGCAGCCAAATGCCGGCAACTCGCCAAAGGGGGGTGTATACACTCACGTAAACGTCATCATAAATTCTTAATCTATACAATGTGGATCAGGCTGAAAACACAGATGTTCACACTCCACTGTGAAGGTGCACTTGGTTCAACGCTGGCCTGGCGATTGCACTGAGGTCAAAGAGGGACACTCCACGTCGCTGTTATTGTCTCTCACTCGCTCTTGATTCTTCACTGGGTGCATGTTTCTCTCGACGGCATTTGTCCCCACATCTCATCCCAATTCAGTTTTTCAACTTGGCTCATTTCGTATTCTCTCCATTTCTCAGCCTCTAACTTTCCATTCAAGCCTTTCTTCTCATTGTTTTCTCTCTCTCTCTTTTTTCCCTCCTTGTCCTCATCTCCCTCTTCTACATGGATCCCCCCAGCTGTCTTCTAACCTCGCCGTCCTCGCCAGAGAAACCTCTGTCTGCCAGCCACTCTGGATTGAGATATCGGTTAAAAGCTGTTTACTGTGTATCACGTTGCAAAATGAGTGGGTGGCGCAGAGCGCAGGTCTCACCTCTGGCACTGGACGGTGCTGAGCTGGTGACGTTGGGCGAGGCAGAATGGTTGGAGCTGAGGCTCGAGGTAGACGGACTGGGCTGTTGGGGGGGGGGACAGACAACAAAAGAGGCAACTGCATTATCACCAAAAGAATATCATGTACATGTTATTAACGTGATATACAATGAAAAACAAGAATAAGCTTAATTTAAACCACAATTCAAACACACACTGTGATAATACACCTTACACGAAACGGTACTTGATCTATAGAATTAAAGCTACGATGATCAAATATAACGTGGTAATCTCTTCAGTCAGATCCTCTCTCTCTCCTCTCATGCTACTCGCTGTATAGTTCCAGGCCTGCCAGGTGCGGAGTACGAGCATGCCAGGAGTTGTCAGCAGCTTTCTGAATTGGCCAAATCCAGTTTAGATTACTGCCCAACTCCAGCAGGCTCCCTGGACAGAGCGCACAAAGAATCGTGTCCTTATTTGATATAATCACGACAATTTGCTCGGCCAGACAAAGCTCCAAACAAACAGAGGGGAAGGCGGAGAGGGAAAGGGGGCCAGAGGAGAAGAGGAATGAGGCCAGAACAGACGGAGGGTGGATTAAAAAGTATTTTAAGGGAAATCTGCAGGGAGCATGAGGGCAAACGCTGGGATGTGGATTCAATCTACTACCTTAAGCGCCTTTGTTTGGGTGTGTGGTGAGGCATAAGAGATTGCACTGGGTGTCTGTCGGCCTTTTTTTGAGTTTTTAAACTATGTCCACACAAGTATTTTGGCTCAGTTTAAATCCCTGAACATACTAAAGCACCTGAAAACGCACAGCCTGCACATGCAGGTGTACAGAGATATTTCAAATACTACCATAATAACCTACTCATAACTGTGTATGTGTAAAATACAGAATTTAACTACACAACAGCTGTTAGCAATGACAACAGGGTCAGAAACACTTGAAATTGATCATCCGTGTTGCGTTCTACACAGGCAGCCAAGGCTAATGTCTGTTGTTTTCTTACGGAAGGGGGTCATGTGATAGGAGCCTAACGAATCAGCAAAGGCTCCATCGTGACTGAAAGGGACCCAATCAACAAGCTGTTGTGACTCTCTCTACTTCCTCGTTTCCAGGAAGTCAGAAGCAGTGTGGACGAACGGTGTATTCATAACAAAGGACCCTGAGGCGTGCAGGTAAGATTGTGGCCGATCCTTCTCACCCGGGTCACAAACTCTTTGAGGTTCTTCCCTCGGGCAGGAGGCTGCGGGCCATCAGGACCAAAACCTCCCGCCACAAGACCAGCTTCTTCCCGACTGCAGTTGGCCTTATCAACAAGGCCCGGGACCCCCACCTGACTCGGACTTTTATTCCACCCCCACACCTCTAGGATGTGTTAAATTAACACATTATATCATATCATATTATACTGCATTACATTGCATATTGCAATATGACACTGTTAACTGTTTTGCATTTAGCATTTCACTTTTTACTTCACTTTTTATACTTTATATTTTTTATATATTTTTATTCAGAAATGTTTATCTCAAAATAAATGTTACTTTGTATAAATATTGATAAAAAGTGAGTAAATTAGAAGTAAACAGTGAGTAAATATATACTGGTTTCCCATTTTTTATTGCTCTCCATGTATGCTGTATTTATTGCGTCTTTATGTTCTATGTTCATTGTTTGCACCAATTACCAGAGCAAATTCCTTGTTTGTGTGAATGTACTTGGCAATAAAATACTTCTGATTCTGATTCTGAAATGATTTTAAACCGAACCATGGTGTGGATGTAGCCTGATAGAGGAAGAGAGAGATTATACCTGCATGTTGAAGACTTCATCCGAGCTCTCCGATTGTCCCGTGATGTTACTGACTTCATTGGAGGCTTGAGACGACAGCGAGGACGAGGAGTAGCGGTTCACCGCCGGGTAGCTGAGGGGACTGAGGGTGAGACAAGGACAGAGAGAGATGGTTGTGGCAGCTTTTCGTAAATGGAAACAGATGCTGCGTTAGCTTTGAGAGGTTTCACTCACCGACAAATTCAGCAGAACGGGCCGCGCAACGTCAGATGAAAAAGAGGGAACAAGACAAACAGAGAGAAAATGTCAGATTAGAATGAAATAGTCGATTCGGCAATCACAGCATTTCATCAAGTATTTGTCCGGCGAAAGGTCAAAGTGTAAAAGAAAGGTTATGGAACAAACACAATGTGGCTGTTTAAAAGAAGGTGAAAGCAGAGGACTGTAAACCGGTTTTGTGTTGGCAAACGAAAAGAAGCAAAATCAAAACTCAACAAGCAAAACACAAAATGTCACTTGGCGATTGAGGTGATGTGACTGTGTGTATTCCCTCTGTGTGGCCATGCCCCCTGGGATCAGGCTGAGGAGGCAGAATGTCGCAGGTAGACAGAGTGGTAGGGTCAGTGAACACATCAACACACACACACACACACACACACACACAGAGACACACACACACTACGCCTAGATGGAGGCACACTCGTAAAGAACGAAGGAAGAAGAAGAGAGCAGAGGCAGAGAGCGTGATGTTCGAGGTGGGGGGGGGGCAGCTAAGGTGAAGACCGATGTCTGCGGTGAAGGGCAGCACATCAAGAAAGCATAGAAAGGTCAAACACCACGAAGGAGAAATTCTTAATAAATCCTGATCCTAAAGTAAATGAGCCTTTTGGTGCTTTTTAAACTAACTGACATTCAATTTAGTCAGTATTGAATATACTGTATTTATATTCCAAATTGAATATTTGCATACTGAATCTGAGTATACGCAGCATAATCTCTTCAAGCCGTTTGAAATAAAGCTGCCCTGCTCGCCTGTTACACTGATTCTGAAAGGCTGGTCAAATATGGAATAACTTTCACTCGAAATCTCCTTTCGCACTATTAGTTTGGCTTATAGCAACTGGAAAAAAGGTTGCCACATGTTGGAAGCCTCCCAACTCGCTCTCTCTTTTCTTGGCGTCTGATGTATGAAGAGTTCTCATCTGCTCGAGGTCATGGAGCTAAGGGATCAGTTAGTTAGTTCTTGTCTAAATCTCAACGTTCTTTACCTGGATCTGGGGGATGGATGGGTGTGATTCCTTTTTTTCTTTAGTTGTTTATTTTTTAATTATTGTTATTTCGAAATGTAGTATATTTAGGTCCTGTCTAGATACATTTTAAAAATGAAAAAAAGACATACATACAATAAAAACACAGACATACAACATAGAATATTAAAGAAGAGAGAAAAGGAGTCACCTCCGCCTGACAATCCCTCTGCCACCGTCTGGGCTGATGATGTTAGGCACAGAGTTCCTGCAGGTTCGCGGGCTTCCGTTGGTAAAGTGCACCGGACTTGCACCAACGTAAGCAGGAAACTCCTGGGGTTTCAAGTTAGAGACGAGGAAATACACACGATTAAATGCTTATTTACACCAGCATGAGGTATGCGAGTGAAATACACATTTAGTGGAGAGTGCTCCATGAGGGGTGACACAGAGTGCTTCATGAGGGGGGGCACAGGGTGCTTCTGTAAAATATTCCAGTTAATGATTAGAGCAAAAAAGTGGAAAGGTTTTAATCTTCCTTGCACATGATTTATCATCACAAACTAACTTTCAAGGAGACATAATCATTTTTCATGCTCTAATCTTCAAAAAAATCCCTTTCCTCATAGTCCATTGCTGCAGCTCCTCTCTTCAGCCTCTGTCTGAAACACTCGGATTCAGCTGCTGTCTCTTTAAGGTCCCCCTCCTGATAAAGCCCAGTCTGCTCTGACTGGCTAGCTGCTCCACTCTTTTAAGATTCGTCCACCGCCTCCAGTTTGTGTAGCAGACATCAGCCTCTGCTGCCGCTTGACCGGGCTTTATCAGGAAGTGAACCAGACTAGCCACTAGGGGTGCATTATGCAAATGTGTGCTACATGGTGCGGAAGTATCAGGAGCTTCAGGAGCAGCCAGTGTTTTCAGAGTTTGAACTTTTTGACAAATTTTGCACTACACACTGAAGGAAAGACAAAACTAAGATAGCTTCACATGTCTCCTTTCAAAATTCACATCGTCCCCATGTTTTGTCTAACCTGTATGCCGAGACTGGACTTCATCAAGTGAAACTGGTCCACCAGCTTCTTGTGGAGAGGTCTCATGTCCTGAGGAACAACCTTCTCATGCACAGCCAGGCCGTACTCCAGGATATGAGCCTGTGAGAGGAGAGCTACAAGTTAAAGTCTCCCCCAACATCATCTGTGTATCTCTGCTCATTTCTTCCACACATAACGATAATAATAATAATAATAATAATAACTTTATGTGTTTGGCACTTTTCAATAAAAGTAACAAAGTGCTTTACGACAAACAATAAGAAATTCACAAACAATCAGAGCAAAGAAAGTGTAATAACAAAGAGCCAAATAATAAAAGTCATAGACATCATACAATAAAAATATTTATGCTTGGTAAAATAAAATATGAATATATTATATGTAAATTGCAATATTTTACATGATTTTACTGGAACAATTGAATCAAGTGACATATCTGGAAATGATATGGGTCAAATCAGATAAATCAATTTCATCTCGTCATGCGTTATATATGCTAAAGCTGAATTGATAAATTGCGACATTAGCTTATCTTATATTAGCATCAACATATTTGTTAGCTGATAAGAAACCGCAGAATATGGTAGTAGCTGCAAATCACACAGTATCCAAGCCCAAATAAATACATTTCTTTATTGTCTACTTTACTCTCAATGGGACCATAAGTTAGAAAATGATCATAATAATATAGTATATAACATATCACCAATGAATCTACTTTACCTCATTAACATTTTATCCCATTTTAAAAAGACTTTAACCCTAATATCAATTTCTAATCTAAATGCATTAAAGCATTGTCACACTAAAAACCAACACACGGTAGTTTATTGTTGAGCTTTTGACAGCCTCATCAAATCTTCATCTGCAGAACAAGCGAGTTAGAGACCTTGTCTTGAGAGTGTTGTGTCACAAGCTGTATCCGAGGTTATTTTTATATTTTCGTTTCCATGTCAAAGGACAAACGCGTTGTCAGATCATTTATACATCAACATCATAAACATCGTTATTTATTTTCCTTGCATATGAAACACATTAGGAACATATACTCCACCTTTTAATCTCATGTTTACCAACCTGTTCAAACATGAGCTCCCTCAGACGCCCGATCTTCTCTCCGTCCTCGGGGTGATTCATTACGTAGTCCTTCACGAAAAAGGCCTGCGTGGAAACAAAATGCAGAGGATCTGTTACGCACACGCACCAGGAGCTGATGCACCGGCGCTTTCTGCATTGCAGTCATACCTGAATCCCAGCTGGGCTGACAAAGTGAAATAGTGCCCCTAAGTTTTTGTTCTTGCTTTTGTTAAAAAAGCAAACAGAATAAACTAACAACAAGCTCTGATGGGGTGTAATATTCCTGTCTGGGTTTAAGTGTTGTGATATTAATATCAACTTCAGGGACCAGACCAAAGCCAAAAAGCTGCTAAAAATACGCCAACTCTGTGCCAAACGGACGTTTGAGGATTTAAATGATTACACTTTGATTTTGGGGCCAATTTGGTCTCAGGTTTTGAAAGCATTTTTCATGTTCATTCATGTCTTTGCTTTCTTGTTACAGATCACGCCTCTTCAAAAACATCATGCTCCTTGATTACCGCGCCTTCTCTTCCCTTTCCCAGACATAGCCTTCCAAAAAAAACACAAGAAAGCAACTCCAAAGAGAAACGGATGAGATGAAAAATGCCCCCGGTCGGCTCTGAATCACGATAACGCCAGGTCCCCGCTGTTTGCGACGCCATAAACACCTGTGATGTGTCTGCGGATTATGGCAAAGGCTTTTAAATCTTCATCAGAGAATGCAAAGGGGCGAGACAACGGGCCGATGAAATACCCCTGCTCGCTATCACGCTTTCAAATCTGCCACAGAGGGAAACAGGAGGTAAAAGGGGGGAGATTGCAGCGAAAAAAAAAAAAAGATCAGCACAATTTCTCCCCTCGGGACACAGCTGTCTATCTCCAAAGAAACAGAGCTCGATGCCGATTAAAGAGAAAAAGATGCTGCTTCAATAGGGAGCAGACACAAACAAGGAGATACTCATCAATGAATCAAGTCAATGGCTCAGTGAAACAAGGAACAACAGTATTCCAGTCACACCACAACCTTTATTAAAAAAGCAGAAATTAGTATGCACGGTTCATGATATAATGTTCCACTCGTTCAACAGTATTACTACGTGATTATGAAGTATGAATGCAGTGCATCTTCTCTGGTGCTGTCAGGTTGTTTATGCCTTTTGGCGTAGTATTAGGAGATATTTCAGAAACAGACGGTGACATGATTGTGTTGAGAAAAAGACGCATATTCTTTGAATATTTATAAATTTAGAATGGTTAATAAACGTTCATTTATTTAGGAAGGAAAGTAGCAAGGAGGCAAATGTCGTAATGGGTTTCATGTTTTTGTCTTTGAAAAGTTGAAGTCTTTGTCCTTATCAAAATTTAAAAAATAAATAAATTTGTCAAAAAAGAACAAGCGCAGTAGTGCCCACGTAGTGCTAAAGAGAAGTGCTGCGTTTCAGCAAGAAAAATTCCATCCGAGGACCTCCGGAAAAGCCAGCGAAAATAATCAATAATCTTCAATGAGTGATGGAAATTTCTCGTCGGGCTGCGGGGAGAGAGACCTCGGCATGGAGTGGTTCAGTTAATCATTAGAAAAGTCCAATTAGAGATGGAATGCTGAGGGGAGGGTGGGTGGGGGGGGGAATAAATCAGACAGCATTCCCCCTCGAGGGTCTCGACTCATACTTAAGCAATAAATCTGAATATTAACAACGACAATTTCTCCTTCATTTGTTGCCGAGCGAACCTCCACAGCTGTCAATCGGCATTACGCTGAGAAATTAATAGATTTACAGAGGCGCGTTCCGCGGGGCACTGCTGCATGTGAGATTCTGCGATGAGAAAAATGAGCACTGATGTGAGTGGCAACGCGTTTGCTGCAGATATCGTTCCAACTGGGTCCCACTCTTGCTAAATAAAACCGATACTTTCTATAGTGTGTAACATAAACATACACTTTAGAAATGGCTGGATGAAGTTGGTGGTCAATCTTTAGCCACTGAAACAGCATTTACGCACTTGCATGCATGGGAACGGTAGCGCCAAGTAAAGTGTGTTTCTGTAATTGTAATGGAAGCTGAAAACTATGTGTTATGCTTCTTTTTTGTAATGGCAGTAAGGGTGGAAATCACTTGAGCAAAGCCATGCCTTTGTTGCTCTATCAAGTATCCTACAAACCCTAATGGGCTACTTCTTCACAGAGGCACGCTCTCTTTCACAAACCTAATAAACACTTGCACGCAACACACACTGACACACACACACACATGAACATTCAACCCCATCTACGCACTCCCGGTGGAAAAGAATGGTTGCTATGCGACAAAGAGCTCGTCGCCTGATCCACTCAGTCTGTTATGAGAAGATCCTTAGTTGTGTTTTTCTTCAATTGTGCTCCTCCTGGTTTAGAAATTGCTCCGTACTGTTGCCCTGCAATTGTCTCCCATCAGGGAGCTTTTGGAGGAGCAGTAGATACAAGTGTGTGTCAATGAGATTGACCATATTTGGATTTTGCCCCTTCAGCGTGTGATACACCAGCAGCATCAAACACTCCCTTCCCATTATTCCAGCCATTTTTAATCATTTATCTCGCTCCATTCCTTCCTCCCAGCCCTCTGTCTGTCATTTCTCCCCACGTCTATCCTCCCATGCATCCATTCCTGCATCACCATCCATCTCATTTCCCCGCTTCCGCCCCTTCCTGCTCGATACTCATCTATCCGTCCGGTCGGACTTTAACCCTGCCATCCATTCACGCATCCATCCATCCATCCATCTATTCCCTCCCTCCACCTGCTGCAAAACGATTTCTGTCCATACATCTCCTCGCTAAAACCCACCTTCATGCATCATTAGGCAATCCATAAGTCACGGCTTCTCACGCCTCGCTAAAAAAAAAACATCAACCTTTTCCTCCACATATCCATCCATACCTCTTGGTAGCGGGCCAGCCCCCCGTTGACAGCGGCGTCGATGACTCCGTTGAGGCACATGGTGAGAGGGTTGATGTTGGACATCTGCCGGCTCTGACACTGGGTGATCAATGTGCGCAACTGCAGATTCTTGTTCTCGATCACCTCGATGGCGTTCTCCAGCGGGCTTACCTCCACCTGCGAAGGGAGTGAATATAGAAGAGGAAAAAAATACATCAAGAGAAGAGTTATGTACAATCTGAAGGTGCGAATAAAATAACCCTAATGAAAGTGTACTGAAAACAAAATATAGTGCTGAGGTCCATTATGTTAAAACTTACAACCAGAATATCAAGGCCGTGTTGCCTTAACCATTATATTTGTAATGGTCCGTAGCAGCCATAGGTCAAAGATTTCATTAATTTGAAATCTTATATTCTAATGGCTCAGTTTTTGGTCCGCACCACCTGCTGATCGAGGGGAAATCAACCTAAATGTTCCATTACGTTGACCAGCAGGTTGCTAACTCTGTGTTTACACTGTTTGGTGCGGGGTCAGTAGCATTCAGTGTCATTTGTTTAAGTGCTGCTTGCTTCATCAGAAAACAAAGCCAATGCTGTCAGACTGAATCAAAACACCAACATTTTAGGCTGCGACACAAAAACAATGAGCTGAGAGGGAAATGCGTGGTTGGGTGATGGGTGGTTTTATCTCTACCAGTGACACATTGTACATCCATCTGAGCCACTTTTGATATAAAAACAACGACTGCAGCAGCTTTAAATATAAGACATTCTCTCTATTGCTGCAAAAGCACACATGATTAGTATATGGTTACTTTAGCACACACTCACGCACAAAAACAATATCTTCCCCGTTCTTATTCTTCCTCTGTCTCCGACAAACCTAAATCCTCTTGCTAATAGAGCTTTTGCCAGTTCTGTATTTTATATGCCATTGCACTGCATAACCATCGCAGAATAACACTGGGCTCACCAACCACAATTACACACAGCACGCCGCAGCAGCTCGGCACGAAGGAATACGCGCTTAGACAAACAGAGACAGACACTCGGTTGTGTTTTGCATTCGGTGGACAAAACCGCATTTCAAATCCTCCCACTCCTCAGAGATAAGAATGACGAGATCCGAGACGAAAGGCTTCTGAGGGGGACTTACGTGCAAGACGGTGCAGAAATGGACGCAAATGTGAAAGTGATTCCTGGCTAAAAAACAGGGTATTGAAAAAAAAAAAGAATCCTGAGGAAAATATTGGAAAAGTAATGACATTTAGCATCCAAGCAATCCAATGTAGGAAATCAAATGTGTCCAATGACCCTGAACTCATGACCCGGGCTCTTATTGTTTTTCAATGTAATGGCCTGGAATCGATACTCTAAATCGTAAGTTAAATTGTATTACGCCGTCCCCTGTGTGGCTGCGTGTGGCAGTTATGTATTTGTCACTCACCAGCTCCCTCTTCTCCACCTCAAACCAGCGGGAGATGCCCGGGAGGCTCTGGACCAGAGTCAGGGTCGTTCTCTCCACCCACAGGCTCTGCAGGAACACACAAAAACACTCAAGAGTTAATAATAAAATCCATAGCTACTTATACCTGATGCACACACTTTAATTGCTGAGGCCTAATGCGAGGAAAAACATGTTGAGTGCACCCACTGCCAAACACCCTCTGTTAGGTGTAGGTCAGATGCCATGTCTTATATCTCATATCATCATTCATGTTCCACCACTTAGCCTGTCAGCCATCACGCTCGTCAAAATGCCAACATCCCACAAGGTCACTCTGACAGCACGCAATCTATGGAAACTATAGCATTCACAGCAGGTGATTAACATGAGAGTCTTCTTTCTGTTTGTTGTATGCGTGTGAAGAAATTTGGGGTCAAGCTTCACCCAATGATGCTGGAAGTGCACTAAGTGAAGTTCCATCCCGCCGGAGTCTCCGTCCAGTACTTCTACAACGCTTATTTTTGTTTATATTTGCATTCACAATAATAAAGACGAATTTTACTTAAGGTTTAGTTGTTGATTATTTTTTTCCCAACTAATCGAAGATGTTCAGTTATCATCACTTAAGAAAGAGAGATACAGTAAATCATCAAAATTGCGGGAGCGAAGCTAAAACGAGTAAATGTGAATTTCTACTTGAAAAAGGACTGCTTTAAATTCTCACCATTGACTAATCAACCCATGATTTTAGTGTTAGTTTCTGTCTTGCTTCCTGATCTCTATCAAAACTAAATCTAATTTTGCTTATTTTTCTCAAATCAACATTACATATTTTGTTTAATTAGAAAAAAAAGACTTCATATAAAGATCCTCCCAACTGCAGTCAAATCGTCTCAACCGCCTCCTGCTGGCTGGTTGCTGTCTAGGTCATAAATCCTGCCTTCTCGATGTTCGCAGATGGGGCATGGACCAAACTAAAAAGTAAAAGTACATTTTAAATACATTTTTCGTAATAGATGGTTTTAATTGGTTGATGGTATAGAAACAGATAGGCAGCTAAGACTGATTCCTTATTGGTTGAGGGTATGATCCAGGAGACCCTGCTCCGGCTTCTCAGACTAAAATGGCGGTTTTCCTAGCTGACATTTTTGGGCTTCATTTCTGGATAGCGAGAAGAAGTGGAGATGCCATTCATCTTTACTCAGTCTACCTTCTCGATGAGTCAAATATGGTCTGAAAGGTGAAACTGTATTGCTGTGATCACAGCGGTTTTCTGCCGAGCCCTATCCCCACAGCCAAGTGAGGATCAAGGTGCTGACACGGTGCCGCTTAATTTAAGTTTAGGATGCAGTGTCTTGCTCAAGGACACTCCAGCAGGGCAGATAAGTGCTGACACGCCGCATCGATCCAGCGTCCTGAGGTAGAAATGGAGGCTTTCATGTCACTACACGACCCTGTTGCCCTCTATTGATTTGGGGCGTTTTAAGGCTAAGGGGCGGACCTGAACAACACTTGTGTTACAGTGTAGAGAGCAGAGAAGTTAAAAGATGAAAAAATAACTCAAGTCTTGACCTTTCTCCTATAGACACAGGCTTCTTTGAAAACTGATTATTTTTCTTTGTGCCTTTATCGTGACAGATCCATATGCAGGAGGACGCACGCTCTTGTTACCACGCAGACGTTCACCATATTTATTATTCCCACCTGAGGCCAGCAGTATCGAGTCCTGATGGAAATGTGATATCATGATTACATTTATCCAAATAGCCTTGATGGAGCCGCGATAACACGTCTGCATGGTGCGTGTGTGTTATCATTGAATATTTATGAGCCTAATATCAGGGTCTCTGAGATGTGTGTGTGTTTTTGTGTGAAGCTTCATGCAGCACAGACTGGAACCAGTTTTTTGACGATAATTAGTAATGCAGCAGTCAAGATGAATAAAACATTTGCGACACGCAGACTAATACCTGGGTGCAGGTTCAAACTGTCACTGCCTACACAGGCTCACGATCGATGAGCGCGGTAAGAAAGGGAGTAAATGAAGGTGTTTCGGTTCGCAGCGAGAAAAAAAAAATACAATCATAAATGTATAATTGAAAGTTACTGAAAATATTTCATAGCGCGACATCTTGCAGCGACTCCGCTAGCAGTAGGAGGCCATGAGTTATTTTTTAATGCCTGATTTTCCATTCGCAATAAAATCTGTGATTTGTATGGAGTGAAAAAAGGGAGGAAATTGTACAGAAGATGAGAAATGTGTGTATGACATGGCCCTCTTCGCATTTACCCATGCTTCATGTGGCTGTCTATATTCTTCTGTATTTCTGGTGAATTCCCCCCTGTACCTTGAACTCGTTCTCCTTGTCTTTGGTGCCCTTGTGAAAGGGCCGGTCGTATCTGAACCTCCAGATGTGATTGAACTTGTAGAAGCTTTTGATGTTGTCGGGCACCCCGTCTCTCTGCAGCACGTCCTGACTGTCCGGGATGGGAGTGACGGCGTAGATCTGCAGGTCTGGAAGGCGCCGGAAGTTAAGGAAAGAAGCGAGAGAGCGACAGGAGAAAGCACTCGAGACCGAAACGGACAACACTTCTTCACTGACCTGAAAGGAACATCGGGAAGTCGCGAGATGCAATTACACACAGATGACAAGAATACACACACACACCAGACAGGCAGGCAGGGGTTTGCAGGGTTGTTTAAGTGCGTCATCGGTGCAGCATGAGACATTTTAAAGGATCGCACCAGAGGCTGGAAATTATTGGACATGAGTCACAACTAGGAAAACAAATATGGGTAAATAGTTCCAAAACACAGCAATGTTAAGACAAGCAAGTCTGACACTGCCTGTGTCTCATCATCCACGGCAAATTGTTTTTACGGAAAATATTTGAGGAGATGCATCCAAGAAACACTTGGGGTCCATGTTGATGTTCAAGCAGGAAACATAGACACAGGATCCATGTTTCACTGTACTGACTATAACGACTCTTTTTACTGTCACTTAAGATAAGAATTTGTACCCCCGTCGATAAAGCTTTTACCTTCCGTACAGACAGTCAGACCTTGACGTTTTTGCGTAACTGCACTTCCCATGAAATGTTGTTCCCTGCCTCTCTTTAGTCTATGTCCTTGTCACTAGGAATCTGTTGCATGTGAGAGCAACCTTTCTGCGGGTGCACCCCCGCCACTGCCGTAGACTGAATTCGTTCTGTGAGAGAATTTTGGCAGCATTGATCGTAAAAATGCGATATCTTGCCCCACAGACCTCTTGTGAAACCACATATAAATTAACTAGATGTGGATTTTTATTGGGAACTGCACCAAATTGCACACCCTCATGAATATCAAGTCAATATTTTGCTTGTGTGATGGAATCCAGGTCAAAGAAGTCCTCCATGTACTCACTTCGGCTTGTAAAGCTTACCGCGATAAGTGCATCGTAATAAATGAGGCAACTCACATCACCATTTTTATCAATGTCGAGTTTCTCTCATCTGGATTATAGCGAGCACGAGGACGCTGCTCAAAGACGGCAAATCAGCACAGGGAGTTTGTGTGGTTTCCTGGAAATGGGCCGTTTGATAATGACAAGAAAGCGATTGTGAGAGAGGACGAGTGAAGCACGGAGCGTGATAAAGTGCCTCATTACAGGATATAGTGTGTGTAAGGGTCTGTGTGTGAGTGGGTGTATGATGTGCTGCCTTTACTTTGTCTGCGTCTGCTCAGCCTGGATGTATTTGTACATAAACGCATGTTCATTTTGTTGTGTCTCTCTATAAAATAAAAGCAAGGATACACTGTGCGTCCGCCTGGTAGATGGTCTGGTCCGGCTGGTTGACGTGCTGCATGGCGATGGCGTGGGGGAACTCGTTGAGCATCCGCTGCTGGAAAGCCTCCAGCCTCTCGTAGTCATGGCCGCGGCACACAAACTCCTTATTCTGCAAAGGGGAGGAGGGGGAGTGGAGGACAGTGTGGGGTTAGCTTGACATCTGGTGGCCGCGCACCGGAACTGCAGCCTCATCTGCAAACTTCGCCAAGGACGGAGGCTGTTACATCATTAAATGGCATTGAAAAAGAGTGGCTGAATGTCACCTCACTGGCGGAGTCTTATATAAGGGAAGTTAATTCTTCTTGCAGGTCTTGTACGGAGAAGGTGAAAATATGACTGCTCAACCGTCACACAGGGAATATGGAGATTTCTTTACCCGCAAGAAGAAAGGGAACTTTTTTCCATAGAAGCCGACTCTGAAGAACTCCGGTTCTAGTCTTTGCTGGTCCATGATCTTGTCGTACAGGGAGGCTTCCATCATCTAGCAAGGAAAAACACATTTTATCAACAAAAAAAAGCTTTGTTCAGGGGCAGATCCAGGGGGGCACAGGCCCCTGCTTGAATATGATTGCCCCCTGAATTGCCCCTGTCCTTAAAAAGTGGACAAACATGATAAAAAACCCAATTCAGGTTGTAATTGTGAATATATAATTGTAAAGCCTTAACATGTGAGTGCAGAGCTTGAATAATTTATTTTTTTAATCTTCAATTTGTCATGTGGCTAGAGAAAGACTTGATCCAACGATCTTCTCCAGTGAGTGTGTCTGCAGCGTGTTTGTTGTGGTAAACTCACCCTCATCTTGCTCAAGTTCCTGTAGTCGTAGTCAGACTCGTACTGGTCGGCCAGCTCTCTGCACAGGATGATGCCATTCTCCCAACACTTCAGAATAAGAAACACACAACCACACAATTTGAGTGAATACAAACAAAAACAAAAGAAAAATAAATCAGAATCCCTCCTGCTGTGCTGCTGTGCCGCTTCATCCCCACTGGATGGCACTGGTGAGTCAACAATGTAAGGAGTCAGATCAAGCCTCTTCATGCAGGTACAAGCGGCTCTCAGCCATCTTGCTAATTAAATGAAATGCTTTCCTTCCCTGCTGCCTGCTAATCCCTGTTCGGCAGCATCGGCAGATGGCAGAGCTCATGAACGTGAAGGGAAATTGGACGATGAGTAACGGCAGGAGCGTTTTTAATGATTCCGTAGAGATGGTATTTCAGCGGGGATGCAGATTTTTCTTTCCTTTTTCAGAGTGTGTGTGTGTGTGTGTGTGTGTGTGTGTGTGTGTGTGTGTGTGTGTGTGTGTGTGTGTGTGTGTGTATTGGGAGGTGTTTCATAATGTCACTTTTCCCTGAGAGTGTGAAACATTGACACTGGTACTGAAAGCACTTGGGCATCCTGAATCAAATAAGCTCTGTTTAAGTCCATACTTTCATTGCACCACCTAAGCATGTCACGCTTCACCTGTCAGGCTCGCCTTCACCCTCGTCATCATCTCCAGCTAGATTTCTTCCGGGGGTGGCGCAGGTAGGATATTGTGTGGATGATACGGACGCCGCTTTAATTAGCCGGGCTGCCGGCCACTCATCTGATCAGACCGAGAGAAGGGTGCTGACGCCTCGAGCCGCTGTCACAGTTCACGAGAGATGGAAATGAAATGTGTGACCGCCAGCTACATATTTTTTTCACCGCTCTGTGATTTTAATCTTATGTGAGTGACGTCACGTCTCCAATAAACAAGTGGGGCAACTTGTCAGCTGTCGTCTTCTGTCCTGCTGCAGCTGCAATTAACTAAATAAATGTGCGGTGCTAAAACTATGAACAGAAAACTGGTCTCCATGCAGCAGCAGCCTGTTCAGAAGATAAGTGCAGCAAATTCAAATGCAGAGCAGGGAAGAGAAGTGGAATAAAAGAGTGTGTGTGTGTGTGTGTGTGTGTGTGTGTGTTGCTGCAGCTCACCTTCCCCCTGTCGAAGTTCTGGACGATGGTGAGATGCAGATACTCTTTTCTCTGCCACTCGCTCTGCATGGGGTAGTTGAGGAACTCTCTGAGCGGCCGGTCGGACCACTCCAGCAGCTCGTCGTACAGCAACAGAGTGTATGACGCCTCTGTGACACACAAAATCAAACAGTCAGGAGAGAATTCAGTGTCTCAGGAATAGACACAGATCAGAACACATGTACTGTGTGTTCGGGGCCTTTTCTGTACCTGTGTAGTTTTGTGCTTTCAAGTGCAGGTCGTACAGTTTGTGAATGTAGCGGATGTACATCTCCTCTTTGTTCAGCTCCGTTTTGTAGAAGTTCTGACAGCAGCAGTGGGCGGTCGGACGATGATTAAACATAAAACAGAAGAAAAATATAAAAATTATAGAGTTTATACATGCAAATGAGGACAATTTTCAAAAGTGTGGCAGATTGTTCTGTGGTCAGAAAATCTTGCATCCTATCAT
Organism: Limanda limanda; assembly: GCF_963576545.1. Classification (NCBI taxonomy): domain Eukaryota; kingdom Metazoa; phylum Chordata; class Actinopteri; order Pleuronectiformes; family Pleuronectidae; genus Limanda; species Limanda limanda. The sequence continues at coordinate 12,552,659 of NC_083636.1, forward strand.
TTGCCTGATTGAAAAATCTAAGTAAACAGCTACTCAGTCAGATTCTTTTTGTTTCTTTCTCTACTTGTTTCCTTAATTGCTACTGTCTTCTCTTGTGTGTTTGTTGTTGTGTGTGCATTTGTTTAGCTTTCCAAAGCAAAAACAGAGCTGAGAAAACAGACAGAACACAGACAGAGAGTGACTGCTACTCACCAGTAAACTGACAGTGCATCCAATCTTTTTACCGTCCACCTCTCCCAGCTTCATACAATCCCTACAAAAGAAACAGACTCCATTAGACATGCACAAAGATATGATTGAGAAGGATAAATTGTGTGTGTGTATTGTGTGCCCCCACCTATAATCCAGCAATCTCTCCATTAAGCGAGTGACGGTGGCGATCAGAGAGATGCCGCTCTCTCTCCATGTCTCTCTCTCAATCTTCTTCAGAAGGCTGGAGGACAAATGAAGACAGACAGAGCGAGACAGAGGGATGTGAGGACCCAAGGAGACGAGATGTAGACGAGAGCAGATGAGGAGGGACGGGCGATTGGGGGAAGAAAAGAAAGGATAAATTACTAAGAAAAAGAAAAGGAGGTGAAGCAAAGAAAGGACATCCCAGTCACACCAGTGTCACCTATGCTTGCTGGCCTGCCTGTGGGATTCAACAAAGTAAAATACCCCAAATAGCGGCTAAAATTTGAAAGTGTTTAAAAGTTGCAGTTGATTCCCCCCCCGATGCCCCTCACACAGACGACACTGAGAGAACAAATAGGAGAGCGTCTTACCTAGGGTACGGACCAAACAGAGGAATTCTACTCCAGGCGGGAAGCATAGGCGGAATAAATTAATATTAATACTATTAATGTCAGCACACACAGTCACACAGGTTACTTCAGGGGTTAGTGGTGTTAGTGGGAGGGAAATAAATGAACTGATAAATTTATTAAGCAAGGAAACACAAAAAAATTGAATTTGTAAACTGCATTGAGGGTGAATTATAAATCAGCAGCTGTAATGGCTTCTCATGCATAATTCAAATATACAGTACATTATAGATTATATATAGATATGGCTTTAATAATATGTACTTATATAACACTATTCTCAGTATTAATTCACATATAAAAATGGTGGCCAGGACAATGATTGACTATGAAGGACAAAGGGACAATTACAGTAGATGCTTATGTTGGTAAATACTTGGATTCACATGTTTGTGATACTTAGAGACAAACAGCACGTTTGTGTGAATCAGAAATATGGCTTTGTTTCATGAAATTATATTCTTAGGTGTAAAGATAAATAATTTGTAGTTAATTAGAGATATAAAGATATAAAAAGGCACAGAAAAAAATATGGGATATATATATACACTCACACACACATACACATGCTAAAACACACAAAGCATGCAAGAGCACAAACCTGGAAACACAAAGACAGAGTGGACAAGGACTGGACGTGGAGGAGGTGACCGTGAAGATGAAGGTGACTCGAGATGAATAGTGATCACTTACCTCTTATTATTATTTTCTAAACAATCACCTCCAAACCATCACTTTTAAATACAAGATCCCAACATTTAGGTATTTGTCGAGGACAGAAACCTTGCACACGAGGTCCGATGCGTTTTATTATTATTATTTGTTCTGATGATTTGCAGCTTGATACCAGCACAGACCGCATATTAAAAACAGAAAACAATTTCTGTGATCCGGTTGATCTCGAACAGCTTAAAAATTTCTCTAGAAAAAACGCCTTTAGAAATAAGCAACAAAAAAAAAAAAATAGAACCTGTCACGAAATATTGATGCATGAGTGACTTTTATTCTTTATTACCAACAAACTTTCTTTTAAAAGAATCCGAATGCAAATGAGATTCGTTCAATTTCGAAAAACACTTTCCTTCTCAGCAGCAGGTTGTCACAGTTTTGTTCAGGTGGCGCAGGGCTTATCTGAGGAGTAATGCAGTCATCTGTGCAGGTTTAAAAGCTCATTTTCCAAAGCAGGAAACTGAGACGCAGATAAAACGGCTGCTTAAGGAGGAAAACGACCTGCGAGGTGTCGCCCACGCAGGCATTAGCCTGATGAGGTCTTGTGTGGGTCGTATCACTGCGATCCGAAGACTCCGTAAACAGCTATTTTGACTGTCAGTGTAATGGTTGTCCCGAGCTGGCCTCTGTCCGAGCCAATTTGTCACTGCTGTTGTTATTATACTGTCGAGCTCTGCCACTTAACCGTGAAATGCTTCTCCTACAAAAGAACTAAAGCGGCTGGGGAAATTTGAAGCAAATATGCACCCTCACATCAGCAACTATTCCCGTTGCTTTCTCTGACTCACATGCTGTTGAAGAGCTCCCTGTACGTCTCGTCTCCTTTGCCCTCGGACATCAGGCTGTCCAGTTTGTCGATCAGCTTGGCCTCCACCTGTGAAGAAGGGGAAAGAGTTTAAATCTCAAAAGAGGCTGCCGGATCAAACGATTGGAAAATAGCGTCAGTCCTTCAGAGATTGAAATCGTCAGTCGTTGGATACCAGAATTTATTGAAAGAAAGTTTCAGTCTGGATGAAAGAGGTGAAGGATTCTTTTCTCCCCTTGTCTGCTAATGGGAGATGAACTTTTTCTGCTGAGTACCTGTTTGAAATTGCCACTGCGTCTCTGCTCCCAGTCCATCATGTCGTGGAAGATGGGGATCATGACATTCCTCAGATCGGGCTGCGGCACCAGCGTCACCTCCAGGAAGGGACCAATCATCGCCGGGATGAAGTTCAACTTGTGTTCCCCTGGAGGAGAGAGGTGACACTGAGGTCAGAGTCTGAGGGCAGCAAGTCAGAGGCAATTTTCAACATCTATAGAAACTGCTTTTTCTAATGTGGTTTCCGGCATCAACCGAACCCCCCTCAAAAAAGTTTTTCATCAACTAAATAGTGACAAAGCATCTAGTTTAATTAATTTCCGTCACATTGAAATCAAATGTGACAAAAACAAAAATGAAGTGGCTTCATGATGCATTTCTTATTGTACAAAAACGCTATTTAATCCACAAAAACAAACCTGTGATTATTATAAAAACCTACAAATTGTATAAATTCATCACTGAAGCAGAACAGAACAAAAGCCCCCACACAAAGCACAGTGAGGCATCCAGCTTGTTGCCATAGCGACAAATCATTTTTAGCATAAAGTTAAAAAAGCACTAATGTTCAAAGAAATACCAGAGTTAATTTTACTTTTACTTTCTAATGTTGGTGGGTCACTGCCTTCACACTGTTAGAGATACAGAACAAGCTGCTGGAATAAGACAGACAGTTTTCTGTTCCTCACTTTATGGTCTTTCCTTTCTTTTCAGAATAAGAGTTACTAAATAATATTTCACAGATTAAACTAGAGATTTGGTCGCCCTGAACTACAGAGCAGAGATGTTGAGCCCATATGAGTCCTTTAGGCCATTCCAAATTCAAGGCTTCTGTGTAAAGGAGGCTCTACTTTTGCTATCCGGACCCCCTTCTTCCCCCCTTGGAACGACCTGCCTGAGGAGATGAGGCTTGCAGATTCCTTGCAGAGTGACTAACACTTCTTAAAACCTATTTTTACAGACCTACCTTTTATGTGATGTCATCTTTTTTATGTTTCATGACATCTTTTTATTTCTATTAAATTGCTCTTTTCTTTTATTGTTCCTATTCTTTTATTTGAGGTTACGGTTTTAACGGGATGCCGTCCTTAAATGACAATAAAAACAACAATATAGTCCATGTTAAGCATGCGTGTTGGGCCCATCTATGTTTTATCATCTTTTTTTTTTATTTTTATAAACATATTTATTGATTTCACATTTGCAGTAGACAAAACAATCAAAGACAGTTTCATTTCCATTTTGTATAACCCCATGCCCATCCCACCCATCCAAGAGATCTTCAAACATTTTAACAACAGTATAATATACCAGATCGGTTTTAGATAACACGACATACAGACATAGATAAATAAATAAATAATAAACAACAACAATAATAATAAAATAATAAGGTAATAAAAATAAATAAAATAAAATAAAATAGATAAAGAAGGGGGGTGTAATATAAGTTGTTTGCTGCCTGCGTCTCTGCATGCTCAACTGACTAGCCCACTATTCCTGGGTCAGGTTGAGTACCAGGAGTCATATCAAATGGGGTGGGGGTCGGCGGACTATTCAAGGTGTGAGCAAAGGATCAGGGGGACGTTTCAGTGGCAAGGAGTTTACATAATCCAGAAGTGATTTCCAGTGCAAATAAAACTTCTCAGGGCGGCCTCTAGGGCTGAATTTGATTTTCTCCAGTTTCATGTTTTATCATCTTACCTAAATTCTGCCACATGCTGAAGATCTCACAGCCCATCATCACCCTCATGTCTCCGTACCTGCATGAGAAAATGCCATGGTTAGAAATGTTTGCTCGCTGCACTACGAACAGCATGTTAAGTACTTGTTATGTATTTGCAAAAATTACTTACTTTTCTAGGATCTTCTTCCTCTTGGAGGGAGAGAAGGACTCCAGTTGAAGACAGGGCTGGTTGATGAATATTACAGACAGATAGAAATACGAGTCCCACACCTGAAAGTGGCAACACAAACTAATCAGTGAACTTCAATAACAACCTCAGACAAATTAAATGTTCACGAATTCAGGTACAAAAAAATAAACAGATAATTTAATATTTTGGTCTGTATTGAAACTACAAAAGGACATGTGTATCTATAGCATTTGAGAGGGAAGACAATCATTTAATCTCTTAATTTTTGTTGCTGTTTCTTCTTCTCTTTCCTTCCTATGTCACTTCTGTCTCTGTCTATTTTTGTTTTCTGGCTTCCAGTTATTTTTTATCCTCTGCCCTCAGTTCTTGACTCATGGATTTTATCTCCGTTTTATGTCTGCATCTCCGTGCAGGCTTTTGTTTTGGAAAAAGAGTGACGTGCAAAAATAAATGAAAATGTGCATCTGCCTGTGTGTATGTGTGTGTGTGCGCAGTTGCAGTGATGTTTGATGCTCGCAAAGTTTTGAAGCACGGCGGCGGCGCTCAGATCTCCACACGTCTACAGACACACGGCACATCTCTCCACCTACCTTGTAGTCAAACTTGTCATTGAGGAAGTTTTTCCTCAGAGCGTCGGAGAGGTACAGGACCGTCGTGATGATGACACTGAAAGGAGAAGCGAGCAGGAGGTGAGGAGGGTCACCTTAGAGGGAAATGCATCACCATGAACAGTCTACATGTTTATCAAGTAGCACTTTTAAAGAGTTATGGCGCCACCGACTGTCCAATAGGATGAAGGTCAAATAGAAAAACCCACAAAGATAAAAAGAGCCAAATGTCTCTTTCTTTTGCTTTGAGCTCATGACGTTCACTTTCATTTTTATGCATTCGAAAAGTTTGTTTGACTAACGACACATAAGTGTTACAATGTTAGTATCCACAGACTCTGGTCAATTTCTACTTGAGCATTTCCATTGACCTTTAGGTGTTTCACAGTGTCCTCCATTGAGGTGCAGCACGTTAGCCTTGGATTAACTCTCCTTTCATCGAGAGCCCTACATCAAAATCCCTCTACGCTTCTGGTTATATATTTTACTTATGTTTGTGCCTTCACCTAAGACCCGCAGTCTTAGTGAGATAAATCATCACCTTGGTTCTTACTGGTGATGGTTGAGCTTTAAAAGAAGACAATAGACTTGGTAAATTCCTTAAAGCTGCTTTCAAACATGAACTGAAGTACATATTTTTTTTCTGAATTTTTTTTATTTGATTTGTGTATTGTTTTGTATCATCTCTCCCCTGTATGTGTGGTCTTACTTGTTGGTGACCAACCGCATGACGGTCCAGTCTTTGGGGAACATTTCTGGTCGGATTAGGATCCTGAAGACTGTGAAGATCTGAAGGAGGAAGTCCTGGAACCACAACAGCAGACCTAGTGTTAATGGAAACCGTATCATCGTCTCTCTCCATGGTGCTGAAATAGTTGCTGCACCGTTCACTCTTCACTCTGCACTTATTTAATTTAAGACACTATTGCTTTACATCCCTCCTCGCAGGTGATGTGGTGCATACCTGTACTAACATAAAGAATTACATCATAAAATATGATATGTATAAAATATTAACAATTATTACTGCAAAAGTCACATTAAATGAGATTCAACTCAGCCAGAATCGGGCTTTAGGCACTGCAGACTTGTGTCTAAGACTTAGTATGCAGTCTGTGACGAGACAAAACGAAAAACCTCAGATTGAGAAATAGGAATAGAGACAAACAGAGATGCCGCACTTTATCACTTTAACAAGTCCTTCTCTGTTCTTTTGTTTTATAAATCAAGTCTCTCAGTTGCCCTTGAAACTCAGGAGGATTTTCCTGTGGCTCTAATTATGTTTCTGTTCCTCCTCAGAACGCCGCTGTCAGTCTCTACCAAATACGACCTTGGGGTGTTGGCAGTTCTTTATACAGTTCCTGGAGCTTCCTCTGTGGTGATCCACACTCCCTATCCACAGGTGGGTTTGGCAGCCGGGCTCCAACTTCATTGCTTCCACTGAAATGATTACATTGATATAATGCAGCCTGTAGTTGCATCTATGACAAGAATGTGGCTCTGGCTGCAATTTTTTCTGTCTGAGCCCAAGAGAAAACTGATCGGACCAAACCAGAGCAGAACCTGGTTTTCCCTGATTAAAGGCATGTGTAGTGTAAAATAATCAAACAGAAAGCCTGTCCAATGTCACCAGAACCTCATCCAAGCCCCAATATAATTCCCAATATTTTGTCTGAACCCGACCAGAGCTCATCAGGACACATCTGGACTCAGATTAATGAATGACACAGCGGTCACTAACTGTATTCATCTATCATTGTTTATTCTTTTACTTCAGATTCACACAGGTACTGAGTGAATCAAGAGGTTGCCACAGACAGAGGGACAGACAGACAGACAGACCTAGATGCATAAAGAGAGAGAGACAGATGGAGGTGGGGGTCTTACCCTCAGGTCATCTTTGCTGCTGAACGCCTGCAACAGCTGCTGATAGTGTCTGTCACTCATCTGTCGCAGCAGATTCAACAAACAAGCCACAAACTCTCCCTGGTAGGAAAACACACACACATATTTTTATTTTTTACCCTCATTATGATACAGTTACAATCAGCTTCAGGTGATATTTTAACAGACCATAAACTTTATTAGCCTCTACTGGCAACACATCAGAATTGTAGTAACATTAGAAGAACTGTATTACAACCCTCAATCTTCACACAGTGATAATGATGATGGCTATCTCATCATTATCCACTTCACCGTGCTTCACTTCAGCGCTGTATTACAAATTTTAATTATTGCTATTACTGTTAATAATGTAAGTGGAATCATAGCAGCAGCTCAATTTAAAAATCTATAATTACTTTTGCACATTTTGGGAAGTCCCAAAACAATTTACAGGGGGTAATACACACACAGCCCGACACACACACACACACACACACATGCAAGGTGCACACACATACCGTGACATCCTGGAACTGAAGTCTCATGGCGGGCCCAGCAGACGGCGGCCGGTTGCTTATTTCCAGGATGGTCCTGAGGAGAACTCCCAGCAGGCTTTCCACAATCAGCTCCACCTCCTCAGACACCACAGGCTCCTAAACAGTGAGGAAACACACACAAGCTAATGAGAGTGTTCACAAAAACACAAAGGAAGAAACATGAAATCAATTTCTCTCCGAAAATATATGAACGTTCCCTGAAAGCCATCTCGGCTAATTTGCATTCGCAACCGTGATCGGCAGCCGATTTCATTCAGCCTCTGAGCCAAACTCTGCACCTCTGAGCCCAGTTATCGCACTTTCATTACAATTTTAATGAAAAGAAGTTTCAAGGCCAAAAGCAACATTTGTATACAGTAAGTTCACATCGAAGAAGAAGAAGAAAGAACTAAAAGAAGGTGGAATACCAATGAGAAATTGACGGTGAGAGATTAAAGCATTTGAAAGGGAGCAGAAGATAAAATGGTGTGTGTTTGTGTGTGTGTGTGTGTGTGTGTGTGTGTGTGTGTTTGTGTGTGTGTGTGTCTCCCTCTAGTCTCTACTGCTACAGGCAGGTCTTGGACAGAGCGATAATGAGAAGGAGCTTGAGACTGGCACATTGGCTGCCACCGCTGTCACTTCCCTTTAGATGCGGTGCCACTCTGTGTGTGTGTGTGTGTGTGTGTGTGTGTGTGTGTGTGTGTGTGTGAGTGTGTGAGTGTGTGTGAGTGTGTGAGTGTGTGTGCGTGTGTGTGGTTGTACGTGTGTGTGTGTCTGTGTCCCACTGGACGCCTTTACCAATAGCTGCCCCTCTGGCAGCGCACAGTACAAGTCAGGCCAACCCAGGCTGCAGCCACACAAACACACATAAATCACACAAACATACAGTACACACACACAGCTAAAAGTGACTGCCGCTTGAACAATACCCATTGCTAAATTGATGGGTCTCATTACCGCACTGCGAGGCCGCCAAAGTCCCTGTTTCCGAGACTAATTGACCGTAAACACACAACAAAACAATCTGTTGTCGCAAAGTATTGGCGAGGAAATTGCCATAAGACTAATCCCTGGAGCCTTGACTTCCTTTAAAGCTATTTTCCAGTTGTTATGTAGGCAAATCGTACCCGTTGCCCTCTGGAATAGCAGAGAAGTTGTAGCTGCAGCTCAGGATAGTGTCACATGGTTGTGTCATCTATAATGAAATCTATAAGGTATTAATCTATATGAGGGAGATCTGAGACAAAGGTACATCTTGTGTTGGATTTGAACTTATTTGTTGAAGCTGAATTTCTACAATATTTTGGAAAATACACTTGATCGAGTAAACTCTCAACATTGTCAAATTACTCTTTAGAGCTGGTGTACCTTTAAAGCTTGGTTGGTAAAACAGAATCCAATAATAATTATAATAATATTGAATAATAATACCTTATATAAAGCACTGTTCAGTTGCAAAGTGCTTCTCAAGAAGCAAGACAACAAATTAATCAAAATTTCACAAGAGATTTTCACTGTTGTTATTGTAAATTACTGTTCAGAGGAAATAAAATCTTTCATTGACTCCAGTAGCATCGATACTGATGCTTCAACCTCTTTAAAAACTTGTACAGTGTTACATCTATATAGATATCAACACTATTCCAATAGACCCTGTGGTTTGCGGAGATATACACTATTCATTTGAGGCATGACATTTCCCAGCAGGGATTTGGGAAAAGGGCCTTGTGAGCGGGAGGTTAAAAGAAGACACTGATGACTCTGTCGGCCTAATTTCCTCGGGCAGGTGAACACTCACCGCGGTGCCGTTCTCCTCCTTCTTGATGAGCGACAGCATGCTGGTGAGGATGCGGGCGCACATGACCAGGTCACGCTGCTCCTGCATGTGAGCCTGCAGGACACGGAGCACCACCGGCAGCAGGATGCACCGCGATTCTGCAACACACACACACACACACACACACACACAAACACACACACACACACACACACACACACACACACACACACACACACACACACACACACACACACACACACACACACACACACACACACACACACACACACACACACACACACACACACACACACACACACACACACACACACACACACACACACACACACACACACACACACACACACGGTGAGCTCCCAGACATCAAACACAGAAAACATTTGCATTAGTTTTCTGTGCGTGGCTTGAGTTCATGTTTTGCTTTCATTTCATTTCTATAACATAATTAAATGTATATGTGAGGTAATTCTCTATGTGACATTAATGTGTTTTGCATGAGAGATGTTTATCGTGTTCCATTTAGCCTTCAGGAGGAGACTGGAAATAAAACACTGCCACAGTAATTTGTTTCGGTGCACCGTCTTTATTAAGAGCAGCTTAATGACATGAGTAAGTTGCACTGTAGGGCAACAATTAGCCGAGGTGTGCTCTTGAATTAGTGCAGGACTGTGTCCTGTTACAGTGTAATATGGACTAAAAGCCTGTGTGTACAAGCTGCAGGAGAAAACAAAATGCCACTTATCAGTTTGTCAGATTCATTGTGGATGAAGCCATTTATTCTGTTTATCTGTTTGTTTCCCTCTGTGCTGTTTATTTTTCCTTCGTGTTCATAATCTCCTTGCAAACATCTTTTGTATTGGTGTTATTTGCTCACAGTAGTGTGTTTACCAGGCTTAATCGTGCTGGTGTTTCAGAGTGTAAATAAACTGTGCGACTGTTTGGTTACCTGGGTTAATGTAAAGCTGGCTCTCCACGGTTTTGGCGATGCACTGCAGTTTGACGGCCTCCAGGGGGCAGTCAGCGTGGACGGTGGTGGGCAGGCTGCCCAGCATCTCCCTGACGAACCCGGCCACCTCCCGCACGGTGAAGATCTTCAGCAGCTCGCTGTAGACGGCTGGGAATGTCCTCAGGAACACGGCCTGGACAGAAACAGGCAGTGTTGGACATGCAGACACAAAATTGAAAAAGCCACCACTGGCAAAATATCATATATTTCTGAAATTAATTTGCTGATTCTTGACAGGCAAAATCCCTCAAGCAAAGCATTTCAATTTATGAATATAATGCTTAATCAGTACATTTCAACACATTTTCCACATCACATACTATTATACTAGATATTATAAGGGAATCACACTATCATGCTGATGCAAAGCTCCTGGGCAAAGCTTAGAAATAACAAGTTCTGTTAAATGATAGAAGTGCTTATTACACACGATTCTGTTCATTTTATTAGCAATATGCAAACAGAATTTATTCTCAGAGAGCTGGGAGAACATTTCTTCATGTGTGGGAACCTGTTTTAAATCACTGGCCTAGACTGGTTTTGGTAGTCAGGGATAACGTGGATTAATGTGAAGAAGTGCTCACTGTCACGTTTGACAAAAGTTTAGTTAAAACAGTTAGAACAAGGACTTTTACAGTACAGACACTTTTTAAAAGGTTCATCGTTGGAATCTGCTAATTTGGAAACTTTCAGATAGACACTGGCTCCAGAGAGAATTTAGATTTTTGTTTTGCATTTATCTAAATAGATTAAATCCATTCTAGTGAGGTGATTTAACACACCTACCCATTCAACACACCAGTTGATGCCCCCAAAAAGTTTAAAGATAAAGGTTATGTTTCGCAGGTAGTTACAAACCTGGGAGGACCAGGTTAAATAAACAAAATTCTGAGAGCATCAATTGTGGAAACTTTTCACCTTCTAGTTTGTGTTACTATTGTCCAGCACCGAGTGTTTATCAAGTTTGGAGGTTTGTGCTTCTGTGTATTTTCCTGATGAAAAACATGGTGGCAAGTCAACACAGATTGTCCCTATGAGCATTTAGCAGAGGATTCAAATTCCATCTGTGCACAATCCTCTATCGACACGGAATTCACAATATTCATTCATCACCACTCTGATGGGACGACATCAGATGTTGAGTCGACCTGTGATGTAAAGTCTGACATTAGAGGTTCCAGATTGTGTGTACCTGGCCCCCGCGGCCTGTGTGTGCCCACGTCCCACAGATTAACAGGCATTAGCCTGACCTGTATCCTCAGGCTGCAATTGTTGTGTTGAGAATACGGATTAGTCCAAATCAGAAGTAAGTGGAGGGATGACGCAGCGCTTTTCAGATTACACAGAGAGAGCCCGACGAGAATCTAATGTTACACTCATGATCTCACTCTCACGTACGGCGGCAGAGGAGTTTCACTCAAGAGCTTTAACAGAAAACAAGAATTCCAAAAGCAGCCAAAGTGAGCCATTGTTTATGAAAAAACTGAAATTAACTTCTTCACAATAGACAGCTCACTTAACCTAACATCTATGACTTGACCGCAGTGAGCTGCTCTGCTGGTTTCATTGTGAACATCCGCTGTCCCTCACTTCCTTCGTGGTTTTGTTTCCGTTCTGTTGTGGCTTTGCATTAGTGTTTTCAGTTCATGGCTTCAAAAAGAGGCCGACGCAGTACAAAAGGATTTCTATTATTACAAAGAAGTACTCTGCTTTTGATTACGTTACTCTTTCTGTCTCTCGAGCGCATCGGTATAATTGTTCAAATGAGCTGTGAAAAGAAAACCTGGTGGAGGAATAAACCTGATGAGAATTATTTTTGCCTTAATCCTTGAACAAAACATATGCTCAGGGCTGACACGGGGGAGATAAACACCAAGAAATTAAAAGAAAAGAAACTGCTATCACGCTTTGGAGAATTAATACGTGCACAGAGGTCTGACTTGAATAGTGAGAATACAGGAAAGGCGATGAGGAGAAGGAGGAGCAGGCAAATGGGAGACGATGATCAGATAAAACACAAACAGACTCACAGAGGAACACACAGGTAGCACCGAGGCGGTAATTCTGGTATTTCTCGGAGGATAATGCTTAAAAAAAACGCCACACACAAACAGCTGCCGTGTAATTACAATTATCTATGGCGTCTTTAACTTGTTTGTTTAGCTCTGGTTTGAAATGAGCGAAGGCGGCCGTCCTGCTGTGTGAACCTCCCACCGGAAAAAAGGAAAAGCTGCCGCAGAAAATTCCTGTTCCGACTCCAGGCCCTCCGGCGGCGTGAAATTAAATTACAGTCAATTTCTCACCTATCACGGCTGCATTAAAAATCAGTCCTCGAGACAGACAGCGTCATGTGGTGCACATGTGTCAGCAGGCAGAGATTTAGATATTCACGGACGCACACTATGACCATAAAAAGGCAACAGCTGCATGTGTACAGTACCTGTGTTTGTGAGACGGGGCTGATGCCTTTGCTTTCCTGCGACAGGAAGAAGCGGATGGACATGAAGAGCTCGTGGATGCAGACCCTGAACTCGTCCTCGCTCTGGCCTCCCGTCGCCAACGAGAAGAGCCGGCGGGATTGGATGATGTACTTGAAGATGTACTCGCTGGCCTGGAGGACAAAGGGAACAATCATTCTTCATTTGTGCCGGGTAATAAAAAAAAAGCAAGCCAGACTCCCCTTCAAGCGAAAGAACAATGTCATACTGAACTTTCACCTCATGTGTATTTAATCCACAGATGAAGTTTTACGACTCAATTTCATTTTAATTTAACTGTGAACACTTGTGTTGAAATTACAAGGTCATTCACCAACTGTGATAGTAAAATCATTGTTTAAAGTGATTTAGGATTTCATAAATATTTGAAAGTTATGGCAAATGTTTGCTTGACCTTTTTATAGGAGTGTTAACAGGAGATGTTTTAGTTTTTTGAGAAGCAATAAGAGAAATTAAAAATCTTAAAGCAACGCTCTGCAACTTTTAACCTTGAAGTAGCAGCTTCAAAATGAGTTGATGGTTCACTGACGTGTGTCAATCGTAAGAATCAGGCCCGGCAGTTGTTTCAGTTACATGAGTGGTTTGTTATTTTTCAATAAATGAAGCAGGGGGCGCTGTTGCTTAATAAATCAACACAATGTTGCTTTAAGACCTGAACTTGGATTTGGGACTTATGACGGTTAATTTACATGATTTCATAAATTTTATAGAAATATAACTGGACAAGTAATTGAAAAATAATTTTAACTAAAATAACCACATTTTGACAATGATTTAGATAATTTAATTCAAACATTGTTGGATTACTTATAGTACTAGATAACACTGTACTATTGCATTGTCATATCATTAAAAGTATCAGTAAATAGATTTTCTAGGGAAATTGAACTTGTTAAAAGTAGGTGCTCTAAAGCAGAGGTTCTAAACTTTCCAGCCCCTGACCCCAAATGAACGGTGCCTTGTGACCCCCACTGTCTACAGAGATGGTTGAGGCAGACAGAGGATATTGATCTGAGTAAGTCCACAGAAAAAAACCCTACATGCACATGTTTCCTGTGATGCTGTAAACCGACCTGTTAAAAACTGATGGTTTCAAAGAAAGCCTGAAAGCAGAATATATTATATTGATGGTTTTATTTTAAATTTAACTTATTTTCTTTGTCATTTTTTTGATGATCATTGCTAAATGTGCTTCTTCTAATTGTTTGTTTTCTGAGAACCCTCTCGGGCACACCCATCGTCGTCCACAGCTTGGGAACCACTGCTCTAGAAGCCTGATAACAGATGTTTTATTGATCGAGTACATGAGGAAACACATCTGCTCTCTTATTTAGTATTTCCTGCATGACAACAGTTACTTGCATCAAACATTAGCTCCTGGTGCAGGATATATTCAGTGAATGATAAATGGGGAAACTGCACAACAGGAGCTGCACGTTGCTTCTCTGATGGTGCATCTGCATGAGCCATTAGAATAATGTGATGTGCATTCCAAGCACCAGAGGCACTGCATTTTATTTTCTGCTGATTAAAATTGCAAGCGGCGTATCAGACAGAGGAAGGGAATAATGAATGGCATTGTGACATACTCACTGCTGATGTGGAGATAAATTAGCCTGGGGGGAGCTGACAGAAGTGTCAAGTTTGTTTGTTTGTGTTTCTGGATGCATCTGTGTTGACTGTGTAATGTGTGCGCTGCTTGACTCTGCGTCTGCGGAGACGGCTGCATGTAGGAGTGTACGACGGAAATATCTCAGTCTGCTTCAGTGATTCCAAGCGCCTCACCTTGAGGACCTGCTGTATGTGATCCTGGTGCTCTGCGTCAACAATGCGGTCCACGTACCACTTCAGCACTTTGATCAGGTCCCTGGAGAGAAAACACACGGACATGCACGCGCACGCACACGCGCACACGCACACGCACACACACACACACACACACACACACACACACACACACACACACACACACACACACACACACACACACCATCAGCATTCCCCTCCAGCAACATCACACAAGGTCTCCCAGTGGATTTGGAAAAAATATAGATCAAGCAACGCACAGTTTATAAATGAAACACTTCACATCTGTTTACATCAATTTCTGGAAAAAACTTCTACCACTCATTTACTCATAAATGTTTCATGAAGCTTTAATGTATAAAAAGCTGATTTGAATGTTGTAGTGAGGAATACTGATCTTAGGATGACCAACAAATCCAATAAAACATTTAAATATGGACATTTTGGAAAGAATATTAGATATCAGATACTCTAGAGAGGCATTGTTTCCATCCAACAGGAAACTGGTGTCAGAAAAGGAAATTTTCTCATTTTGATCAGGACTAATTGACACCTTGCTTCTCTATTTATAACTTAAGATAGTTCCAATTAATGTGTAATACTTCTAATGAAACAAAATCACAGGTAGAAGAGTTTAAAGCAGATGGATGTGCCAGGAGCAGCAGCAGCCTGTGAGCAGTGAGAACTGAAAAAAACATGAAGACAGCTGCAGCACAGTGTCTTAGCCTGTGACAGATGGGAGGAGAAGAGATGTGATTTAATAATTCACTTTTCCTCAGCCAGGGGGCACCATTTTATTCGCACTTCAAATCAAAGCCTGGAGCTGAGTGGAGCAGCCTCTCAGCTCTGATGCCGGTTGACCTCTACAACTGCCTGTGATGTGACACTTCATTATAATACAGTACTGCAGGCTCGAGCTGTCGTCTTAAAACAGCCACGTTCACAGACATGAAGGCAGAAATATCATCGTCCCACGTACCTGTAGGACAAAGCTCCAGCAAAGTGGCTCTCGATGTAGGTGTCCATGACGGGTTTGAAGTGCTGGAATTTGCTGTCCTGGAGAAGGTTGATGATATGGACCTGGACGTAATGTATTAAGAGAATTGATTATTAAACAGGATTCCTTTACATAGAACATGCCCTTCTTTTAACCCTTTAAAATACAGTTTTCTAACGAGGAGTATTCGGGCAAGCCGTAGGAAAATAAAATGAGCTTTCATTTTGACGACACAGAAAACAGTTTAAATTACAAGATAAGAGTCACTTTAAGAATAAATCAGGTTGTAAAAAGCAATCTGTAGAGTTCATATCACCACCAAGAACAAACAAGTCTCCTTAAATTTAATCATGTGGAACCACATAACACTCACTCGTGTTCATTTCTGGAATTTTTTTCGTCAAGACCCATGAATTATCCACTGATATATTGGTAAAAACGTCACAAGATATTGATGTTTACACTGAGTGAAATATTCAAAGTAAAAATTATATATTTTCCTGACTACACCCTCATCAGATGCATATCTCGTCAATAAATTTACACACATTTACCAAACAGATTTGGTTCTTTGAGGACTTCAGGGAGATTAAACTGCTGAAGACAACTAATTTAATAAATTATAGTGATATCTCTGAAAGAGTTGATTTATGAATTTTCAACTTGAAATTGATGGGGTTGAAAAAAAATAGTAGATTACACATTTGAGTATAGAAAACAAATCAAAAAACGAAATAAAATCCCATAAACCCCCAAAAAACTGAAAGTTAATCAATAATGACAAGCAAGCTACAGCCATTCCGAAAGTTCACTTGTCAGACTTGTTGGATTGATCTCAGAAACCACAAAAAGGAAAGTTGATGACTGCACCGGCTCGCTGGACCTTTCCATCATTTATAATGCTGCACTGCGAGGAGAGAGTGTACTTGTGTCAGTGTGAGAGACTGATGAAGAGAGAGAGCGAGACAGACAGAGAGAAAAGAGACGTAGAGAGAGAGAGAGAGAGAGAGAGAGATATCGATTCCCGACCTCGCTCTATCGGCGCAGTGCAGCATGACCAGGGTGAGATTGGTTCAGCGAGCTCTGGAGCGATACATCACGAGACATTCACCTGTTTCTCTGGGTTTGACTGAAATGCGATGAGATTGTGCTCGACACAAAGGAAACGGAGAATATCACAAAACCTCCACGGAAACGAGTGGACCATGAGGACGACTTACTTACCAGTGAGTCAAACACCTTCAGCCCGTATCTCTGAGAACTTTCATCCAGAATACCGAAGAGAGTGTCCAGTGTGTCCTGAAGAAACTGGCAACGGGAGAGGGAGAAAAAATAAGTTTGAACCTAGTGCCACAGAGCTGAAGCTTTAAATTAACTCCACTTCTACAGAACTTGCTGAAAAACACACGTGGACTCAAATCCAATCAAAAACAATCAATACTATGAGAAGAGAGAGAGCAGGAGAACTCAGGGGGCCCGAGAATGTGATGATCTGTGAGCCTACTTTGACAATCTCCGAGCCATCGATCTCCTTCAGCTTGGAGAGGCTGTCGTTGATCCTTTCGGGGTGCGCTCTCCACTTCAACAAGTCCAACATATCACCTGCAGAGAAATAAGAGGGAGACAAGACAGTGAATGAAGAAGATAGGAAAATCAGAAGTAACAAGCAGAAGAGAAACGTCTTTGTTTGTTTGTTACGCGCACCTCGCCACACTCTTCAATTAAAGCCCCAAAATCCAGATAAATTATATTTTCAAGTGCAGAGGGATAAAGGAGATATAAAGTAATTTTCCTGAGACACGGCCCCCAAACGTAGGCATGAATAAAACATAAACCTGGAGAAGAAAGTCTTTCAGCCGTCTCTTCGGATTCTGTTCAATCTGAAGCGTGCGTGTCTGCAACTTTATGTGGGAATTTGTGTCCATGTGTGCATCTGCTTGTTTATCTGTGCGTGTGGTTGCTTTGTTTGTTGCAATCTGTCAAATAAAGTCTCCTTCAGCAAATACTCGTAATCAATTCACCAACAGACTCCAGTATATTAAGGAAGTCAATTCTGTCCGTAGCTTTTTCTGTTTATTTATTCTACCAGATATTTTATGAGATAAAAAGAAAAATTATTCACAGTGTTTGAAATTCTGAAGATGCACTTGACTGGTAATATAGTGACGTTTGAAATGCAAAAGTAACTGAGTGAAGAAAAACAAACGTCTCCTTTGAAGTTCACTATATTTTAATTCATCCTCATAGTTGGATAAGGATTTTTTTCATCATAGATAAGACTACAGATCCGTACTCTGCAGCCTGGATGCACATACACATACTTTCTCACTTTCTCTTGAGACCAGGTATTAACATCCATCATTTACCTTAAACATGTGGCAGTTCACCCTTTTGTTTGCCCTATGTGAGGTGTTGATCACCATCTTTGGCTGCAGTGCTTCAGTGCTTCGCTTTCTGAATTATACATATGCACGGGACTAGATTGTGCCGCAATATACAAGTTAACTCACACCTCGCTAGGCAAGTAGCCAAAAGACGACTCAATCCCAGAGTCTAGTTTACCATTCTGTGTGAGCTTGGTGGAGCAGAGGAAGCTGGTGATCCAGAAAGACTCCTTGGTGCCCTTCAGCGTCTGGTTGTTGGACGGGAGGTTGGCCTTAGAGAACGGCAGCTTCAGGTAGCGCAAGCAGTCGGCCAAGCTGGTGTTCTCCTCACACTGAAGAGAAACAAGAGAGGCAACAGAGCACAGTTTAAATGAGGAGAAGGAGGCGATGCTACCACAATGCTAAAGATATGATGGAAACACTGTTTAAATGCCAGATTATTTGTCAACATGAGTCTGGATCAACTATGAGCGGTTTGCCGGGTGTTTATTAGTTATGACTGAAACATGTGAATCTACCAGTCCCAGAGCATCAACAACATGATGTGGTTTCTGAGATGTGTTTCCATTCTGTTGCGATGAAGAGACTGCACATAATGGTGAGGTTTAGTTATTTTCAGGGCTTTAATGCGGAGCCCTGGTGCACAGCTGAGGTTGTTTGAGCTCCAAAGCTTCCACACAGTTTGGACTGATTCGTCTGTCTATTTTGGGTCTGATGAGAAACTAGGCCATGCCGGTTTCATTGAGCTTTTCAGCAACTTCCATCTGGCATTACAATGGGCCCTTAACTCCCCCCTCTTCCCCGTCCACCCCGATGGTGGGAACACACCAGGTAACCAAAGTGGTCCTCCCGAACTGGCAGGCTCAGTCTAGGAAGTTATGTAACAGTAAATCTGAGAAAGAAAAAAAAAAACGAGGACCATAATAAGAGGAGACTTTGTTTTATAAGACATCTAAAATAAACCGGAGTTAACAGCGGAATAAATAATCAGACTTTTTGGTCACTGCTCCGCCACAGCAATAAAATGTATTATTGTGCTCCATGCTTTTTTCCGCTCTCCGCAAAAGCCTCGTTTGTGCACACACCCCTCTTGCCTGCAGCTGAGGAAAAGCATGTAGTCTGCAATTATTGTCAATTACACCCAAGAGGATCTCGCACAGGCTTTTAACTCAGGAAGACGGACATTTTATTTGTTTTAGTCGTTTGATGTGTCGAAGACGAAAAGTGTGAAAAGATGACTGGGAGTCTCCGAAGGTCTGTAAAACGCAGAAACTGGACATAAAGGTCAAAACTAAACACTGAGATAGAGACGGGCGCTGCCGCTCTGAGACGACATGCATCAGCCTCGGCCTGAAATGAAATGTGCCAACTTCCATTCGAGCGCCAAGTGTTTCTTACAGGAGCAAACAGACATATATTAACACTCACTTGTGGTAAAAATTGAAACCTCACAGCTTGGCGATGTTGCATAAGTGGACGTTAGTCACTGAGCTGTAATGGAGGGATGTGAGCTGTTTGTCAGGCTGCAGCGGCAAACGGCTCAACAGCAGAGTGACCGTGTTTTGCTATTTAGAGCAAATGATTTGCGTGATCATATCTAGATATAAAGTAGCCTTGACGACCTGTGTGACACAATACTGTGAGTAGGTTCACACATGACAAATTCACTGGGTGATCATGAACATTTGTTCCCTCTGCTTGGAGACATCTACTGTTATGTCCGTTCATATAATGTCTAATCTCAAATATGAGGTATTAAATCCTGAAATTGAATCAAAATATAACTGTGTAGCCCAAATTTACAGATATAGATGAACATTTCTGCAGTGCACTGTGTCATTGTCCGAGTGTTGGTAGTGAGGGTGAGTGGGTCTTACCTTGTGGATAATGAGCTCATGGGTGCCATCTGGCAGAGTCCTGCCATCCTCCTGCATCAGAGGAACAAAGGAGTAGCCAAACAGTTTCTTCTCTCCCTTGTCTTTAGCTGCCAAACAACAACACATGGACATGACATTGAGTCCAAAACACACCAGCACAGGCTGCCAGCAAGCAAATACATATCAAAAGATAATATTGTGACACCGATGCTGCTTTTCCTCATAGTGCAGTCTAAGGTGTATATGTTGAAAAAGGAGAGAAGAAGAACAACTCAGAATTTTAAACTTTTCATTGGGGCAGAAAACTATTGTTGAACTATTATGTCTAGAAGTTAAAGGTAGACTGAGTTGTGCTGCGGAGCGGAGAAACAGTATTACCTCTGCCAAAGTCTTCACACCAACTTTGTCAGCAGGATTATGCAAAAACTACCTTCCATAAAACTTGGTGGAAGGGTGGGACACGGGCCAGAGAACAACCCATTAAACTTTGACATGGATCTGGACTGCACAGATCTATTTTACTTTCTCTAGTGAAGTTGTTGGTCAGGCTTTGATGTGTTCATGTACTTTGAATGTGAAAAAAGCATAACATGGAGGATATAGACAAAATGTGCTGCATTTATGTGATTAGAGAGTTTAAACAAAGAGCAAGAAAAATAATCAGGTGTGACAGGCATATAAATAATTTAAAACATTTGCTTGTTAATCATACAAACATCTGTTTTGGTTAAGAAGTGATATTAGGTGCTTGTGAGAGATGAGCAGCCCTGATGAGCCCTCGATGACAACCGCAATGCATTTTGATGAGAAACACAACAGGAAACCATCAAGTTCCGACCATAGCATGGAAACACTCTTGTGGGCAGCGTGACATCTAATGCATCTATACCCACATAGTCCCCCCCTCCTCCTCCTCCTCCCAGCCCTCTAAACAACCTCGATCGACAGCTCAAACAGCGTCTGATTACGGTGCCTCTGTGTATTTAAGAAGCTTTTTAAGCTCTGGGCATCATTTGCATGATTACATGTAATCTGATTTATCTGCTGCTTTGACAATAATGCGCTAAAGCGCGCACAGCAGGAAGCAAAGGTTTCTATTCAGATTCATTCATCCAGCGTCAGTCTTGTGTTTATGTTTTGTGTCTGTGTTGTCTCCCCCAGGGGAAGCACGAGTTACTCCACCGGTGACATTTTATGTCTGTCTTACTTTGCTGTGATTAAGTTTTCACACCAGGGAATTTATTGCTTGTATGTGGTTTTTGTTTTTTTTGCTTTTCGTTGTGTGTGGTTCTCCTCAGACAGGTTTTTCTAATCTATAAACCTTCACAGACTTGGGCACAACGAGATTAGGGAAGATTAAGTGGTGCTGTGAGAAATGCAGGCTTAGCGGAGCTTGCCAGAACAGGTAGGGGATAGATAGATGTATGTATGTGGAGCAAATACATTACACTGTCGTCGGGAATTCAGGGTTTTAAATTTCTAAACGTTCAAAGACCTCGTATTTTATGCTGTCTACGAAAAGAGAGAAAAATGAAATTGGGGCTCTTCTGACAGCAGTAAAGGTAAAGTACGACTACGACGACAAATTATTTCAATTGTTTGAGGAAGTCAACAAAGAGTCAGCTGTAACAAAACAAAGTATTTGCACTACTTAGGCTGTCAGGTCCTTAAACTCCCCTTTAGCCTCATTTAGGAACAACTCTCAACTCCCTGCAAACAAATTAACAAATACAGCTGCTGCATAAAAGCTACAAATACAAGACCATTTAAGCATATTAACAAAATTGAGCTTTTCTCTCCCTCTTTTTGTCTGCACAGGGAAGTTGTCCCTGAATTTGTGAGATTGATATGATTTCCTCAGTTTGGTGTCCCCACAGGCTCCTGAACCGGGCTCCTAATGGGCAACCCTGGAGTGGTAACGCTAGCACTGGCGGTGCTAATAAGGCTACTATATCTACTGCAAACTCCAGTTTGGCCTGATAATATCAGCTTGTTATGAGAGAGGAGATCTAGCCTTCTCTCCCTGTGGCCCAGAAAGAGGGCGGGGGAGGCCGGTGAGCCGTATTTTGGTCATAATTAAAGCTTTGTCTCATTAGGAGGTGAGGAGTAGGACAAACAGTCTCATTATGAAAATACTGAAACAAGCGCATTATGAGGAAATAATCTATTTTTGAGGCGGCAGCAGCCTTGGGGCTTGAGGCTGCATGGTTGGCAGGTTGAAGCTGGAAGAAAAGTGGAATGTTCACTGTGCTTGTTCTCCATGACAACACCTCTTTACTGCTGCACCTCCAGAGGATGCATGAATCTGTCTGGGGCGATGTGATCGAGTATCGGCAGTCCCAGCGCCACTTACTGGAGCAGTGTCGGAACTCGAAGCGGACGTGCGACCCCCGAAACATGTCGACCGGGATGGGGAGCTTGATCTGCTCCGCCCAGCGCGGACTGTTGTTGTGGTACAGCACCAGGGAGTGGTACTCGTCCCCACCTGGCTCCCCCGAGCCGGCAGCCACGTGACTCTGAAAGACGGAGAGAGAACGAGACAGTGAGCAGAGCGGGAGGAGGCAACTGATGCAGAGAAAGAACAGGAAGTGGAGAGAGGAAATGAGAGGCCATGACAGGATGTGGTATAGAGCGAGCACGCGATGAATTAATATGTGAGACATGGGTCGAAAACCGTACACACGCGCCACAAATGCTAATTGAGGAAGGAATGACCTGGTTTGTGTGTGTGTGTGTGTGTGTGTGTGTGAGGGTTGAATGCGCCACGGCGGCAGAGGCGCGGTGGCAGCAGGGTTATATTTGAGTCTATTTTCTTTCTGAGGCCGAGGCTGCGCAGGAAACCACAGAAGCAGACTGTCACTGTGCTGCAGCAGAAATGAGCAACACACTGGAAAGACACTTCTCAGTTTGTCACCTGGGTCAGCGATATTTAAATAAAGAGCTTGGCTCCAAAAGAAAGACACATACTATTTAGTAAAAAGGTGAGTTGAATAAGATCTTAAATAAGGTTTTTACTGTTCTTAAAGTACTTCAGAAATTAAGAATTTTCCTGATAACAGTGACGGTCTTTGTGAAAAAGATGTTTTCTTACCTTGAGGATCTGTCCGTCAATATCCAGCACGTACACGGTGATCTCTACGTTCCTGGCGACGCTCTTCCCTCCCTTCTCAAACTCTCCTTTCTCCAGTGCGATGTAAAGGTCATTCCTCATCTCTCCTGTAGGAACAGGGGAAAGAAAAAAAAGGCGACAGGGCATTGATTATGCATACGAGCAAGAATTATTAATGATCTGTCTGCAGCTTGACGACAACTTCTGGTGTAATAGTCCGTGACAGCGGTGGACAGCTTTTACATTGTGGCCATTTAAAGATAAATCTTCTGCTGACATGACATCTAAGCTTCAGCTCATGAACTTTGACCACCTGAGAATGCATGATTTAGAATATGCCATATCAGATCCTGTAGCGATACTACCAGTGCAGGTTTTGTGGCTGATGGTTTTGAAGAGCTATACGAATATAATATGATTTGATTGGGTTATCTGGCCCATATAGGGGATATAATGTTTACACATGACCGACATACATGTGCACAATGAAGAAAAACAGTGTATACAGAGTGTGGGAATCATAAAAACAAAAATATGACCCATGAACTCTGATGCAACTCTGAGTCTTTGGTCAAGTGGAGTGTGAGGGAATAATCCTCGGAAGTAATATTCGTTTTTTTTTTGTTCTTAATGCAGCTGAATGCACAATGTCTGGCTTGGGCAACACTTTAATTTCCTTCTGTAGAGGAAGTCAAAGTGATCTGGGTGAGAAAGGACAGGCCTGTTTCCTCTGTAGTCTGACACATTGTCAAATAAGTTCCCTTAGTGTGTGCGTGTGCTCATCATATCTCCATCTCGAGGGTCAGCATTGATTTTCTGCTCTTAACAACAGTAACCATGGCAACATTAGGCATTCTATACACACACATACTGTCGGCTGGCAGCGCACACACAAAGACTTCAGGAAGGTAGACACACAAGGGAGCAGTTTTCTTACGTACAATGGGAAAACAGGAAGTGGGAAAGGTAGGGGGCAGAGCTGCTGGACGAGGAAAAGAGTGAAAGAAAAAAATCGGAACAAGACACAAAGAGACACGAATCCAGCAAAGAGGGAGAGTGGGGGGAAAAGAAGGGGAGACGGTTTCCTGAGCCCAAGGGCAGAGGTACACTTGCAGAAAAAAGGGTGAGAGCGCTCAGCGTTCAGGGTTTGTAGTCAGACAAAGACAAAGACAGTGAACATAAATCTGTGTTAGTGAGACGCTGGGGGACCCACAGTCTGGGCTTCCTCTTTATCTCAGTGACCAGGCAGCACACCTCACTTATTTAAAAGAACTGCTCTGCTGAGGACAAAAAAAAAGAATAAAAATCAGTCCCCTGACGTCCAGCGCTCATAAATGAATGAGGAGACAAAGGGTGAGACAGCTCATTCAGCCGCTTTCCCTTTGATACGTTCCCTCCTGTATATGTAAATATCTTACATATTACATCATGAGACATTCAAGTGGCTGTACATTTGTCACCTAGGCAACGAGGCCCCATCCAGATAGGCCCGGGGGGGGGGGGGGGGGGGGTTCTGCAGGGGTCCTTTTTCGAGCAGCAGGCTGTATGAGTGATGTCTATCTACCTGAATCAGGGAGAATATTTCATCTATCTGAGGGCGCCCTTAGGTGGAGATCACTCACGCAGCGAGCGTTACCAAGGCAACTACAGCAGACGGGATGATGATGAGGCAGATCAATGTCTACTATATATAAACACTGGAAAACACATCATTAAGTTCTTAGCCTCAAGGATGCCAGCTAAAATATCAGGTCGGAGGTACATATTATAAAGATATAGATATAAATTAATTCAGTTTACTTAGGAAACAAGTGTAGATTATCATAAAGAAAAAAACATTTAACTGAGAAAGCAAAAAAACTGGATTGTTTTTTTTATAATTTATTGGTTGGAAATTGTAGTTTTGATGAATAAACTAAATATCGCTCCTCCAGTGATCACCACACTTTACTTTTCCAGGAAGAAACGGTTTCCAAGGAAGTTAAATGAGGGAATTAAAAAAACCAGAAATCCCCATTTCTTCTAACCCAGCTGTAAGCATAACAGTAAATAAATTACGAGTTTTTTAAATGTCCAAATAATTCCAGGAAGTCTCAAAAGAAGCTAAATAATTTAGTTAGGCGGTAATACTGTGTAGGGCTGAGTTGTTCATCCACCATCAGACTAGTTTGTCTATTTGCATGAAACTAAAAATAAGGAAACTTCTCAAAATTCAGTGAAGCCAAAACAAAAACTAAAAAATAATCCAAAAACTTTAACACACAGAGACAGAGACTCTGGTGCACGGACATCTTTTTATACATCTTTGGTACATGTCTGTTCATTCAGATGTGAAGGTGACTCTTAGATCCACATAGCAAGGACACAACGTGCAATAAGCAGGAAAGTCCTCTTTTCAGTTTTTTTTGCAATGAATCCATGTTCTTTCAATCATCCAGGACTAAATTGAGTTTTTCATTTCTGTATTTCTGCGGTCAGCAGTGATATAACCTAAAGCCATAGTTTGTTAAGTTTCAGCTCAATTGACTAATGTATTATCAGATATTTTCATTTTCTGAGCCTGATTTCACCCATCGATTTGTTGGTTCAAAATAATTTCTTATCTGTTTTTTATGTAGGCCTATTTATTTATGTATCATGTAGCACTAGATGAAGTTTAACTAGAGATGATTTCAGAAGGAGGACAATTGAACATCTGGCTCAAGGTTGCGGAGGACGACAGCTTTGCTTTCTTTCAAACACTTGCTCTGTAAGTTCTGGTTCATGCTGTGTTCGTGATGTTCTACCTGGCATGATGACGTCGGAGAAGCCCAGTTTCCTGGTGATGGACACGCCGCGGGTGAACAGGACCATGTACTCCCGTCTCAGCTGCTCGATGTCACCGTGGAGAAGCTGCAGAGCCACCGCCAGGCCTGAAATGAAAAAACGGCAACATTTAAAACGTATATAGTACATTTGTATTTGCAGCAACAACATGGCCATTTTTAAACCTCATATATTCTACCAAAGACACAAATAATGTATTTGTGAACTCAGAAAAAATGTTAACAAGGGAATAATTCAGCTGGATGGACCATATCTGTTAAACCTGCCATCTTCTACACGTAGGTCCATAAAAATAGCATGGACGCCCAAATGCAAACAGCCTGTGAGACAGGCACCGCTTTTTTTTTAACAGGAGGAAATCCTACATAAAGGCTGCTGCCTGGAATCAATATCCTTATGCAATAATTTCAAATGTCAGCACAGCTAAATTAAAACAAAGCTCCAGATACACAGCTCCTTGATGTGCATGTGAGTGTCTGTCAGTGCTCATGACAAGGAGAGGCAGATACATTAAGAGCTAAACAGCAAGGGAGCACACCAGAGAGACAAGTCGACGATGACGATTATTGCTGTGGATGTTTTCAGGAAAGTTGGGCGGCAGCGGTGAAATGGTTCATTAGCTTTGCGAGAGATTTCCGTCACTGAGAGTCAACAAAGAGACGTGACTTGTTTGTAAACGTGTTCGCGATGTGCCAAACTAAACAGAGCAGCAGAGACAGAGCAGGAAGAGGTTGAGGGGAAAAAAGAGGTTTCAGGTTCTCAAGCTGGAGCCAAATTGAGTATCTCATAGAAACGCACTAATATAGAAAACATAATTCTGTCATGTGTGGATAATGTTCTTGTTTTATTAAGTTATGTGGAATGGAAAAAAGGAAATACTAAGATGCCAGGTGGTTTACAATCACTTTTTAAAACATTTTCCGAAACATCTTTCTGTGGCCATGATACCTCTTTCTGGTAAAACACAAGTCTACTCTTAGTCGAAATTTAGACAAATATTGAGTCAACGGGGTTTGCCTTTGTACGGCGGTACAGAGCTACAGCTAATACCCTATCTTGCCATGTTACCTCGACTGTGGCTGCACGCCAAATTCAAATTTGTCTTGCCACAGTTTGTGAGGTGTTTTTCTCTGTTGCTGCATTGTATAGCTTTGTGCAGCAATATCGGCGACCATAAAGTTGTTGAACTGTGAGTTTTCTCACATGTGAGAGCCCGTTTTTCCCTCTTTAGCGCATGGTCACAAATGCGCGAAGGCGAAGCAAATATCACCACCACACCAATGTATTTATTCATTCTCCACCAATGTGGAGTTCAACTTTGGTGAACTTTGAACCTCAACTTTGACCCTTGACATTCGCAAATCTGATCGGTAACAGTCGGATCCTGTGGCCCCATGAGAGGGCCGTTTATTTGCGAGAATGTAAACCTTCCTACTGCCTCAGATTGAATGAATTCTGTGGGAAATGCTGCAGAGAAAGTGAAACAAAACTCCTAGATCCGTATTTGGAGCCATACCAAAATAATAAATAATTCAAACCGACACACAGTCCATCAACTGTAGTTCAAAGTGGCACAAAGGTCCGGTGGGAATTGAGAGGAGAGTCCCATTAAGTTCAGGGGAGAGGTTTTTTTTTCCACTCAGGCCTAATCTGCTGGCCCCTTAATGTGGATCAAGCCTTTGGCATCAAAACACACATTAACACAAACACAAACATGCTCTAAAAGCTACAGCCGGGCTAAAATTAGGCAGACCAGATTCATTACTATTCTGCCTGAAAGATGGAGCTGAGGCTGATAAAATAAAAAAGAATAAAAAAACAATCTCAACCCTTGCTCCTCTCTGCCCACCCGGCCTGCCTCGTCACAAACTCCAAAACAAAACGTTGGAGTTGTCGCAGCCTCTTCTGTCGCTGCCTACGCCTGCGTGTGGAGGTGGGAGCCGAATTAACTACCTGACCTGACTCACGCTCAGCCAGAGTCTTATGAAAGACGCTTCAACAGTTATACTGGGCTACAAGCGAAACGAAAAATCAACCTCTCCTCTCATCAACTCTACGTCTCGTCTTTCGAGTTTGATCATCCCGAGAGTGACCCTGAAACATGCAGGTAAAGAAGAATGAGATATTCATTAGGCTACATGCGGACAAAACAACTGTCTCTCCCTCGCTGCCGCTTTATTACCCAACAACCGCGTGTTCTTTATATTCTAAGGGCCGTGCATTCGTCTCTCCCCTGCTAATTGGCTGCTAATAGGAGACTTCTGGCACGCTGCCAGGTCTGTTTAAGAGGAGAGGATCACAGCGGCTCACACACACACACACACACATACACACACTCGTGCAAAGACGAGGCGCACAAATGGCACACACATATACGCACATTACGTTATCTCAGTCCACTGCACTCTTGTTTTAATTGCCCTCCTGACACTAAGTATAATAAATGGTGGCCTTTAAATTATGCAGGGTGTTCCATAACTCCTGCACGGACATTTTACTGAAACATGCTGAAGAGGAGACCCTGACCTGTTTGCGAAAGATGATGCGTTCAAGTGTTACGTATTCTGTCATGTTTCTCCACGGCAGAGTATTCCCCCCTTTGGAAGGAATTGACTTTTCAGACGAGTAGCACTGAG
Source organism: Limanda limanda (assembly GCF_963576545.1). Lineage (NCBI taxonomy): Eukaryota > Metazoa > Chordata > Actinopteri > Pleuronectiformes > Pleuronectidae > Limanda > Limanda limanda. Next base: position 12,581,123 of record NC_083636.1, read on the forward strand.
CGGTTAGCGATGCTACAGCTGTTTTGCATGAAGAGTGGGCAGGACACTGTGATGTACGTGCAATTAAAGGCAAGAAAAATAAAAAGCAATCTCAGACATTAAGGCCATGAGGTTTATATGTTCTCATTGTGTCTGATGCGGGTTTTGTCCGCCCCAGATTCCTCCCACAGTCCAAACACACACAGGTTAAGAAAAGTTCACTCTTCATGATGAAACGCAGTTTGGAGAGCAGACATACTAGTCGGGGGTCTCACTAGGTGAAAGTTCATGTAGTGTGTGACCCCCTGACGCGAGGCATGTATGAACATCTCAAGACCGCAAGTTGTGAAAGAACGCACGCAAGAAAGAAGAGAGTCTGAATAATCCTCCTGCTCTGCTGTGTAATCACAGGTCACAGGCTGGAGGAGAGCTCAAACGGTTCTGTTGACAGTTGTAAAGAACGGACACATTTTTCTACAGTCTAGATATTAAGTCTGTTTTGGAGTCTGATCTCTCACCCAAGTCAGCTGGAATAGAATCCAGTGCCTTGTGACCCTCACATGATAAGCAGGAGGGACGGATGTTACCTAGAAATTTTTAGTTTACTTCAAACCAGTTGTTGAATGTGGATCTTCAAAAAGGCAACTTGTCTCAAACGTTACCAGTCCTACTCACGCCAGAGGCAGAGCAGAGTGAATGTGTGTGCGTGTGTGTGTGTGTGATGTAATTAAAAGGGATAGAGGAAGTTAAAAAGAGCCAATCCGAGCACAGTCCTTGACAAGTGAAACTGAACTATGGGAGCTAATAAAAATGGTGATTAATACACGCAGCCCAGACAGATGAATGGTGCTCATAACACGTAAATGAAACCTGGTATCGAGCGTTCATTATCTTTTAAAATTGAAGCGATTACCTCTGCCTTGTGATTAAAGCGCTTTTTCCTTCATTTCATGGGATCAATGTCAAATTCAGATAAGTGGTGGAAACAGTCTTTTGGGACAAAGTTGTGTGAATTAGCTGCAGCTCTTCTCTAATGCACTTTGAAAGAGGAAGCACTGCAGCAAATCGGCCCGTTCGGCCAGATCAATGTCTCGGGGGGACAGTTGATCAATAGCTAACATCCAAGTGTTTGTGATAAACTGCAGCCAGAGAAGGACACAAACTCATTCATATAATTCACTTACGTCTGTTTATGATGTGTGTGTGTGTGTGTGTTTGTGTTGGGGGAGTGTGCATAATGCTGTCAAATCAAAGCCTGAAGCAAACACGTACAAGATGGAAAAAAACATCACAAGGAAATACGGTTTCTCCAGGCAACATGCAGCCTTCTGTCAGTGAGGTTTGTTTTTGATGAGAAAAAGTCTTAATGACAACCAGCAGGCACAAAACACTGTGCAGCTTCTACTGGAGACACACATACTCATCAGTTGTCTGCTTTAAGTTTAACTACAACAATGATATCTGTGCTTACTAATCTCTACTTGAGTTTTTATTTACAGTTTTTTGTAATAAAATCTATGATTAAAGTTTAAAATATCAAGCCCCAAATACATTGATATGTTGGGGTTTGATAACGATATCTAGGAAATCATTGCCAATTTTTTTATATATGTATGTCGGCCGATATATCAGGATCGGAAATGTTTTACTACCTTATATCGTCCTGAGAGTCCATTTAAGTGCCATTCCTCAGTTTTATGTTTTATCCTGAATTAATATAGACTTTTGAGTCTGCTCAGAAATGCAAACGCTTTACATCTCCACCTGAGATTTGAGCTGGATGTTGCAGTTTGGTTATTCGCGGCTTTGTAGTCATTCAGTTTAATTACCGTATCCCTTCAAGCCTATTCATGATAATTCGAAAACACTGGAGCTGTACGACTTCTCCTCAAGTAATTATTGGTGTTCGGAGCGAAGGTAGAAAGAGGAGCTGACTCAGTAGATCTGTCTCACAGATTCTTGACATTCATATCATGTAGCCTCATCTTCCATCGCTTCAGTTTGCATGCTTCACACTCCTTCAACAATAATCAACCAATTCTATGGAGCCGGGCTGTAATGTTCCTATAAGAATACACGAGGGAGACGTGAGAAGACAACCAGCTGGGTGAACGTGGAAAATGAACATTTACCATTATGAAAATTACAGCCTGGAAAAAAGTTTGCATTTATGTAAATCACATCAAGGGATGAACGATTTGACCTGCCGATGCAAACAGCTGCACAGCGGCCGACGCCTTTGAACGACTACAGCACGTCATCTCGCTTCCTGCTTCTGACTCCACTGCACCTTGTAATTTGAAATCACAATCAAGACGTTCATCATCTGTTTGCATACACAAGATTATTGGCAACACAACTCCTCTGACAGCTGTAGCTTGATGATTTCTTTGGGGGGAAAAAAGCTGTCTGTAATCCACAGGAGGGATGTACAGCCCTCGGAGCAAAACAATCCTTTCAAATATCAGATGACATTTCTTTGACGTTTGAAGAACTCCGTGTCTTAATTCTCCGCCAACCTGTTGCTACGGGAAACTGCCGACGTTGTTGTTCCATATAGTGCAAACGAGTTTATTTATAACAAATCCTCTGAGTGAGTTTGCAACAGCGAGCTCCCTGCATGTGAAGAAAGAGGAACTTCCCACGCACATAAACGCTGAGTCAGACTGACCGGAAGCTGATTATCACATGGAAAGAGGCTGATGATGATGCAAGTGAGCTGCTGAGTTTGTCTTCACGGGATAATGGATGACTAAACCCCCTCGTTGTTTTAAATCTCAAGCGCGATGTGTAAATGTGAGGAAGCAATATTGGTTAAAAGAGATGTGGCTCTTACCGGTGTTGGATCCAGACAGGTTGTATCTGGAGTTGGCCTTCTTAATGATGTTCTCATGGATCTGGTGCCACTCGCTCTCTGTGTTACACCTGAGAAACAGATAATGAATAAAATGGAACAAATGAACTAGAGATTTTCATAATTGGAATTCCAATAACCGAGTCTTGAACTTTATTGAATTTCGGGTGCTCAGGAGAAACAGAGACAAAGATAACACTGGTTCCTTAATTTCTCATAAGGCAACAAATCCAAAATCCCCAATTTGAAACTTTCTGATAGAAATTTGTGGTATCCAAACCCATGCAGACGTTTTCACAGAAGAAACAATTCAACTGTTTCCACAGGCTGGATTGTTGGCTTAAGAAAAGTGACTTTTTTCTCTAAAATTGGATGCAAGTTAACTTAAGTTGTCCCAAGAAATTAGTAGCGTGTCTACTAGGCTGTTGCCTTAATGCAGATCGAATTCCTATTTGCAATGGCCACTCATCTAACATCTTTCAACCGAGAACTTGAATGCTAATCCAACTGGAAGCTCTCAGTCTTAGTGCAGGTGTAGAGAAAGCGGTTGTGTTTTCTCCTGAGCTCAGTGTATTTGGCCAGTCAGTCTGATCCAGATATAATCTAGGTCAAACTACTGTGTCGACAGTAGCCTTCTCTGTCCCTTGGGACATTGTGCAGACTGGAATGGATCACAGAACACTTCCTCGGCTGTTGGTAGACGGAAAAAAAGCAACAAAATACACAACCTCTGAAGTGCAAGAGGGAAAAGTGCAACCTCTACCTTCTGTTTGTGAAATGTTGATGCTGCTGCCAGTTAATTAGACTATGAGGTAATAAGATGACTTGAATTGAATTGCCTGCAGTTGCATGGAGCTTCTTAAAAGGCAATTGTTGCACTAGATTCTTGAGTTGTGAGTTGCGTCATGATGGTATATTTGGAAGAAAATAACTTAGGTGTTAGTTGTCTGCAGTGACTTACGCATAAACCTTGAGCAGGTGGTCGTCCTTCGAGTCAGCGGTGAGGAGATCGGCGATGCTGACGACAGCACAGCCGAACGGCCGCCGGTACTGCACACTGCACAGGTTCTTCTTCTCCCCTGCTCCCATCCTCCCTGCACACAAACACAAAGAGGGACAGTGCCAACAGAACTGTTATTAAAGCCTGAGGGATTTGAAGACAAATAAAGCATGTTGTGTTCAGAAGATTAAAGAAGCAGCATCGTAACTCTCACCTATTCTTACGATGTGCACAACGATGTAGACGTCTTTTCGCAAATCGCTGCTTCCCAAATCCTGACAGATGACACGGGGAAATACACATTAGCATCCAATTCAATCATTGTAAACGTGTTGCAGGGCACTGACTGAGCGTCTTGGTTTTGTCTGCATAATGTAGCATGACAATGTTAGGTCAGCTCTACACAAGTTTAAACTACTACACCACTCACCACAAACAGCGTGCATTGTCTCTCTGTCTTCTCCGGCGACTTGGGCAAGCCGCTCTTATTCAGCCTGACGAAGAACCTTTCACTGTACAAGAGTAGATACAGAGAGAGAGAGAGGGAGAGAGAAGGAACACACACTGAGATGAATGGGGTCAGGAGTGACGGCTGGCTGTCGTCGTAAACAACCGCATCCAAGCCACAGCTAACAGGAACAGAATAAAGATTAGAAACAATGTCAGAAATGTCAAGCACTGCACGGTGGGCACTGGAGAAATGTCTTCAAAGTTCAAACTTCAAACTGAAGCGGTTGGAAAACAAGATCGCGAGGCGGGAGAGAGACAGGCAGACGGGGGTGCTGAGAAAGACGGAGGAAAAAAAAGAAGATATACAGAGTTTGAATTTCTGAACCAAATCCCTAACACAGAACGTCTGTAACACATCCGACAGAGAGCACCTCCACACTGGCTCCTGCACCGCCAGATAAAATATTCATGGTGTTGTTGCATGCTGTGGATTCTCGCTGACACTTTTTAGCCCAGATACTGGACCGTCAGCAAAAATAGTGACAAGCTGACAAGAAGGAATGCAGAATTTCAGTCGTGTAACAGCCAAGCTGGTTTCATAAATCAAGTGGTTGTGAAAGGGGCGAGACTGAAACCATTACCAGCACGTTGAATACAGAAGGAAACTGAGAAACTAACTGATAAGAGCTGCTCAACAACGAAGACACTATGTTGTCAATGGGATTTTTGTATAAAACATACAGAAATAATTGCATGATTCACAAGTGTAATTGCTTGGTTCAGTCAAGTGAAATAAAGCTGTTTGTTTAGCATAACCATCCCAATGCCAGTGAATGTCGACCTTGGAAGTTACACCATAGTAAATATGTTACTTAGATAGAAAGAGACAAAGCAGACACCACAAATACAAGCCTGTGGACTTCATCCCTCTGTCCACAGAACTATAAGTTTGCAGCTATGCAATAATAGATCAGAAAAATGTTGTTTCTTACTGATGCGAAACTGGAAGAATACAAATATCTCATGTGGACAAAGAGGCGCCATACACGAGATGACACCGACGAAGATGTCAACGTGGAAAGACAAGGAGAATCAAGAGCGTTTGGCGATGAGGGCCGATGCCAAAATTCTCAAAAAAGTTGCAGGGACCAATTTACAAACTTTTATGTGACTGAAGTAGAATGAATACAGCATGCCTTGCCCCCTGCAGGCTCTACCAAGACTCCACCCACTCATCTGAAATGTTCCTGTTGTTGGGAACGTGACTGATCCTGACCTTTCCTGCTGTGTTCTTCATATGTGAAAGACAAACCCTAGAAATATCCAGACCAAATTTTTTAGATTCAAAGTTCATGTCTGAAAACAGTCTAGGAGTAATAGATAAATCAGTCTGGGCCAAAGTGGTGGAATGACCAGGTGACCGACAGACTGACATCCCCATCCCCAGATCTGCGATGCTATAAACAGCTGCACTGAGACAGTGTGGCTGGCTTCCTGTCTGGAAAAACACTGAATCACAGTTTGGATCTTTTGAACACACTCGTCAGTGAGACTTTGAAATATAATAGTTCAAGAGCAACACAGCGAGCTCGGAACAAACTGCCTGAATAGAACAACCCTGGCCTCAAACGCCCAATGCAGCCGTTCGTGCGCAGGCGTCCAATGAAGTGCATGTCGGGCAAAAACAGAAAGGACGGACACAGATCGCCTTTTGGTTCTCTTTGTGCTCCGTCCTCTCTCGCTCGCTCGCTCTCTATCTCACACGCACTCTGGAAGCGAGCGGGAGGCCTCCTGCTGGGCCCCGTCTCATCCTGGCTGGTGAGCTGTGGGCTAATCCAGTTAGGTGACTTTCACAGTCCACTGATAAGCAGAGAGAAAACCTTGTAATGCACTGGCGGCTGATAATGAGCCAAGTCGTTGGCAGGGCTAACAGGCGAGGCTACGGCGGGGCCCATTCACACCAGAACAGAGTTTACCCCCACAGATCCTATATGACTTGACTTCCTGCTGCATGCAGCTACAACGGATTAGGATGTTTTATAATAGCTTGAGCTATTAAGAGCTGTTACTACAAGCTTGGAAGTTGTCATTGCTGCTTTCCTCACTGTAACTCAGTGCATCTGTGTATGTAGGGCAGTGGGTGCCCACGTTTGAATTAATTAGGCGCCTGATTATTAATTATACAAATGCTTATGATTTTTCAAACATGTATTCCTTCAGTAGAGTTCTCCTTTTTATCGGCCGTATAGGAGTAAACCAGTCGAGAGCCAGTTAGCTTTGGACCCGGTTGCTCATCATTAGCCGCTCCCCGTAACTTCCCAGGCCATTTATCCCAACATATGGAGACGGATTCCTTTGCATTAGACATGAGACTTGCGTGCATGCATTCCTCAACCCTAATTAGTGCTCTATTGTTGAAACCCCAACCACCAATTAACAGCCACTCCTGCAAACACAGACACACACACACGCCAGCCCTCTGCTTCCCTTCGCACGCCCTCACAGCTGCAGCGTGTTGATCACCCGAGCTGCGAGGACCAGCGTCCCCCAGTGGGACCTTATCTCTCTCTATCACCACTCGCATTAACATAACATGAATAGGCGATTTCCCTCCCCTCCGGGCCCCCACAGCGCTCGCTATTCCCTCTCCTGATATCGATGATTGCATTAGGAGCTGTGAGCTCACCCGACATGGGGACTGAGGAGAGGGGATTGGGATAGTGACTGACTGGCGTGTAAAATACTGGATAAATTAACTGCCAATTGAGCCTACCATCCCCAACAGCTAATCTACTCTTAGAGGCCATGTGCAAAGGCTAGAAATGACTTTTGAATGGAAAAGACAAGGAAAACTTTACCCTGAAACACACAAAAGTGTCTTTTCCTCTGGTCAAAAACCCACTAACACACGCTAACATTTGGCTTTTGTCTGCAACGGGAATTGAGACAAACATCATTTACCCCTCTGGTCAAATTAATCTGCAGTAAACACTGGTTTTAATTGACTCCAGCTCCAGTTGGCAGTAATGGAAATCACGTCTACTGGCAATGATGATGTTTAAATGTGTTCAAAAACCTGTGTGCAGACTAACATTTTGTAAAAGGGTTGAAAAAATAAAAAGAATTGACAGCAGAGTCATGCAGAGAGACACAAATGCACACTTAGCCTGAGGTCTCTTCTGAAAGAACACACACACACACACTGCACACACACTGTACACACACGCTGAGAGTCCAAGTCCAGCCATCCATGGATGACCTTGTTAGACGTGAGCGGAGGTCAAAGTCTGAAGAGGGAAGTGCAAGTGTGCGAAAAGTTGCCATAAATGTGTGTTTGTTTGGAAATAGCCACTAAACACAAACAACACAACAGAGAGAGCGGGAGGATTGTGTGAGGATGGTACAGCATTCCCCTGTGTGTGTGTCTGTGTGTGTGTGTGTGTGTGTGTGTGTGTGTGTCCTGCTGAAGAGCCATTCAAGAAGTCTGAACTGAGCACAAAGAAGCTGCCATGGTGCACAGGGGCTGCTGGTGTTGGCACAGTGCAGAAACAACGGGTCGGACACCCATCTGGTCGCAGACACACACTCGCACACAAACCCCCGGCACTGAGGGAAGCGCAGAAATGGCTCCCTGCCAGGCAGCTTGTGTAAATGTGTGTGTGTCTGCTTGTGTGCGACCAGACAGTGAGAGACAACGTTGGCAAGCTGCCATTGCAAGATTTTCCTTGAAGACAACCGATGTCATTGCCACACACACACACACACACACACACACACACACACACACACACACACACACACACACACACACACACACACACACACACACACACACACACACACACACACACACACACACACACACACACACACACACACACACACAAACAAAAGACACAATGGTGAAGACCTTTCTCTGCCTTTTATCTCCCAAAACTGAAAATTTGTAATTAGCTGATTTACGAAACAAGATAAACCGTATTGAGGAAAGCTTTGTTTTAGTTCACTATTTTTGCTCCATGCTGTATTCACTTTGAATAAATGAGCATCTTGTTTGCAATATACACTGAATATCTGAAGCTGCAGTTGTGTGATAAAGGTTTTCGCTCAACAAGTAAAATCGACATTATTATGTTTCATTTAATGCAAATCAAAGTGTAATACAAGAAAGAAGTGGAGGAGTCTAATGACTCATACCTGGCTGAGATACTTAAGCTTTAAGAAAGAGAGATCAAGACAGACGGAGAAAGAGAAAAAGAGAAACATAATGACAGAGCCGGTAAGAGACAGCGCTTCAAGTGGAACTTAATTTGATGCTACTAGGTGGCCATTACCCATTTCAAGACAAGGCACAGACTGGGGATCAGAGAAAATGTACCTGCATAACTGCCAAGCCTTATAGCTTACACCCAGATTCTGGATGTATGTGTTAAAAGAAACAGGAGCATATTTAAATACACTTTGCAGGTTAAAAGTGCTTCTGATCTGACGATATATTCTGCGCTCAGAAGCTTGTTGTTCAGGGAAACGTTTACGGCTTTCAAACGTGAAATGAAGTCCAGACATTCTCCTGAAATTGTCCGAAGGGGCTGTAAGTGAAAACGCAAATGTTTACGTTTATCCTGCAAGCCGCCTGGTAAGATTTACAGGAGACGTACTAACCCATCTGAGAATACAGTGGGAAAACAGTGGGCACAAGTGCTATGGACATTTTCCTGTTGTTGTGAATGGGTCTGACTCCTGCTGCCTTCTTCTAATGTCCGTTCTTTGAAACAGCATTTTCACTTTCCTTGTATAACACAGAGCCCATTTCCTTGGGAGCTATTTATTCACACTGACGAACCTTCTCCGTGTGAGGTTTGAAGAAACTTGCATCAACCCACTTTGCACAACAGTAATTTTGATGACTCATGAATTGGATTTCAGCAGAAAGTAGAAGTGGAGAAACAGTTCCCCTGCAGACAATAATAAAAACAATGAGTCCCATCAATGTCGCCCCCGTTCCTCTGATGTGACCCTAAGGGGCGGAGAGCGGCGTCAAACACGAGCACGACTTATCAAAAGTAATTTCAACCCACTCGTTTCCCCTTTGCCTGATGGATCCGCTTGTTTGTGACTTGCCACGAAATTTCGCTTTGAACTGTGAAACTGAGGAGCTTAAACACAGTGTTCCATTTGGCCAACGCCCAATCAGGAGGCTGCGGTGAGTGTGTTGGCGTGCGTGCGTGCGTGTGCGAGTGACGTGTTCAGACTCTGATGGTGACGGGTCCTTTTATGTGGACAGCAAGGACACTTTTTATGTGAGAAAAATAGCACGGCCTGGCCCACTTTTATGTGTCCAAGTGCGTTTTAACAACCTGCTTCATTTAATAAATCTTCACGAATATAATTAGAGCAGAGTTTGTGGCAAGAGAAGAAGAGAAGCTATTAGAGACAACCTATGAACACACATATATCCTTGATTTAATATCAAAAGTATAATTATCAAATAGCTAAATACAAAAGTGACTGATTTTCCCTCCTTTAATTCAAGCTGCTTTCAGACATGCACCTGGTTTCAGAATTTTTTTCAGAGTTCCTGAAAACGATATAAAAACAGTTAAGGATTATTTTCTCTAAGCTTCTACCTGAGGGGCCGGCTCTCTCGTCCGTCGTAAATGTGGAAGAAGACCTCGAGCTCCTCTCCCAGGTTGGCGCTCATCAGGCTCTTCACGTGGACAAACAAGTGATGGGTGCTTGCAGGCGCGGTGGTCTCCTTCTTACGATGCCGATGTTCCATCTATGGAGAGGGAGGAGAGGAGAGGAAATTTGACCGGGCTAGTGTGCAAATACACACAAATGTAAAGATTCAATAAATAAATAGTGATTAAAATACAAAAATTCTATGCGGTTGTGTGAAAGGTTTGAGGGTCTGGATTTTGGGAGGGTTAAAAAAACTGTCAAATCCATAAGCCCCTTAAACCCAGGCTCAAAGCTTATCAAATTCAGTTAATGCTCGGGGGAAAAAACAACATGTTGGTTCCATCTCTCGAACAAGAGCTGCTGTATTTTAAGTGCAGAGTTTCCAAGTCAAAGATTAATAACATCCCTCTGAGACATCTCATTGTTGGGAGGAGATTTTGTTTTTGCACATTTGCATATATATTTGAAGACAGTCAAAAAGAGATGTAGATTCGGTTGATATTGATTTGAGTTAATATAGCTTGTGATATCGCAGCCTGTCAGCGGCACCTAAGGCTAAGAAGTGAGCTTCATTGTGTGACAGTATCTTTGTTGCCAGGGAATCACACAGTATGTATATAAAGGTGAGAATACAGACGCTCACATAAACACTTTCAAGTGCTTGGTGATGTATTAACGCAATTTGTGCTTTCACAGAAAACCATTATGTCCTTTTTACCTAGAGAAACATGTTACATAATCTCAAACAGGTATAAAAGCAACCAATTTGTATTTATGTACCTCTTATCTTTAAGTAGGCTAATTAGATTATTGACACAAAGACATTTTAGTTGCCGTGATCTGCATCCCTCTTTCAAATGGATTCTTAATCTCCGAGAAATAGGAACAGAAGCTGTACAAATCACGCTGAATACGAATGCATGTGCAGGAACAGTCGCACAACGTAGAATCGAATCACATCTCAGTGTGTGGTGGTGCAGAGGCACTGTCTGATAGTGCATGCTTTATTAAGTTAATCTATACCACAGTATATCAAATAACGCCCCACAGAGCACGGTGCAGCCTTCGTCCTAATCTGCCGTCAAAGATCCAAAAATACAAGGACACACAAATGTATCCAAGCACACACAGAGCACCAGATGGCCAAATGTGCCCCCTGCCAAATGTTGCTCCATATTAACTTCTGTAGTGGGATGTAAATAGATGGGTAAGGGAGAGGGGAGAAGGGAGAAGGAGGAAGATGCAAGGTTAGAGTGCAGTGGAGCATCAACACAGGAACGCATCAGTGAGTATTGAGGGCCAAATGCAGTATATCACCTATATACAGTAGGTATACTACTGGAATGGATCAGTTACCTTATAAAACCACATTTGCTGCATTTTTTTCATCAAGATCCATGACTTATACTCTGAGAAATCAACGAAAATATTGGACACGCACTAAACTTTAACGTGATATTTCTTGACCCATATCACATCTTTCCACCAAGTTCTGTGGGAATCCATCCAGTAGTTTTTGCATAAACTAACTACAAAACAAATTGAGATTTAAAAAGGTTAAAAGGAATGATCTTTCTAGAGAACTGTTACTTGCATCTATTTTGGAAGTTTTATTTTAATCAGGCGGTGCAGCAGAAGCAACCATGTTTGAACACTATTAAAAGGTAAAGTTCAACATTTTGGGAAACGCGTCAAATCTATGAAAGTGTATTTTCATGCTGCAGTGAAATGTGAGATTTACAGCGACTGTCTAAACCACAGGTTCCTAAATGTTTCACCCCCCGACCACTAAAATAACAGTGCCAGAGACCTGAGAGCACTATTATACCAAAAGATATTGATTTGAGGAAGGAAATATAAAATGTGCTACTTGCTCGTGTCAGAATGTTTCCTGTGTTGCTGTAAATTATCCTAAAAGCAAACGATTCTGTCACAGTTTTGTCAAAATCCTTGCAGGTTTTTTTTCTCCGTCTTTCATCTTTTGTTTCAATAATAGCTCAAATGTATTTATTTAATTCTTGTGAAATTGTTTGTTTTTCTTGGAAATCATTTTTCTTTTCCTCGAAACCCCCCAGGGGGTCCCTACCCCTGGTTTGAAAGGCACTGGCCTAGAGGGTAAGAAACAAAATCAAAAATACATTGTACACTTTTGGAAAACAGCTGACTGCACTACATAAAGACACACCCATGGTCCTCTAAGAATTAAACATGACAGATAATTACATCACAAATCATTGTACAGCTGCAATATATGTCAAGATGATGTTTCGTTTTGTCCCGACCGCTCCGGCCTATCTCAGCTCCCAGAAGAAAACACACTGGAGGGTGATTGAACAACAACAAGTCACCAACACTGTTTTTAACCAGATCTGTTTTTTTAATTCTGTGCACAACTGGGCTGAGCTGGCTTTGACGCAGAATGGCTACGTCTTGAAAGGTCTAATTTATGCTGTGGGATTTTATTACGGTGGGTTGTATTCAGTTTGTCATTAAAGCGGCCCGGCGGGAGCACTGTGTGGTTATACAACGGCTTCAGCATGACTAGACACAAAAGGCGTAGACGTGACAGCGTTGTAAGAAGGCTGGCGGGCCTGCTGGCAGCACATAATGCTTCGGGTAACGAGGGGACGCCGAGAGGGAGAGATCGCTGAACACAGGGGGCATGGCCGTGTCTGTGTTTGGCGGAGCATCTTATTAGTGTTGACTGTGTAATCTTTCCATAAACAGCACGACACAGCACAGAGAGGAGTGACTGTCAAAGCACAAGGAGATTCTAAAAAGGAGAGCGGGGTCAAACTGAGGCCAGAGTGAAACAGCCACATCCCTCCACCGTGGAGCCATCTTTCTCTCACTTCCACATCAAGCTTCTTTTTATTCCTCAATAGTGCAATAAATGAGTGTTCAGGTTTTTAAATTCTTTTTAAAGATTTTACTGCAGCACGTCCAGGGTCCAGGCAAAAAAGTGCCTGTTTTCAGGAGTCACATCAAACGAGTCACATTAAAATCTGACCTCAAACTCCAAGAGCTTTGTGGGTCTGTGTGATACTACGATATAAACTTCGTAAGACTCTACCGTCTTTATTTCATTGTGACACATATGTAATACTCGTTGTATTTTTTACCACAAATAGTGCACTACATTTTATTTAGTGCCCGACCAATATGGATTTTTGGGTGTGGTCATCATAAATAAGTAAAATCTAAACGTATATTTAAAAAGCTTTTTCTGTAAAAAAAAAAAAGATTTAGTATTGGCATAATGCTCATATTTGAAATCTCAGATACTAATACTTTTGTGAAAGGGTCAAATTTTATGATTTTTAATTGGCCAAACAATAAATTGGACAGGCTCTGGTTTTATTGCCAAAAATTCATCACAAATGTACACAGATTTTCTTTGGAGAAGTAAAGTAAAAGTCTATGAGTCACCTGTGTGAAATCTCTCTTATTCAATGCACTGACTTTCCTTTATCCTTCTCAGTATCCTCTTTATTTCTCCCTGGGCAGAGATCCCATAATTCCTCGACACAATGCAGCAGTAAAGCTACTGTAGATTTTTTTCACAGTAACACCCCACTGCCCTTTCAACAGACACACACACACAGCCAGACACACACACACACACACACCAGGTAATCTCTGTCTCAATTTAATTAACCCTCACCACAGCGGCTCGATGCAGGATAAAAAACAAAGAAGCTGCTCTCGTAAACAAAGATCTCACAGAAAAAGACTGATGTCATTAAGCTCGAGTGTGTTATGTCTTGTTGTGAGCCAGTGTGTGTGTGACACCAGTGGATGCCTGCGCCTTCATCTCGTCCCCAGTAAAGGACTGGGATTGCAGTCATTTGCTGATTGTGTACTGTACACCATTTAATAGAGGTGCATGAAGCTTTCATCCTGCTGCCTGCTTTTGTTTTGACTCACAAAAAAAGAAACAGATGGATTAAGAGCTTCAATTACCCCTACAAGGGAAAGCCGTCACAGTGTGTGTGTGTGTGTGTGTGTGTGTGTGTGTGTGTGTGTGTGTGTGTGTGTGTGTGTGTGTGTGTGTGTGTGTGTGTGTGTGTGTGTGTGTGTGTGTGTGTGTGTGTGTGCGATACAATTCTCGCCGCACCAAACCAGGGGCAGAAAAGTGGTTGCCACGGTAACAGCGGTTGGGGCTTGGAGAAAGCGGGAAGGATATGCAGGGAAGAGGGGAAGAGGGGAAGGGGGAATGAGGGAGAGAGGTTTGAGGACAAATGAAAAAAAGAGGATATATTCATTTGATGCTCGTACTGGTGCTTATCCAGAGTGGCTAACACTGAAACTGAGGTTGCTGTTTGTTAATATTGTGTAAGGCAGATAGGATGCTCAATTTAGCACAAAATTCGAATATTTTTTGGTTTGTAATTGCCGCTGGATAATTTCCAGCCAACAGGGACACAAATGCCTCAAAAGTAAAATAAATAAGTGAGGCTGGAGTTTCTTCAAGCCTTTGAAGTACTCAGACAAATTGATATTTGTTTGCTATGTGGAGCATGATACCTCTTATAAAATAAGAGTTTCGGATTAGGGTTAGGGTATATGCAGGTTTTCTAAATGTGGGTAAACCCGCTTAAAAGGGTGGTTAACTTCTTTCCCATTGTCAGAAGAATAGCAGTCCACTTTTCCAGTTTAGGGTTTTAACCACATTTTAAATGTCCTCAATGTCTTGTATAGGGGCTTCCTGCATTGCACTCCCTGTGTAGCTTAGCATGCTGCCAGGCTTATCCACGGAGCATTTTATAAGTGGATCCGTCAGCACCAAGCCTAATTGTGTTTTCCATTAGTTGCGATAGATGGTGTAATTATGATGAGAGTGTTGCTGACTGAACTGAGTTTCATATCTTTCTAAAGCTGGAATTGTGAAATCCCAGTTTAAGGGACCTGGTGTGCTTAGGTGGCAGAATGGTGAAGGTGTGATCTGCCACCTGCCAGCTGAGAGCAAGAGGTTTCACAGACTGCTGTCAGTGATGGATAGCTTCTCTCCTAACCTCGGAGGTTAGCTAGAAGAGAGACACTGGTAAAACATCCCCTCGCCTGCCTGATGCGATCAGCTGACGGATGTTCCTCCCCACGCAGGCTGCTTGAAGCAAGTAGCAGCTGTAAGTCAGCGAGGGACTATTTCAAAACATATTCTTTTCGGCAGAATGGTCACAAACTCGATATATGACTGTAGCTATAGATCAACGGATCCATTTATTATCTCTACAGCCTTTGAGGGCAGTGGCTGACATTAAGCGAGAGGCGGGGTACACCCTGGACCGGTCGCCAGTGAATCGCTGGGCTAACAACCATCATTGATAAAGTTCAAACCTGTGAGGTGCTAACCGTTGCACCACCATGCCCCTACAACAGTTCCACATATAATCAAAATGTACAGAACCATTTTAAGCTATTTTGAGTATATGTATAGCCTTAGATTTGGGGTAATCTCTCTCAACGGATTCTGTAGGTGAGAGGACAAGAGTTTGGGCTGCTGGTTTTCTAATTCTTCTTTGACCAATCACGTATGAGCAGGCTTTGGTTTCCCGCAGGTAAAAAGTCTCTTTGGAGAGCAAGAGCATTGACTGAAATGCATCAGCTTCTTGACTTATCTGCATTTTACAGCTACAGAAACTGTCAGTAAGAGGCTGAGATGAGTTATTTTGGACTTAGCCTCTCATACAAGGACACTTCAGCAGGTAAGTGTTGAAACAGATCCTGTAATCACCGGCACTTCACCCCCCGACTCCCCAGAAGAGAGGAAATACAGATCACGTGAAGAAGAGGTGTAAGACCACTCACCAGTTTGTAAAGCTCTGTGACGCTGATTTCATCTGGGTCCACCATACTGAACTCTTGCCTGGGCACCAGGTCCAAGCCTAGTTGTCTGTAACACAAAGACACACACAGGATATACACAGGATCAGACAGATCATACACATATTACAATGATATTTAATTCATATCTTACTCTGTGGTGGACAAAACAGACATGGTCGACTGAATTGAGAATCATCTACAAGTGCACACACACAGACCAGTGCTGTCAGATCATCCTCGTCTCTGAGGAAGAGATGAAATAAAACAATTCTCTCCCTTTAGCCGTCTGCTCTTCCCGCTGTCCTGTTTATCCACCTTCCTCCAACTGCTGCCCTGCACCTCGTCCTCTCTCCATCCTTTAACCCTCTCTGTTTCTATGTGTCCCTATCCGTTTCTTAGAACTACCTCTCACTTTCTCCTTTCGTACTCCTTCTTTTCCTCTCCTTATCTTCCTCTAGGCCAACTGCTTCTCGGTGACCCAAAACAGAGTGTGTCTCCTTGGCAGCAATAAAAGAGGCAGGCGCGGTCAACCGCACAAGTGCCCACGAAGAGGGGCCTGTCCGGCCATCTCCTCAATAAGGAGGAGGGAAAATGAAGGAGGGTGAAGGGTAAGGACGAAGAGAATGAGAATGAGAGAACTTGTGAGTTTTTTTGTCCTTGTTTCACCCTCATGGCATGGAAAGCAAAGAGAGAATAAAGAAAGAGAGTGCAGGGATGTCTGTGTGAGAGGGGGAATGAGACTTGAAGGAGTGAAGAGAGCGCCTGCAGGGAGGGTAGGTGACAACAAGAGACAGAGGAGCAGGGAGAGAGGAGAAGAGCCCAGGGAGAAAAAGAGAGAGTCGAGAGAAGGAGTGAAAGAAGAGTTAGAGAGCTGCAAGGAACGAAGAGTGAAGCCAAGAAGGGAGAACAAACAAGTAACTCTTTTATGTGAAAACCCAAGTGAAGGAGCTTAATATAAATCGTCTGATTAACGATTCATATTTTAGTGAGTTTGCAGGTTTAATTGTAGCTCATTAACTACAGATCATATATGCTTGTATTATAAACAACCATTAAAATATCATCTATTTCCTTTATGCTTTGCATTTTAAAGCAGTCGTCGTAGAAGAATAACTTCTGCCTCTATCCAGTCGGATATTAAGCTTATTTATTAATTTGTTATATATATTTGTCTGGAAAAGGATGTGATGTAGAATCAAGCAACAGACGACGCATGAACAGACCAAATGTGCACGGCTGAGTCCAAACAGGACCTTTGTCAAGTTGAATATAATAAAACTGTTATCTTGGGGCCAGCGCCTGCAGCAGTTCTTCAAACTGTCTGACAGACATCCTGAAATATGTCCTGAAGTGGCTGTAATCCAGTGAACCAGTGGAAATAACCAGTTCCTCCTCTCAGGTGGACCCAGGTATTTCCTCTCCTCGTTCTCTTTCAAGGTAAAATAAGCACCTGAAGCAGCCAGACTCCTTCTTGTTCTCTGTAACCGTTTCTTTCAAACCACTTGGAAATCCAATTACATAATGTAACCTTGTAACGTCAATAAACACAACAAGAAAGGTCCAACCATCCCCCTAATGATGTTAGTGGCCGCCAGTGGTTGCCTGCTGTGGGTGTGAATGAAGCTGTACAGGAGTTGTGTTTGACCATCCCCAGAGCCGGGACTTTAGTGCAGAGCTAAAGTTCAATCAGAAAGACTTTCTCTATGTCCCATTCATTCCCAGTTCTCACACTCCCACTCCACTTATCAAATAAACCATCAATAGTGTCTAGAACTCAGTCGGCTTCCTATACTACTCAGGGCTTCACCCACCTTACAACCACAATGACATCACAAGGGGTGCAAGATTGACATAACTATAAAGGCATGAAATATGACTGAGATTCATTCAAAAACCAATAAGGTTATTTGATGTGTGATTATAAAACATGGCTCTGCTCTGCGTCTGAAGCCATATTTTGGACAGTTGAAAAGGAATGCCCACTTCCTCTCTGCTCGTCGTCTACTCACTCGTTGCCCCAGTCCAATCTCGCCGTGATGTGCTGCTTGACGTCCCTCATGCGGTCGTGGGTGAGGTGGCCCACCAGCACCTGCCTCCTCAGGTCCAGGATTTCATTCATCACGTGCCAAAGCCGGTGGAACAAATCCCCCTCGCTCTTCTGCGGAGGGAGAAAAACGGAGAGGCGGAAAGAATGAGAGACAGGCGAAGGCGATGAATGAAAGGGGAAATTGACAGATGAGAAGATAGAGGGGGAGGCAATTGATAATGTGAAAAAATTGTTGTAATCAAACCCCAGAAATGTACAAAAGAAAAAAGCGGCACAACAAACAGGAGAAAGCTGTAGAGTTGGAGAAGAAGCGGGCGACCCAGACAGGGAGGCAGACAGAGACCTCGAAATGGATTCGTGCAAATTAGCTTCAACGTCCTGCTGCTTCTTTGCCTGAAATGTATACACTTTGATCCGCAAGTATTCATCAGCTCAATTTAATCAGCACCCCAGATAGCTTAATAGGCCACAAACACAATCAATCTCACCAATGAGTGTGCACGAAAAAAAAGCTTTGACTGTTTGTAGCATTTAAATTACCCAGGGCCAGATAAATTCCCTTCATGAGAAAAGCTACAAAAAGGCCGTTTCGCTAAAGCAGAATTGCTATTTGAATCTGTGTGTGTTTGTGTGTGTGCCGGTGTGTGTCAGATGTTCTTACCACGTAGAGCTGTTTCCACATGGCACCCCAGTCTCGCAACGTGGAAGTCATCTCTGTGATGACGGAGTCTTCGACGGGGGTGACCGTCTCATATTGCCTGCAAAAAGGAAACGGATAAAACCTATTTTCACAGCCTGCACACACATAGATGAAAAAAGAAAAAGGATCATTACTCACCCTTTATTCTTGACGTGGGCATTTTTCAAGTGGATGTAGCTAGAAGGGAAGATCCCCTTTGGAAGGAAGGTAAACAGGTTATTGAGAAGTGCTTCAAATGATCCTCAGCCTTTCTGCAGCATTCGAGTTTAACTGTTTATGTGGAAATGATGCATGTGATCAATAAAGTGTGTTTGTGGGTTAAAAGAAGGAGCTGAAAAATAGATAAAAGCACAGAGCACTGGGATTCAGGACACAAAATAAGATGAAAGTGTGTGTTTGTGTGTGTTTGTGTGTGTATGTGTGTGTGTGTGTTCCTTTAATAAACTCCCTCCTGCTCCCCACTGACTTGTGGATATCAAAGTGGAACTTATGTTTAAGTATCTCTGGATAAATGCAACAGACACACACTTGACGCTTCACTCCACAAGCGACTGCCAGTCACACTTTGAGCTCATGTCGCTCGTCTTCCTTTTTTTTTGTGCCGTGCAGTGTGTGTTTTGTGCATGAGATGTGCAGCCTAATTAGCATAAATTATTATACTAGGTTTAACTGGTTGGTTTTTGAGCAGGAAAGGTATTTTTATTGAAAACATTTACAGAGTTTGATATTTTTTTGTTGTAGAAGCTGTCATTCACCGGACTTTTGGCCTTTTTCTCTGCAGCTATTTGTCAAGCTAATAGTTTATTGATCAAATTAAATTGTCAACAGTCAGAATGTGAGTTTGCCTTTCACATATGAAGAATGCAACCGGGTCAGAGGCATTCAAATCAACAGGAAAATAGCTGTATCATTCAGATGAAGGCTGGTGCTTGGGTAGAGCATGAAGGTGACAGGACATGAGATCAACTTTTTTTCTTTTGAGAGCATCAACACATCATCCCTTTTTCTTCCTCTATCCACGTTAACATCTTAGTTTTGTCTCTACGTGTAGGACCCTGAAATATCAGTATTCTTTTTGTTTCGCATCATCTTTGGATATTTTCCTGCTGAACTCTCACATGGGTTCGCCCCGACATTTTCCGAACTCTGACAATGTGTCATGTGGCATTTTACATATCAGAGAAGATACGTAAAATGTTCAGTGCATGTTTGAAAACAGCTTATGAAGGACTGTATCATTTATTATAAACAGTAATCTGTTTGACTTAAATGCCGAAGGGGTTTCGACTGCTAGCAACTGGAAGTAATTAATATCTTCACATATTAATGTTCTTTGTATTTGTTTGCTCAACCGAGTAGAGGAAACTTCTGTTCCTGTTAGAGGGGGATTATTGTATCATTTAATTATTTTCATAAAAATCCTGCTACAACAATCATGGAGGAAATTAAATTATATAAAGTCTGTTGAGGCCAATTAAGGATTTGTGATAATGGGCCTATTGATGAGGTTAAAAGGGAACTTAACCATCACTCATTTAGTTATATGTAAATGTGCATTTTCTGCTATGACATGTCAATGAGAAATGGCTGTTATTAGACAATTTTCCAATAAAGGTTCTGAACGCCCACGTGTTTCAACTCTCTGGGGCTGATGAGGCCTCTACTCGGGTTGAAGCTGCTGTGGGAATTAAATGATGCCAACAACCTCCGCAGAGGCCTCATAATAAGACCCAACCTACGAACAGACCTTATGAACTGTCTAACTGCAGGAGAAGCACAGGTGTTATATGAATGGGTGCAAAGAAACTAACAGGCGAGTGACTCAGGCACAGTCTGTGCACGCCCTCACAGCTCGAAATAAAAATTGTTATCGGGCAAAATAATGCAAAACACGTGTGAGGATGGATCATGTGTGTGTGAGATTTAGATCCAAACTTAACAGATGAAGGGATGGAAGCTATACGCACATGCAGCCGAAGATACACACATGCTGTGCGTGACTAAAATGTGTGGTTGAAGCGATTGACAAACAAATGTGATAACAATAATAGTTTAGCTGATGAAATGTGTCATTGACGTGTCTGAGGTGATAAAATTCATCCAGCTGGGACAAATAATGATGGACCTGAGGGAGAATTTTAGTTTGAAATCCTTGTGTTTGTTTTCAGTTTATACAGCATTCATTAAAAAGAAGAGCAAGAGTTGAATTGGTGTGTATGACAAAATATGCAAACACACACACACACACGGCAAAGGGTTGTTTAACTCACCTTGATATTAGGATTCTTCAAGATGAATCCTCGGTACCAGCCTGCAGAGAAAAAAGCACCACTTTAATTTCCAGTATGTCACTATAAATATTGCACCAGATCCCATCTGATATTGATTTTTCGGGGCTGATTCTGATATTAGGGACAGAAAAATAAATGCACATCATTTCTGCAATGTTCACTCTGTAAAATAAAAGCCTTCATATCGCAGCATCAAGGCCGATATAGCTGCCTGTGAGAGAGAGGCATCATCTGTGTTTCTTCTGTGTCAGAGCAGCACTGGGAGAGCCCCGTGTTAGATAGCAACTTGTTTTATCACAAGCTGTGTGTGTATAGTGACCACAAGCTAATGCAACGAAGAATAAAGAGACACACAAAGCCAGTGCACGCTCTGTAAACCTCAATATGACTTGTCCTCCTGAGGTGAGGAGAAACACAGAAGAAGAAGTGTAAAAGCTGTGGCTTGCATACGCTCACACAGTCCAATCTTAGCTCAAGCCAAATTAGTACGTTCTTGATGCTTCAGCAAATCCCAACACTGACTGAAAAAATCTAATTTAATTACAATGAAAGACTAGAGCTCATGCTTTTTCCCCAAACATGTGATATAAAGCTCATTTCATTGTTCTAGTCATTGGAAGTCCCACCAGATAACAGCACTCGCTAAATAGCTCAAATATATTAAGAGTCTAATAAACGGGAGTTTAGCTAAGCATCTGTGACCTAGGCTGGGTTTTTCTGATTTTTTTTCGAGACATGCACGGTTAGAATAGCATCTCGTAATGTGTCTGGGTCTGTGCTGTGGAACGTCAGCTCAGTATTTCCTAGATGAGTCAATTTTTCAGTAGCAAAGGTCAAATGCTGTGGTAGCTCTCTGCAAGGTTTTTATGTGGGTCAAGGAGGGAACACATCTGCAATAGGTTGTAAAAACTGATCAATGTTTAAAAGCAGTTATTCTCATATACACTACCGCCGAGTTTTTCCTACAAGATATAATATAGTCCTGGGACCCCCTTTTGTACAGTATGTCCCTTGGAATACTTTGACAGAGCCTTTTTTGACACTACTACTTTGTCAAGTGAAAGAACAACATGAGATAAATGTCTTGGAAAGATATCAGACATGCTTCAAGAATATATCACCATTATTTCACTGGATGAAACTTGTCATGGACCTCCAGTCACTGCTGTTACGTGACATGATTGTGATCCTGATCTTAAATCAATATTATTTTTCACAGAAACCAGTAAACGACCTCCACCAATAGGCTGAATGACAGTCTGAGGTACAATACTTTCACTACACTTACTGCAAGATAATCTGCACTTTGGAAGGCGTGGGAATCTCAGTGGTAGACAGGGTGTCAATGCATTTTCACACTAGAACATGTGACCTACACGTTTCAATTGTATTTAAACATTACGTAATATCCACCATACTAAATACTGTTCTAAACAACAGCTCAACTTAGAGCTCAATGACAGGTCAGGTCAAAAATGAATTACTGGGGTGTGTTTTCAGGCAGGAGCTACATTTAAAAGTCACCTTCACTCAGAATGCTCCTGTGTTTTGACGTGTCAACAATGTCAACACGAGGTAAAGTCATTAGTCTGTCTCTTGTGTTGTCAGCAACCCATCTCTCAGCGCCCTCACTGCTTCTGCTGCTGCTCCTGCTGCTGTTGGCAGGATTCACATTTTGTTCCTCCCTTCTAGGCCAAGCATTCCACTGGCTGTGGTATTGTCTTCTTCCCCTTTTACCGCAATATCACATCCCTCAAGCTGGCAGGCTGCACGACTGACTGACTTACTGCCTGATGCTCTCAGTGCGAGCGTGGGCTTCTGCCTCTGAACAGGAAGTGAGACGGAGTGTGTCAAAAGCTTCGGAAGAGGGAGATGTGTGTGTGTGTGTGTGTGTGTGTGTGTGTGTGTGTGTGTGTGTGTGTGTGTGTGTGTGTGTGTGTGTGTGTGTGTGTGTGCGTGTGCGTGCGTGTGTGTGTGTGTGTTTGTTAGTGTGTCAAAGGCCAAGGACAAAACAATTTTGATTCTCTAATGCATTATGATCCCCACTCTAGCTCCTTTCTAAAAATGTTATATAATCGAAATCATTACTTCTCAATATCTTTCCATCATTACCTTTACTCTCGGATACAGAAGGAGAAAGAAAACTTTAACATACATGTGGAGAGACAGTGAAGGAGAGTGAGAAAGCATGTGTAGGAGAAAAACAGACACTGTGTGGGCTGGAAGGCGGGAAACACAGCCAGCCCCGTGGTGCAGGAAATGGTTACAAAGGTGAGTTTCCACAGGCCTTCATCACAGGCACGGTGCTGCTCACTTTGTGTGCACGCTCCACCACGACTGCCTCAGTAACAAATGTGAGAAGTGTGTTATCTCAGTGGAACCCCACCAGGTGAAGACACAGTAGTTGCACTCATGGTTGCATGCTTAAATCTGTTGATCAATGTATACGTGTAATGAGTGTGAACATGTAACCGTGCACAGTGTGTGTGCAAGCCTGTATCTATTATGTGTGAAAGCTTTCACAGGAAAAGTGTGTCAGTGCCCCCTCACTTCTCTCCTCAATTGAAAGCAGTTACTTTTATTATATGTACCATTCTATTACGTTTCATTTTGTTTCCTCACATAAAGCAGCTAATTGTAGAGTAACAAATATTAAGTGTGCAACGTACCTTCACATTTCTCCAGGATCTGCACTGTGTCTCCAATCTCCAGTGGGAGGCCATGCTGGACAGTCCCCCGGAAACTGGCCAGCACTGCAACGAGAAGAGGCACACAAACACCCACGTAAGGTTTTTTGTTTTTTGTAAAATGTTCGAGCTTGGTTATGTAGCGTCAGCAAAAGGTCCTGAGCCAGAATAAGTCAAAGATACAAAAAAAAATGCTAGATGAAAAAATAACTTTGAGAGAGGAGGTGCAATCAATATTCTGTGTAGGTGAAGTAAAATGAAAGCTTATAAAATATCCCTGCACTTCTGCAGAAACTCAGAACTGCAGTGATACACAAAAGTTGCATGAATACATTCAGACTAACACAGAATAAACGATGTTGACCTTCTATTTAAAGAGTATTTTAAGTAAAAAAACTAAACCTTCTGAAGGGTTGTGAGGAGAGACACATTGATTCTAACGTTTGCGTTTTGCAGAAATGCAGCACAACTCCTTCCATCCTGAACACAAACACATGGGTGAAACACGTGGAGGGAACAGCCTGCGTTCGAGTCATCCTCAGCCAACCCAGGGAATCCAGGGTTTAGGATGATTGACCCATACACGTGACTAAAAGATGTCTTTGACACGGAAACACAAGGCTTTTGATTAAATGTTCCAAAATATAGCTAAAAGCTGGAATGCTGCAAACTGGAAGAGGGACACTGGTTTCCATGTGCCTGACCATGCACTGGTCATTGTGGTTCAACAACATTGTAAGGAATTAGTGTTGTGATTGTAAAATCTCAGCAATGACTGAAAAACTAAAGATGACATAATAACTTTGGAGAAAATGTGACTAATTTAACAAAATGACTTGTTTCTCAATCTAACTTTAGCTAATATAATCACTTATAATACCGTTATATTGTATATAAAGGATTGCATACTGTAAAGATACATGGAGCTAGAGAAGAGATATGAGAACCAATTCTTTGTGACCCTGTCTTTCCAAAAAGTTCAAACTTCCTTTGGTTCCATACATTTTTCATATGACAGACCCAGCACGCCAATTCATGTGTGGCCCAAAAGTTGTTGGTAGAGATTGAAGATTATACAGATTTGAATCAATGTTGAATAAAAAATGAAGAACCCGAAAAATAAAGGAGAATAAGTAAAGAAGCAGGGGCAGTGATGCTCAGGTTCCATTAGCATTGAGTGGTACATTGAGCTGTGAGGATGTAATAGTCATGAGAAGAGAGTGTCAGCTGACAACTCTTCATGTAGAACTGACACACACATACACAGACACACACACCTACACAAGATGAGTTAACTCACACACTTAAAACTACATGTACAAACCGATATGTCACCTGCTGACCTCTGATGGCCGTTTACATAAACACACCAACACACACGCTGTAGAAATGTCTACACAAGCTTTTACACAGACTCACACAAGTGGCCTATTTAAAAAAGCATGTATGCGAGCACACATGGACCCATAGAGACATGCATTCACACACGGACACACACACACACACACTCACACACATACACACAGAGGGAAAAGACAGCTTCACTCGGATTTGGACTGGAAGCATAAATATAACAAGAGTCCCTGTCATGCAGAACTGAGAGCGATCCTGTCACAGCCAGAGTGTGCACAGAGTATTTCATACATCTCCTCTGCCTGCAGGGATTGTCCAGTGTACCTGAATGCACCGTCCAAACAGCAGTGAGAAAATTACCCCCTCGCTGGAAAGGGATTTCATTTAATCCAAAACAGTTTAAGGACAGTGAGATGCACCCAGAGACCATGAGTGCAGAGACAGTGGACACTGGTGTTAGGTTTCATGGACTGGAGAGCACATAAAGATGCTGCATTTGAAGACACACCTACGCTAATCAATGAATCCAAAACAATAAGTTGAGTTGGCTTCCTTGGGGACATGGTTCCAGAGCTTTTAATTTGGAAATCCCTGCTATTGTAACAGAAAATATTGGATATTAAATATTGGGTAAAATTTCTTAAAATTGCTGTTCCTACTTTACAAAATTGCTTTGATAAAAACTGTTAGATACTTAAAAAAAATGCAGTACGTTGCACTTAAAAGAGTCGCAAATCAGAGGTTGACTGCCAGAGAAAATTCAGCTGAATTAACCATCCACTCTCTCTCATGTTAACATTGGGTCTGCTGATGAAATAAAACGGCAGCTCGACCCCTCTGTGCTGCCTGTAGCTCTGTGCATGTGTGTGTGTGTCTGTGTTAGTCTGCGTCCTTTTGCATTTTACGTTGAAGCTTCGCCCAACTCCTTGTTATCCCTCAAGCTGCAGAAACACTGTCTCTACAAGGGATTTGTCACAAGTGTCACATCTGACTTTGTAATTCATTCAAAGAGCAACCGCTAGCACACACACACACACACACATAGTGAAACACAAAACTTGGCCACTTTCTGTATTTCATTCAAAGCCCAATCACTCACTCACACACAGCAGCAATCACTGCAAACACACTTATACTCACTGTGTGCCCATTGCATGAATTATCCAAGTGACTTTCCCAGCTGCAGTGAACTGAATTATTCAGTTGCGAGT
The DNA here is from genome assembly GCF_963576545.1 of Limanda limanda. NCBI lineage: Eukaryota > Metazoa > Chordata > Actinopteri > Pleuronectiformes > Pleuronectidae > Limanda > Limanda limanda. Next base: position 12,607,203 of record NC_083636.1, read on the forward strand.
CGCCTTTCTTTCTTTCTTTTTTTTTGCTGCTGTGAAATGAAAGCTTCCCGCCTGTCTATCCACAAGCCAGCTGCTGTCTGTTGGTCTGTCCCTAACTGCCTGTCATCCGTCTGGCTCGGACTGTCCTGTCCGTCAACATGCTCAGACTGGCCAAGAACCAGATGATGAAGCGCCGAGGAGACGGGAGAGGTGTTCACTCTTGAGGGAATTGATTAGTTGTTGTTTTGTCCCATTGGCCATGATTGCAGTGTGGAAAAGTGGCGGAAAAGACGTCATTTGTGACTGTTCGATCACACAGTTGACGCAAAGTACAAAATCCAATACAGCTTGCAGAGAGTCAGCCATTTCTACATCCAATCATGTGTCAACTGTTTTTTTTACTGACCAGTGAAGAAGAAGTGATTTCTGGTAGTGCAGCAAAAGCCAGAGCAAGCAAACATGTCAGCAACTGGAAAGTCTAAAAAGTTAAATGGCGACATGTAACATATGATGCTATTGGTGCATGAATATCCTTTTGCGAACACTGAACAATCCAGACCTGATAAAGCTTGGATATAATTAACACTCACATACACACACATCCCCCGTTGATTGAATGTGTTAGAACCAGTTTCCACATGACCAACATTTTACTTTTTACAACATTGTACAAAACTCATGTTGTTTTAGAAACACAAAAATCCCCACGGTCTGATTCTATGCGACACTAGCCCACTGGGTCATGGCGAGGACGCTGCTATTCTTAACCAGACCATCATCCCTCAAATAGACTTTACACAAAAGGCGGTAGCCCGGAAGAGCAATGTACACACGGATAAACGGACAGAAGCACACTGACGAGGAGCGAGAGAGGCCGGGTAAGAACAATCCACGCTGTCAATTTCCTCGAGAGAAAACGAGGGATGAGGGAATAGAGACTGACAGAAGCATCAACAGAGGAGAAGAGAGCAGTTACAGAAGCTAGAATAATACTCAAGAGGGTTTCTGGCGGAGCGTTAGTGGTTTGACACTGATGTGTTGTGTCACTGGGGCTTCACGGGGCAGCAGACATATCCATCACTCCACTTGAGAATGCCACCAAGAGATGATGGTGCAGAGGTCACAAAACAAGGACCAGCACTTGAAACAGTGAGGTTAAATCACAATTTTAGTCACGACTTATTTATTGAAGTACAATACAAAACACTTAAATCAGAAAAATATGAAACATATACATCCTTTGTTTTCCCTTTTTCCCTGAAGTATCCTGCACATATTCATAAATCTCAGTTCCCGCTAAGTCTTCAATTTTTTTCCTTCAATATCCAGAATTGTTCCCAAAGAAAACTGTTGAAATGTCTGGATTCTGGATCTAACCCACTGATCCACATCCACACCCAAATTGCATCGCATCCTTTCACCAGGTTTCATGGAATGCAATACAAAGCAAGCAACAAACACATGGACAGAGGGGGAACATAACCTTCTTGGCAGGAGGTGATTATTAAAAGCAGTGATAGCATCATCTTTAATGAAAACAATAACTTGTTGCAGCCACAAGATAACTAATCAAACTGCGCTGAGAGCAAACAGTCTATTTATCAACTGACAGCAACTGTGTCCACATGGGGACTTGAAGTCAGAGTTTGCATTTCGATCTCTGTGATGCACTCTCACCTCGCTCTAATCCACTAGTGCTCGATTCGGTGTTTGCTGGTTTGCGAGCACATCCCGCCGAAACCAGTCGAGATCCCTTGAAAGCCTACTGGCTTGGATTAGGCTTACATGTGTTTTAGGCTGCCACTTGGAGTCGTGGCCTGTCAGCCCGCGTTACGTTTGGTTTGCTCGTCGCTCCGTCTAAGCTTCTTACGAGGACAAACACTGCCACGAGCCGTGGGGAAGGAGAACGCCGAGCCAGGTAAAGCCTGCGATCAAAGCTCAACATTATGTTGCTGCTACAATCAAATTTATCGAGACCTCGCCTTTAAAGTAAAAGAGAATGAGCATGAAACAACTGATTTCTATCTCAATGCCCTAAAAAAATTTGCCCTATTCACTAAATCGAATTGCATTCAAAGCACTCAGTGTGCTTTCTAACCCCATTAGCCTGACCCTTTCTTCTCCTCAAATGATCTGACAATGATTCACGTGTGTAATCCACTCCCACATGTTAATTATACAGCATTTATATCATTAATATGCAAATCTGACAACAGGGCAACTGGTTGCGCTCCACTGGCCTCCACCGCTGCCAAATGTAAGGATCATGAATATTTCATTGGTGTGTAGGAATATATGTGTGATTGTTACGAAACGCGCACAGTCACACATGCAAACGCACATTTCTGAGAATGCTTAGATTCAGGGGGGGGGGAAGATGGATGGGTTGATTCTGAGGAAGACAAGAGAAGTGATAAACGGGGGAAGTTAAAATCTGTTTTTATCCCGTTTCTTTCTCTCTAACCCACAGACGCTCTTCACTTCCTCACTCAGAACATTCTGCCTCACACTGTCCAGAAGCATTACAGTCAATTGCCAAACCCAAAACTGCCTTTTATTCCAGCAATGTGACTAAAACATTCCTGCTGAGACCAAAACCAGCTCAGCTATGTTTTCTCTTCGCCAACTTCATGGACACTGTTTTCCTAATCAAAGGCTTCAGGCACTTTTATTTCAATGTGGTAAAGAAAAAAGAAAATATGTTAAAATTCCTCCACGTCATGCCTTAATACTGTATGTGTCCCACCACCTTGTAAATTTAAGCCAGCGAGAGGGTGAGTGTGGTTAGCAAGACACAAAGACACACTCACAGATCTTGTACAGTAAGAAAACCCAAACCACAAAGACGTGTTTATGCATATATATGGAGCGCACACATGCAGGGGCAAACTCACAAGTGTGACGGAGCAGAAGAAGTATCTGACAGCTGTAGTGTCGCAAAAAGACATTAAGTCAGCCTGTGTGCACTCTTGTGCATCTGCGAAAAGGGGATTTTTCCGGTTGAGCTTGGGAAAAGGCATTTGAAAGCAGGGTGTTTCGAAAGGGCTCAGCGACAGGAAGACGAGAACATGCAGGTATCTGAAGGCATAGCGATGCTGAAAGCGCCTTGTACAGGAATCAACTTGGCAGAAACAGACGAAAACACACGTGTGTGGATGTAAAGGTCTGATAGGCAGCGCAGACAAAAGCCAGGCTGGCGGAATCACCCAGGAGGAACGGCTTTCATTTCGCCTCCTCCATCTCTATCGGCCGGCCCGCCAGGTTCCCTTCGCCGCCTTTGTGTGTGCAGAGAAGCATCATCACAAAACCGCTCACTAGCAACAATAACCCCTCGTTCGAATCACCCCGCCGGAGGAGATCCTTTCAGAGCGGAGTCGGTAAAGGAAAGTTATTACGTTTTCTTTTTTTTTTAATAGCTGCGTGACAAAAAGTGCCGCTCAGGCCTCAATAACATTTCAGCAATGTCTCAGTGTCAGATGCTGAATGTGGAATCCTCTGCCTAACTATCAGACTGGTGAAAGAGCTCTAAAGCAAACACAAACTGTGCAGGTGAGATGCAGAGCCACTTATTAAAAAGAGAACGTGTCTATAAACTGTTTTGAACTCCTGCTGCTTTCAGCTCCGCGTCTCCACCAACACGATGATCACTGAGGAGCCTGCTGCTGTAAACACATCCACACACGCAGAGAAACACTGAGTTTCTCAATTTAACATAGAAATGAGGAAAAAGCAGCTTTTTGATCCATTCGCTTTTTCATTTGGATGTTTGCTTAGGGTGTAAATTTGAAACGTTTAAGACCACCTGAAAAGTATGACCATATTTGTGATGGAAATACGCACGAAAAGTGAAAATATATACACATTTATGTTTGTTAGAATCCACCACCTTCATCCCTATTGTCCCAAGTTTGATAGACTTTTTGACAGACAGCAAAGTTTGCTTCATAACCACCACGAGTCATTTTCAAGCCACTTGTCAAATTAGCGTTACTCTATTTATAGACTAACTAGTAGGCTGACTACAAAGCCATTGGTTTAATGTATCAACTACAAAGTGTAACTTCGGCCAGAAGAGGTCTGTCAATCAAAAGAGTATAAAACCACCCAGTTTGATGACATGGTGAAGCAGCGTGGGATCATGGGAGTGGGAGACATTTTTTGCTGTGAACTTTAGCAGTGACAAGCCTAAAATAATGAAGACCCGTCCAATCTGAGTCTTAGACATTTTAATACTTTTTAAGAACCAACAGGAACCTGGTTACAAGCCAAGACTTGGTTAGCTTTTTGCCTTATTCATAACATACAGGAGCACGGACCTAGAGTCTGTCCTACTGGCCTGAGCAGGAGAAATCATAAATGACTAAGATTAAATAAAAATATAGGTCAGTGCGATAAAACCTTGATTCATTCGCAGACATTAATCTGACTGTGTGTGTGTGTGTGTGTGTGTGTGTGTGTGTGTGTGTGTGTGTGTGTGTGTGTGTGTGTGTGTGTGTGTGTGTGTGTGTGTGTGTGTGTGTGTGTGTGTGTGTGTGTGTGTGTGTGTGTGTGTGTGTGCATGCACGTGCACGTAGTTTCAAAGCTAGTTGCGGCATTAGATGCCCACTGCTGCCGAAGTAGAGATATAATAATTATTATAATCCTTTTGGGAGGTTTTATCTCAACTACATAAATGTGTCAGATTTCACCCCTTGTGTAGAATTGTAATATTTCTGTCTTTGTATCTGTGATATCTAAATAATTAAGAAGGGAAACCACGTGAAAACACTTAGGTCTTATTTATCCCAATCATCCTCTTTAATCCTATTTTACAGAGTTCATTTATTTTGTAACTCAGGATGCTGCAGGATAGTACAAGGGAAACTTCACCTCCCAAAAAAAGTAGTGACTTGACATCAACTCTCCCTGGAGGACAAGATGGCCGCTGCCAAGTTGCCACCAGTTTTTAATTCCAGTGTTTTTATGCCTGTTAATAGACCCTCAAGAGTTGTTCTATGCCTATGTGTTAGTTATGATGATGGGAATGAAAAATTTGTTTTGTTACATAAGTAAAATATTGAGTGCTCAACAGGTTGCACCTGCAGTGGGTTGGGGTATAAATAACAGTTCCATTGTCCTATATTTTAGGACAATGTGCCTCCACATCCTCCCACTATCCAGAAATGAAGCCAAAATATCCTGAAGACAAACGCTGACATCTTGCTTATTTGGAGCCAGAGTCTTTGCAGTAGCAATGAGGGGATGGAAGTGCAGCAGCAAGGTCCCATACAGGCTCGATAAGTCTCAGCTGTCAATCATGAAGTTTCACCCAGATTGTATAACATCAAGTTACTAAATAAAACCAAGCTTACCAGAAAAGTAAAGACAAACATCAGAGTGATAAGAACTACCTGAAAGGACAGAAAGCATCTTTGAAAAAAAAAAGTATTTAACATTTACTTTGACTTTATTTTGCGCCGTATCCCATCTACTAACATGGAGGAGGCAGGGTTTAATTATGTATTCTGAAATCAGCCACCAGGGGGTGCTCACGCTGCTTTGGCTTCCCTTTTGAAGAACTATAATCCATCCATAAGTACATTCTGTGTTCAGAACGATGGAAACAATTAAAGCAGTTTCAGAATCATTACAGTCCTGTTAGGGTCAGGGCGATAAAATTATAATAATCGCAATTTAAATTTAAAGACCAATGCATGTTGATGTATTGCTTAAGCATCGTCCAAACACAGTGAGGAAGTGTAACACATCATCGGTTGTAATCCTCCACCTCAGATTTCTTTACGATTATCTCGCAATATGAATATTTTCAATCTTGATAATAGTTTCAGCCACATCGCCTAGTCCTACCAGCTTGTGGTTACTTGAGGTTTCTGTTAAAAACCAAGACCTTAGACTGACTTAAGCAGCCAACCTCTCCCTCTGATAATCTGAACCCTGACGACGTTGAGCTGCAGTGTGTTGATTTTTCAGCAGCATGCTGGTGCCTTCCCATCCTCCCACCCTGAAGAGAGGAACACGGAGAGGGGAGGAAGAGTGGCTATAATATACAGAGAAAGAGGAGGGAAAGGAAAGGTGTGGGATGAGGTCGGAGATAAAGCTGCAAGAAAAATATTTAAAGAGGGAAAGAGATACTTGTAGAAAGTGAATGATAGAGGCCGAACAAGAGATAAGTGGAGAGTAGGATGTAGTTTCCACTAGCAAACGGAAGAAAGATAGAAGATCTTTTCTTCCTTCAGGTGCAACGGTTAAAAGCGGGAGTGTCAAGTGAAACCCAACGCATCGAGCGGCCTCTCGTTCTGACTCAGCCACAACCTCTCTCCACATCCTCTCTATTCTCACTCGACCATCAGTCAAACGCTCTCTTTCAGAGAAGGGGAGGTGTGACTCACATCAATCTTTACTTGAGCCTCTTGTGAAGCAAATTACAGATTATGCACTTCAGCTGCAGTAACACACACACACACAAACACACACATTCTCAATCCATGTTGCGTGTGTTGGTTCCAGCAAGAGCATTAAACAGTGTCAGAATTCACACTTCACTGACATGACATCAGTGCAAAAGATCCTCACCCACCACCAACGCTAAAAAGAAAGAAAAAAGAAAGAAAAAACCCGCAATAGTTTCATTGCTTCGGGCTACAGCTGCCCAAACAGCGGTCAGGTCCACATTGACGATGATGAAATCATGATGTAAAAATGATGAAACTAAATCCAGCAAAAAAAAAAGCATCCGTAGTTTTATCTTGAGGAGCTGGTCGACCACAAAATACAAAATTGAAGGTGTAGCATTTATATGAAAAAGGTTAAAGTGAGGGAAAGCGCTTCTTCAAAGTGAAATCACCGGGATTCTCTAAGAAGAGCAGGTACAACTGGGATAATGGCTTCCTTTATTTGTGTTTAGGTGTCTGTCAAGAGTCTTAGAAATTGGAGAGAGCTGCAGTGTTGCCTGCAACCAGCCTCAAGCTCGTTTACTGCACTGTACAGACAAAATGTGATTTGTGCTGAGTGGGGAGCAACGGGAAGGCAAAGACCGAAAGAGACAGAGAGCATGAAGGTGAAGGACAGATAAAGACGGCGGAGCAGGGAGAGTGGTGAAAAAAAAGCAGCCGAAAGAGACGACAGAAACGAGGAGAGACAGAAAGAGTGAGTGAGGGAGAGAGATAGAGAGAATCAAAGAGATAAGTAGATGTCGGCTCTTCCTTATCTCGACTCCACTTCACTTTGTTTGCCGCTGTGCTGTGTGTCGGCTCCCTGTCAGCTCGCACACAGGTGCAGGCCGGCAGCAGCAGGGCCGGCGGTCAGAGGTGTGAACGAGAGCAGCGAGCTCAAACCACACGGCCGCGGAGAGGAGAGAGAAGAAGAGACGGCTGCACGATGCAGAAAAATATGTGATAACAACACGATATGAAGTGAAGGACTTGCTTAAAAATGTAAAGGTGAAGGGTTGAGGTTTTTAAAAATAAATATAGTATTACTGCACCGACAATGCATTTTCCACCAATCAAGCACTTCACACGTCCCCACATGTCAGTTTCAACATGCTGTGATATTAATGTGTAAAAAAATCACGTATTGCAGTTTAGCTGCAGGCATCGACAGCATGTGCCCAAAGAAATCGGAATAGTTTACCACTTATTTTCATCTTTACAAACAGACAGACGGTCCTACGCAGAAGCTACTGTATGTCAAAGAATGACATAATGGCGGTGGGAGAAATCAGGAAATGGCAAAGCTCCCACTTGTAAGTTACATATGTGAGTTATGGATTTGATATTTGTATACATCTGTATGCAGGAAGGAAGCAATAAATGAGTAAGACACTATCATTCCCTCTGAAGTCGACATCTTGCTACCAGAATGTCAGCTTATGAAATATAACCTGATGCTAAAGCAAGCCTGCTTCTTCTGCTGCCTAATGATTGTCAGTTTAGTGTAGAAGCAAGGATGGGATTTCCTGTTTCCATTAGTTGTCTTTGAGGTGTGATGTCAGATCTGTATTTCTATTTTAAAGGAGACATATTCCGGTTCATATTTTTAATTTGGGTTATTACTTCAGACTTTGGGCTTTTAATCTTCTCCTGAGCTTAACACACTGCGGAGGAAGGGTGAACAACTGAAAAAGCATAATATCTCTCCTTTAATGTTCATGAGCTGCGTCGAGTTTTTTTTCTGTCTGCTTTCATTTAATGTGCAGGTGAATTGTAATTTTCAGGCTTTCTTGAGTGAATAAATCAGACCTTGAACTCTGAGGTGTTTTTTGTCTCTCCAGCCTAAGGACCCTGCGTGGCCGTGTGCAGCTCAGCGTTTGAAGGATCGTTCTCATTTGCACACTCAGCATGTGTCAGTGTGCTAATGTGCTGGAATCGTACCATCCGACTCCATTGTATCATATTGGACAGCTGGCGCTTATCACCTCATTAAAAGATATTTCCCCACCCTAGTCTGATTGAAAAGCATATTGTTCTGCACACATTTAGCCTCTCAGCATGCCTGAGACCACCAGAGAGGTCTGTGGAGACACACACACACACACACACACTTACACCCCCCCCATGTGCACGTTGTTGGCGTGGTGAGCTGGGGGGGGCAGTCCAGCGTCTCTGAATCGGCACTGAACCACAAACAACCGTATGGAGTCTTTTCTCCTTTGTTAAACCCGCTGCATTGTTGCTCGACACAAACCTGGGAACAAGTTTTGTTTTATTATTGCATGCAGATGCAGCTTGTTTTGGACACTGAATCGTTGTTAAGGCAACGCGGTGCCCGCAACATCGCCACCACTGCTCTCAATTGCAGGCTGCGAGCCGTGACACACAAACCCACAGACGGAGGATGAACTTGATAGGACTCCACAGAGCGCACAAATACACCTCCTCTGAGCTCAAATGAAAAGCATTGTTTGGTAGAATGAGATCCATCCACGTATATCGGTGGCCTTCCGTCTCTTTGGGAGCAGATCAACACATAGATGTACTTAGAGGTAATTCTATCATGCATGGGCAGCGATACGTTCTCGCTCTCATATTTTAAATCTGTGGCACAAAGGTCTGTGAGGAAATCCACAGCCTGGCCTCTTGCTGTAAATACACTTATACCTTGGTATCTATCAGGTAACTTATCGAATGCCTACAGTGTGTTTTTGTACGAGTGCATCTGTGTGTTAAAGTGCACTTTTGTGTGTGTGCATTCATGCCAACAGTATCTAAACAAGCCTAAACCACAGGCTGTGTTATTATCGTCCCTGTGGGCTGGAAAGCCACTGCCTCATCTGATTAGCAACCCTCTGCTCAGGGGCTGCACACACACACACCCACACACACACACAAACACAAACACACACACACCCACGCATGCAGAGAGAAGAGAAGGAGGAGGTGAAGGGTGAGACTGAGAGTTGGGTCGATCAGCTATAGGCTTGGTGAACAGATAAGGTTGAAAGGATGAAGCGTTGCAGGAAGAGTAAAGGAGAAGGGACAGTAAAGCAGAAAGAGATCAACTTTAACTTTAGAAGGCGAAGACCACATTAGAATAGTATAAAAGAGAAAAGACGTTGGGTAAAGATGCAAAAACCCGAGAGCGAGGGTAGGAAAACTGAACCCTGCACCTAACTGTAAATGTCAGCAGTTAAGCTGTGGGGTTAATATTGACTTCAACCTCTGCAGCCATTTTCAAGTCATTACCACGCTGGTTACATGTCTTCCATTAGTGATGAGCCTGACCATACGTGTCCCTTTGAAGCACGATATCAGTAGGTCATGGACAAATGACCCCATGCTGCTTCGGCTAAATGCTAAGCCTCCCAGAAGAGGCAGTAACTAGAGTTCAAAGTAAAAGAGCGGGGAAGAGGGGAAAGATGCCAGCGTCAATGATAGGGCTGAAGCTAATTGGAGATGTGAAGACAAATCAATCATGATATCACTTGTTTCCCCGTCTACTCATAAAAAGTTGGTCGTTCTGGCACCGACCACAAAGAGTCTAATTTAGCCTAGTTTGTTGCAAACAAAGATCAATCGGGGGAGAATGAAACAATCGAGACAAACAGATGAGAAAGAGGAGTATCCCACTGGCCAAGGATCCCAAACGCTGTGTAGTCATTATTCTGTATGTTCGCTTCACATCCTGGCCTAGTGGCCTTCATTCGCTGCTCCTCCCAAGGAGACGAAACAAAGGGCTCAGTGACAAACTTGAGACAGAGAGACTGTATAAGAGAAGAGACAGCACTGGAGCGTCCGTGAGTGATTCCAGTCAGTGGGGAGTGAATGAAAAGACCCCAGAGTGGCTTGTCTGCGCTGAGTTGAAGGGGCTGGCTGCTCGGCGTGGGTCTGGATGTGAGATCAGGTTAACTGCGTGGGCTCAAGTCGCAGGAAGAAGTAGTGACTGAAACGTGCACAGTCACACAAGCAGTACACACACACACACACAGACAGACGGTCATAGCCTCAGAGCACAGCCAGGGTTATTGAAGACACTTCACAGGAAGTGGCAGCACGGAGGAACTCTGAAACGCACACACGCACTCGCACACAGATCACTCGTCCACACAGTGGATGCACTCAAGGACACACAGATGGCAGGTGCAACACAAATACAAGCCACTGGAGCATTGCTTATTAACAGTTCAACCTGCCAGCCAGCCTGCAAGTCACTGCCTCACAATAGGAACCTTCCACAGCCACGAGTCTGTCCGCCCCCCAGAACATGAGGGAAAAGAGAAGCTACGCTAAAAAAGTTCAAAGGGAACTTGCTTATATCAAAAATACAAAACTAACTGTATTTAAACCCAGTGTTATCAGCATAGTGGAATTTTATGACAAACAAAGCGGCGCAAATTAAAACAAAGCACCCAGACCTAATACGCTGACTGCACACAGGGTTTTCCAATCAATGCACTGCTGAAGAGACGTAAGAGGAAAGAAGAGGAAGAGCAACTGAGACGGAAACGAAGTTAACAAGCATGAATCCATGATGCGCGTACCGTAGATCTGAAAGGTGTCTTGGCTCGTTTCAGGATTAGTACAGCTACATTTGTAGGTGTCAAGATGGAAACAACTGCTTGATATAACACATTTTTATATTGTTATTTACCATACTAAAGAAGACAATTTAGACAAACCTGCCCTTACTAAGGCATCTGCTTCAAAGTTATTATTATACACAAAAACAAATGCACACTGCAATGTCAAAGTAGTAGGTGGATTTTTCAACAAAGCACCAAGGGAAGTCACACAATTTATTGAGACTATTGACCTTATTAGGAATAAGACATTATTCCAAAAGTGGTGTTTACATGAGTTGCTTATAGAACTTTCCATTTACATATTACAGAGCATAATTTGATTATGACGTCATTACGGCTGAGGTTATTGTGCCAGTTTTAAAACCCTAGCCTGAAATAAATGATGTATGATGCCACCTCATAGCCTTTTGGATGTTTTCTTTCCAAATTTTCAAAGCTACGACTCCTTTTTATTTATTACTAATTATTCGCTAGTTATTAATTACTAGCTAAATCTTGACAAAGGCTGCTTTTAAATTCCACAGTTTGGTTTCCTATGCAACCAGCAGAGGTGCCACCAATATAGTTTAGCATCCTCTTGCCTTCAAACAAAAGGTCATTCAACAGTGGCATTGCCAAACACACTTTGTACCACTGGGTATCAGGCGATTCTAAGCAGCAGCGAAGCTTTGTAAGCTCTGCCACAAGTCCGTCAGAGCTCAGCAGACAAGAAAAAGCAGGAGGAGAACATTAAATATTGAGACGACAATGGAGCCGAACTAAAAATTACAAGATGACGAGGGCGGTGAGGGGTGACTAAACCAGTGAGTACGTAAGTATGCAATCTGTCATTTAGCCTCCGAATAAAAATAAAATGTGTTCATGTGATACTGCTTTCCACAAGCCACAAAATATGGCGAATGAATGTATGTGTGAGTGTGTCCATGTCGATATTGACACTAATTTTCATTCTTTTCAATAAAAAATAGCCTAACACACTGAAAAAATGTGGGTGGGATTATGATGTCCTGTTGGAATGCCTGTCCTCCTGACATCTGCTATAACTTAGATCAATAATAGATGTCACACACACACATTAACACACATACATACACACACACACAGAAATATGGGCATATCAGAAAGGAAAGTGTTGATATACTGTGGGTGCCTCACAAAATACTGCTTTACTGGAAACTACAGCCACAACTGTCAAACAACTGGAGGTTATTGTTTCACGCCCACAAGCAGTGTGTGGATCAGGGAACTCATTTGCTTTAAGGCTCATTTATGCTCAACATTAGATGAGTATTGTGCACCTCTTCTGACAGCCTACGGGTCCGGATGAAACAGAGAAAACAGAGCAGTACCACTGGAACTTGTGGTTCCAGTGGCAATAGTTCAAGTGAGACAACTATCGGCCTTGAGTGAGATATTTAAACAATGGCGGAACATTTTTGTAAGATTTTGCGGGTTGGTATGTTAGACCATCATTGTTTTAAACGTGACTGCTTTTACCAACGTAAGGAACGCATGGAGGTATGTGGCAGGGACGTTCACGTTATTCCAAACTGACTCTTTTCGTACATAAAGGATAAATGAGCCTTTACGACATCTAATGGGTTTCTGTAGGAAATGAAATCTCCTTCCTCATGCTTTAGTCACCTTGCATGGGGCCTGCTGTCAGGAAATGCAGGCCTCACAAATAAAAGCTAAAAGTAAACAAGGTGAGGAGGGGGGGGGGGCTGCAATATTTAGAATGAATCACGTTGTTGTGCTCTGCACTGTGCTCCACTATGTGTTTGAATGTATGGCCAGTGTGTGTGTGCGTGAGTGCGTGTGTGTGAGTGTGTGTGTGTGTGTGTGCGTGTGCGTGAGTGTGTGTTTGTGTGTGCGTGAGTGTGTGTGTGAGTGTGTTTGTGTGTGCGTGTGCGTGCACATGGTCAAACATTCCAGCCGAGCTAAGGGGTTCAGCTGTCCTCACGGCTATTTTCCCGTGCACTGCATGCCATTGGTGGATCATGGAGGATTATTCCTGGGGTCGGAGGACTTTGGGCTCGAAGAAATGAAGAAGAAAAAAAACAGAACCACTATGGTTTGGATCGGTTTCTTTCGGGAATCAATCTCGGGCAGGAGGGAGTGCGGTGCGGAGCTGTGTTTATCAGAGCAAACCACATAGGAAATCACAGAGCCAAGAGCTCCGTCGAGCGAGGGACACTGAGGGACAGAGAGAGTAGCCACTCAAGTCATCTTGCACTATCAAAATAATTAACCGATACTCAACTGTCACAGCAGAAAATTCCTGAGTGCCTGCTTTGAATTTTGCTCCAGTTCGAGGAGTTGCTTCACACTTTTCCTTAATCTTATCCATTACTGGCGACTACAGTGGTGTGAACAAAGAGGCTGCTCTGCAATTTGTTTTTTAATGGCTGTCGTGCTGCCAGGGACCCCGAATGGATGGGATTCCCAATTTCCCTCAGATACTCTCCAGATTAAATTGGGAGGAGAAGAAGAAGGAGAAACATTTGCAGTGCACTTTAAGTTACGCGCCGGCTAATTCAGGCTAGGCTAATTCAAATGCAGCAGCGGGACCGAGAGAGCGAGAGTGTCAAACCGATGGCCGCGCTCGGCTAATTTGCTGGTGCTCACAGACAAAATCAATAGAGTGGAGTAAGAAAGTTGGAGGGGGCGATGTCCCAGTTTCCTAATTTAGGTCAGCGACAGTTGTGTGCACCCTCTAAAGCTTTCTGTAATTACATAAAACTAGTTAAAAAGTCTGCAGGAGCTCGGAACTTGAAGAGGGACGCGAGGAAGGAGGGGAGGGAGGGAGGGATGAGGCTGCAGTGATTAATTTCATCTTTGTTTTACTCCTACCATAGTTGCGAATGAACACCATCGCACAAAGTAGAAAGGTAGCCTCATTTGCGCCTGCTGCTCCCCTGGGGATGCAAAGCATAAAGATTCTAATGAGCAACAGAAAGAGTTCCTGAAACACAAACGGGTAGGACACACACACACACACACACACACACACACACACACACACACACACACACACACACACACACACACACACACACACACACACACACACACACACACACACACACACACACACACACACACACACACACACACACACACACACACACACACACACACACACACACACACACACACACACACACACACACACACACACACACACAGGGGGACGGGTGCTCTGCCAGCCTTGGCAGCTCGGCTCAGAGGAGGAACTCCGTGTGGACCCGGCAATTGACAGCCCATCAACCATCACATTCCGTATCCGTCTGATTCTCTCCGCCTCACTATATCTCCTGCTCCATCTCCACCTCCTTTTTATTTCTCTCCCTCTCCCTTCACATTCGCCTCTCTTTCTTGAGGGGTAAAGCCTGGCACACATGGTGATTGGGACAGTTGATGCATTAAACATGATTAGTGATGCACCGGTGTATCTGCAAACTATTCCTATTTTCAGCTTAAATGTTCCACAACTAGAGATTTACTTAGCGACGTCTGATGATGCCAAGATAAAGCACACTCCATCTAAGCACTTCAGTTATGTAAAACCCTGTTATCTCATCATCTTGTGCACTAATCATCACAATACATGTAAGCGTATTTCCCCGACACAGATGTATGTCGTACTGTAGGTCTGAAACAATCGATTCAAAGACAATGACAACTTTTTACATCAACTATAAATCGTTTAAGTCCTTCTTTTCTAACAAAAACTTCTAACATTCACAATAAGAGGATTTTATGCTTCGCTCTGTTTTATATCATTCACTATGGATTTTATGAATTTAAGAGAGTATTCAGCAGATAAGTCAATCATGACAATAGTCAGTGTTAGCACTTAGCAGCCCTGAATGTGTGCACATTTACATAACAATGCAGTCACTAATACTTCTTTAACAACGTCTGAGATTGAATAAACACTATGAACACTGAATGAAAGGTTTAGTATAACAGCTACTTAATTAAAACAAGACCAATGCATATGGACCACACATCTTATACAGGATCAAACACTGTTCACTCTCCGTTTAGGAGCATCAGCTTTGTGTATCACTGCTGGCAGCTCCAAGCAGGACGTATTGCCTCAGTTATTATTGGTAATAATTTATAGAAATGTATATATATATTTTATTTTCTTCGTGTTGAAAAGTCAGCTCGGCCACACCTTCAACCTGAACCTATAATGGTCTCCAGCTTCTGTCAGTGATGTCTGTCAGCCACGAGCCACCCACACAAAGCTTCACCTATCAGCTGATTATATTGTGGTTCATTTTGGAGATGGTTAGAGCTCATCAAAGGAGGAAGGATTAATACGCTGCCTGACAGGATGTGCTCACAGTGGGCAGGAGATGTTTGTCCTACAGATATGCCCAGCGGATGTTATGAATGATCAGGGGGCAGCCTACAATCATCAACAAATATTGCAAAACTAAATGTAGGTATATTTAAGGCCTAAAATAGCAATTGCTTTGTCTGCAATTACACTGCAGTATGAATAATAAACCAACAAAACACTTGCATAGCTCGCCTGAAAACATAACCTTCGAAACATGCTCTCATATTCTAAAGTATTTAGGTAAAATCATAAAATGATGCACAGTAAGGTAACACCCCCTACTGCTATATTCCTAGGGGACTTAAAAGCTTGCCTGTAATATTTCTATCCATTCCAACAGCTCTATGCCAGACGAGCAGACACAGCCAGCCCCTGTCCCCCAGTCTCTATCCCTAGGTGGTGGTTACAGTAAGGTTACTAGTGCACCAGGAAAGACTGTGCAAAGAGGATTATGGCTGCTGTCCAGATGAGGGTCCAGGAGGGGGGGGAGCTTTCGGGTGACGCATCACCAAAGATGATGCCTGGAAACAACCCCCCCCCCCTTGCAAATCAATTCGCCTGGATGCATGCCTGTTCAATCGCTACCATTACCACACTAACCTCTGAACTCAATACAAGCTGGAGGAGACGCCACCGCTGAAGGCTACAAAATGTCAAACTGAGCACATCAATGTACCTGCAGATATTGTGATATATTATATCTGGATCTACATGTGTAGTCCAGGTCACCATCCGCTGATCAAAGGCGTCTTCAAAAGGAAACAGCTGCACTTTGGTTTGGTCATAGGGGCCAAGGAATATTTCCTTTCCTGCTTCAGATAACCACAGATAACACCAGCATCAGCAGCCGCTTTAAAACATATGTTAAAAACGTGTGCAGTGCAGCATGCTCCATTTGTGCATCAGTATTTTTAGCATCCACACACTCATTATGTCAGCACGGTGCAGCAGAAGGCCCGAGCCGCTCTGAGTGAAGGGAAAGACGGACAGGGAGGAAGACGGGCCGCAATTCTGCCTCAGCTCGGACAGCTGCTCAGGCATGATCCTCCATCACATGGACCCTGGCAGCGCAAAGCGTGTTCAGCTCTTCGCTACTTCAATTCAGTTTATTTTTCAAGGGAGATGGAAGAGGAATATGCCTGGTTTCCCTGGCGTAGCTGTGAAACCAGCCTGCTCCCGAGGTGCTTTGTAAACAAAGCTGAGAGGATGGGATTCATGTTTCAAAGAAAAAAGTCATAAATCACAGATGCTAAGCTATCCTATTCACCAGTCTTTCAAGTCAAATCAAATGAAACAACATGAAAGCATCTTACTTCAAGCTCAAAGTGCCCAAAGACTGAAATATGATACTGGGCTTGGTGATGACCATCAAGGTCAAAAAGCATCCGGTGACAGGTCATTAGGCTTAAGATAAATAGGTAGGGCGATACGTGTTACAAAAAGAGATTTCCATTATTGATCCATTAACAGCACAGAAAATACTTCCTGTTGAGCTGTGATGCTATTTCTGATGTCCTTGGGAACGAAATGGAAACCACCACAATCTCAATGTTTTGACTTGACCAACAAAACCATTTGTCGTCAAAGGGATCCTTTGCAATAAACAGCAGTAAATGTGGGCCTTTTCTAACCAGCTTCTGTACTGTTTCCATGCCAGCGTCTGTATATTTTATCTGAGGCCGGCTCTCAACACAAACTGCTTGTTAACAAGAATAGCCAGGGGCCTCACAAGGTATGAGAACCATCCGCCGAGGGAAGCCACTGCAGGATCGCAATTTGTGCTCATGTTGTGTACATAGCTATCATACGTAGCAAAACATATTCTTTGCGTCATCTCTTCCGCCGTACTGAGCCGACAGCCCGAGGTGTCGGTTTGCCACCGACGGCCCGACCTAGGGCTTTTACACGCTACACAAAGGCTGCCACAGTGGGGAGGGTTTCCTTCACGTTTCCCCTCCTGCCCCCACACAAAGGGGATCCATTTCAACCACTTTTAGCAGCGCCACTTTCCGCTTTTAGTTCTTCAGACTCCCTCCCCTGAGGGTATGACTGGCTGATGGAGGAAAATAAAAAGGCACCAGGTGGATGCTGGGAGAGGGATTAGGCTTGTGGCAAACAGGGGGCACTCAAGCCGATCCCACTGTGACGGGATGTTGTCTGTGTTTGGTAGCGCCTGTTAGAGACAGAAGAAACTGATACTCGAGCCGGGAATGTCTGGTTTAATGATGTGTTGCTTCATGTGATCTGGGAGCTGGCGCAGCATATACGCTCTAGTGAAAGGAAAAGTTTAATATACCTATTCATTTTCCTGAGATGAGAAGATTGATACTAAAGGCTATAGCCATCAAATGGTTACTGATGACTAAGACTAAAACAGTTTTTATGCTTAGCTTACCCAACCATCTGCTTGCTCTTGCTATACATAAAGTATATCGACATGAGTGGTATCAATCTTCTTATTTAAATCCCCACAAACAAGCAAACAAGCATATTCCCACAATCTTGTAATTAAAAAAACACATAAAATATCTATTGTATTTACTTGTAGATGTTCTAGTAAAATGGTGGGAAGAGGAAAAAACCAGCCCAAAAGGAATGCCCCGATGCAAGTTGTAGAAATGGAGGACAAACAAAGCAACTAAACTCTACAACGCACTGCGACGCCAAACTTTGGTGTCGCTGGAAGAAAGCTGTAAAGGCCCCATTCAATCAACGATGAGAGGCAAGAAGGGGGAAGACACTTGGTTTTCTCCCCTCAGACAAACAAAACTTCAAATGATCCAGCAGCTCAGATGTTTGAGGGGAGGGGGGTTATTGATTCAAGATTCAAGCATTTAACTAAGAAATCTGTTTCTGTCTCTGCCTGGTTTGAAGGCTTTCCTCTTAACTGGATAAACATCGCAAATAGGAGCAGTCCCCGCTGAGAGGCTGGGTTGAAGGGAGGAGTCGTAAGAAGTGAACTGGGTCGCAGTTGGAGGTTTAGTCAACCTGATGAATTAAACAGACTCTGTGAGGCAATAACACTCTACAACACCCACACAATTAATTTGGGAGTTCACAAGAATCGTTCAGCGGGGAAAAACCAGTCAGTTTTCTGAGTAATTATATATTGGAGCTTTGTCACTCAGATTAGAGTAAATCTGGTTTCAGAGTTGTAACCCTTTTCTTTTGCCCCATAAATCTAAATGGAGAAAAACCATTCCATCCTATAAGTTCTCCTACTATAAAATAAAGCCATTTCAAACAGCTGAGCAGTCTTGCATTAAAAAAAAAAAATCAATTGCAATTGGCCTGAACACTTCAGTCTGTTGGAGGCGTGACGAAAGCAAGTGAGGGAGCAGCAGCGGGCTGCAATGAAAAGACCTTTTGAAAGTCAACCTGACATTAAACTGGCTCTTCTGTGTGCGGGGCAGAGAGAGGAAGTGAGGGGAGCTGCCAGAGGAGAGGTGAGGAGCATGGGCCGCGAGCCAGTGCATTGCATGCAGCAGGTTGACATGCAGAAGAGCGCCAGGCCATCATCTGAACAGCACACAGAGAGCAGGAAGCAGATCGCACGCACGCACACGTACACGTACTTCCAAGGGGGACAGGGAGCGAATGTAGGATCCAAAAAAACAGAGCAGAGGAGGAACAAAGTGAGCGGGTAATAAGGCTGGTAACAGCAAGGTCAGAGAGGCTGCTGCCCAGAAATCAGCCAGGCATCAGCGGATCCTCCTGGTGTGATCTTTACAGAGATGGTGATGGGCCAAACAGTTCAATCGCACTCAAGACAGAAGGATCCTAACCGATCGATGTCACTGCCTCAGCTCCTGAGCTCACAGTCAATATACACCACTAATATGACATACCCATGGTGGACGTGTGAAATCTCTGTATTTGCCAGAGAGATTTTCACGGTCGCCTCTGTGCTGATCATCGCTAAAACCTGCTCACTGGTAAATGGTTTATCCAATAGAAGGAAGGATGTTTAGTAGAAGCAGAGTAACCGGTCTACAGTCGGTGCAGTTCCACTCCAAAGCCCCTATAGTACTTTATCATCTTCAGACATGCAGTCCACTGGGGCTGCCACAAACACACACACACAGAAAAACAACATACAAACATGCACATGTGCGCTACTTTGCACACAAAACAGCATATGCATGTATGCAAACACACACACACACACACAGTATCTGGGGATATCTGGGGCAGGTGAGTATGGATTCAGAGGAGGGGAGAGTGAAAAAAGAGAAAGAGACACGTGCTGAAGAGAGATAAAGGTCGAACTGGCAGCAGCACAGATAGAAGAAAGTGGGCTACAGAAAGAAAGGGATGAGGGGGAGAAAGCCAGAGAGAAAAGTGAGTGATAGATGAAGAATAAAAGAGGCAGAGAGTGAGAAAAGGGTCATCACAGTGTGACCTGCTGTCTCTGGAAACAGCTCGCTCCACGGGAATGAGCGGGAGGAATGGGGGAAGAGGGAAACGGACACAAATGGAGGCAACAGGACGCAAAAGGAAAACCAATTCAGTACAACAGAAAAACACAAAAGCATTTCCATTTAATTGAGGGTGCTCCAAAACAAAAGTAGAAGGAGAGAGGGAACAGATGAGGGCAGGTCTTGAGGACAGCGAATGTGAAAGACTGAGTCAAGGTCGAGCTCTGGCACCCAGCAGCTTTCTGTCTGAGGATTTTTTGCTTTTTTCCCTCTGTCTATGTTCCTCTCGCTGACGTTAATCCACCTCGCTGCTGATAAACTCCTGAACTACCTGCTATGAAGAGGAACTAAGCAGAGCTGAGCCATATCTATCTCTGCATGATTTGTATTCAGAGCATCTTCTATTGGGGCCATCCATCCACATTAAACTACTAATGTGGCCGACTACAATCTGATCATTGGGATACGTTGGTTGTAACTCTTTAAATAGAGACCAACCAACAAATTGACAAGGCTGGTGCTTCCACCTACATTAGCATATATTGTCAATATGCCATTATGAGTCTACCTACATATTGGTATCAGCATGCCATTATGAAAACTGTTGTTTTTGAGAGTAAACAGATGCATTAAAGATTGTACACAAGATGTATCCTTATTTTCTTCATGCAAGTTCAATATATTTGGTTGTATATGTGCTTTGTGTTTATTCATAATAAGGTTTATGCTTAAACTGCAGAATATAAATTCTAATAGAAACAAAATTGGGCTAATATATAATCAGCCAATATCTGTGTCAAAAATGTTTTACTACCCAATATCAATAATTGTATCAATATCAAAATCTTACCCATCAGAATCTAATCATGTCTCAAGTATCCAACCACGTGTCATATGTTGGCAGACTTGATATTTTTTCTGTTGTTTTGGCATTTGTGAGTGAATATGTACAGTATCCAAATGTGTCATGCTACTGTGTCACCACAAGAGAAGATGAAGAGACAAAAAACTGCCCTTGTATTGGATTTGGACTGACGAGGGTCAAACATCCCACAGAGAAATAGATTAAACAGCGTCACAAAACAAAGAAGTGAACCACAGTGATCTGTGTGAGCGGCTGCACATCCCCCACTGTGACGTGTGAATCACACTAGAAGACACTTCTGTATTCAAGAATTAACTGGGTAATTTAAGACAAGACAAAACCCCAACCATTACCTCTTCACTTTCTTAAATTATGCATATGTTCTTTAACCAAGGCTTGACACTGAATTAGCCATCAATAATCCATTAATGACATAAGATTCAACCCAAACAGACCATAGCTACTCTTTTTTAGTAGCGTGTTAATAATAAATTAAGCACATTGGTTTTGGTAAGTTGAGGTTAAACAGAGGTTGCGGCTACTAAAGTGAGATTTGTGGGAAAATGAAGCGCTCGGGGTCATTACAATGCACTGGGTCACTCACACAAACGCTTGTACAAATCAATGTAGTTCCTTCCTTTATGGTCAATACATGCGAGCCTGGATTACAGCCACGGGACACAGATAACTGACGCTGGACCGGCGCAGGCGAACATCTCTGTGGCACCACACTAGTGCGTGCTCGACGCGTAAACAGCCCTTCTCACTCGCCAATCACAGTTATTGTCACTGGCAGGCACCCCTTCATTTAAGAAAATGGCACGTCAGTCATTTTTCTCCTCCCCCCCTGCCATCCCCTCGATAACAAAAACACACACATGCACACTCTGCACTTGCCTCCACTCCAGGAGCGCTACTGATCAGTTAAGCTGCTGAATTCCTAATAGGACATATCCCATTAACCTCCTTCACGCAGGGATCACAGATTGATATCGAGGATGGGGGAACCACAACTGTACAACAACACACACAGAGCAGCGCCTAACTGCCAGCAGGGGAAAAAGGGTTTACGTCTTCAAAAGCCACAATCTTCTTTCAGTTTTATGAAAACAAAGAAAAGTCTCATTACCAAAAATATAAAAGATTCTTTTGTTTGCCAAGATGTTTCTGTGCGTTTCGGCGTCTGAAAGCTCATTAATACAAGCTTTACATATGAAAAGTGATGCGTCAGTTTCAAACGATGTAACAATGACAACAAACATGTTTAATGGTGGTAGTTTCTTATTAATAAAAATTGTCCGATGGTCATCTTGTTGAACTTTCGGTGGTATTGCTCCGTTTTATTGCAGTTTTGTCCACTTCTGTAAGCTTGCCACAGATGTGCACAAATACATAGCAAATGAACACAGAGTATGTACAGAAGGCTTCATCTGTTTATGTAGATGTGTTGAACACTGAGCACTAATTAGCTCCTTGGAGTTTTAGATGGACAAGTCACTGACAAGTCATAAAACGTATACTTAATGTTTTATGTGAAGTACTGTTTGTAAAATTAGGTCTGTTGTTTACAATTAATTGCTGTTTTGTTGCATTGTACTGCACGTATTTTATATTCTCCTGCCTAGGGACCACAGATGCAAATTAGCGTCTAACTTTGGTTCAACGGTTGGGTTGGGTTGTGTGCATGGCCCCTGCTCAATAGACTTAAACTAACTAGAACAAGTGATTAATCCAGCAATCAACCACCAGAATAATTCAAAATGATTGTTTCAGCCCGAAAACCAACAATCTATGAGAAGAATATTAGTAATCAGCAGACTGACAAGCATATGACACTAATAATTTCTGTCAACCATATGTGGAATAATGGCCATTACAACAGCCAGATGCATTCTGGTAAACTAGAAATCATTCGGCCATGTCTGAGTGGAAGCATCTTCTCTGCAGCAAGCACGGCCGACTGGAGTGAAAATGCATAAAAGCTTTCTCCCGCTGCCCATCTCCACATTATACATGGATGTGGACACACAATTACAGCATATTGGTTTGTTTGTGTCCAGTGAGATTTGCAAGGGTGTCCCTGGTGTGTGTAGTGAAGACAAGCTCAAAGGAGTTGAGAGAAAATATGTTTTCAGTTCCACAAAACACAACTGAAGTCACACACAACCGTCTCCGCTGCTGTCTCTTGTGTTTTGGGTGTTTTCTTTCATAATGGAGGGCTCCATCAGAAATGGAGAATGATTTAATTGAATAACACAAACGAACCAGCAGTTGCTTAACTCCAACTCCGTCCCCATGTCATGGACCGTGTTTGTGTTACAATTGCTATTATTGTCGGTGTGAATCAGTCATGAATAAAACACTAGCTGAGGCCGTCACATGTCACATGTCCATGTAGATTTATTTAACCCTTAGATAATGCACACACCAGGGAACAGCTTGTGGGACTGGTGATTAACTCTGCTGCTTTCTTTTATTTTTTTTATTTACTGCATCTGTTTAATTCACCAGGGAGCCTCCCACTCTCTCCGTCCCTGCTGAACGACCGCTCTGGAGGAGTGTGTGAGCAAAATCGTGGGCGCGCACGGAAGAGAAGGGGCGCTATCTCTGCAGATGGGGATGAGGTGACGGGTGAGGAAGCAATTACAAGCTGGTAGGCTTCGCCTCACCCTGCCCCACCCCCCACTCTCACCCGTAGATTGGGCTTGCCGCATTAGGGAATCATGGGTATAATGGTGGAATGGGCCTCAGGGCCCTCAAAAACAACCTGCTAATCCCCTATAGAGTGGAGGGGGCTGGATCTGGGGGTAACAGGGCAGTGTGGATGCCCTGACAATGAGTCCACCCATGACACGCGCCAGCATCTCTAACCCACCCACTACCCCCACCCCTTCCAATCTCCATCAACCATAGCGACATCGCCCCAAGGGAGGAACCAGCCATGTCAGCCGTGGGAGAGCAGCAGAGAGCCCAGGGCCTGACATCAGCCTGGGGAGGACACCGGGCCCGGGGCCATTCAATCAGGCCCCAGCTCCATCCTGTCTTCTACCCGATAGAGCTAGTTGCCTTGTCCACAGAGCTCGAAGAATGGAACAGGGCTACTCACTAAATCAAGCTTCTCCAATCAACCTCTGGCGGTGAACTGAACTTGCCCGCACGCGGATCAAACCCAGCTCGTTAAAATGCTTTAATTATGTGTCTAAATTATGATGAGCAATGACATGCTCGACTGGCTGTATCAGACGGCCTTAATGAGGAGAAAGGCCTCACTCTGTCTGTGGACTGTCTTCAACACAATGCAGCCTCAAGTACTTTCTGTAGTCAGTCTGAGTCTGTTTGTCTTTGGTTACATTAACGACAGATTGTCCATCATCTACTTACAGAAAGACATCATCCAAGATGCTGTTTCCTTAATTCTGAATCCTCTAATTTTGTGCTTCCCCTTAGGCTGTTTCCATTCTAAAAGTTTGTCTTGTCACAGAAGGACATTGTGCGGGACAGATGTGTTCATAACAAGAACTTGTCCGCAACATTCAGTCTAGGGGTGGCGCCTGAGTCGGGCATGCAGGAGGCCAGACATGACGTATGAATTCTGTGGAAAGCAAATGTTTTTGTTTACCACACATCAACACCGGGATTGGCCGCTATAGCCAAAAGCTCTCAAGTCTTTGTCTTTCCAAGCGGACATCTAGATTGGTGTCTTCTAGATGTATGACACCTCCCTGACATCCTGAGATATTTATAGGAGGGTGGCAGGAAAAGTTCCTGAAAAATGTCTGGATCAACTGACTTGCACATTTGCATTGTGACATACAGCAACTCCTCAGAATTTCTGGAAACTTTCTGGACTTCTGTGGAAGTCTGATTTGTCTGGTTTAGTCTATTGGACCTTGACTTATTGCAGCTTAACCCACCTTTGCCTGTAAAAACATGAGAGATACAAAAGATTTCCCCCATTGGCTCAATCTAATGTCTGCATATCCCAAACTCAGCGAGTCCATTAAGGAATCAGATATTAACATCAGCTCATAAATCTCCCACCCTTCTTGCTTCAGGTCAAAAACCAGTAATCACTCCACTGGTGGGCTAATGGGTGCCTTAAAATCCACTCACCCACAGCCCATTCATATTTTATCAATGGTAGAGGCCCCCGTCCAACCTCTGGCCTCACATCGCTAGAAAGGCGAATCAACATCAAACGCTGCAACCTTCCAATTACACAGCGACACATTCGGATCTCATCTCGATTTGGCCCGAGATCAAATGTTCAGGGATCAGCAGAAGCCCCTTTAGTTGGCCTGCCTCCCTGTCAGAAGGGGATCAAATGTTGGCTGAAAGCACCTGGAGGAGATCACATTTAAAATGGCTAAGGTAGGGACTTACTTGTGCTAATATTTAGCACAATTCATCACAATTCTACAGAGAGGATATTCACGGAGGAGCCAACACGTCTGCAGAGAAAAGTACAAACAGATGTGGATCAATGACGGTAATTCAACTGAGGTGTGATGTAACTCGGTGCCATTTCAGGTGGTGTTTTGGAAACTCGTGGAAAAGGAAGGAGCCGTTCCTCCTGGCGTGAATAACTGAGGATAGAAATAGAATTGAGGATCAATACTGGTCTAAGGATTTTTTATCAGGGCAAACATTTTTTCATCTTTACACTTGTAAAAAACATTTAAGACACGCTGATGGAATACTTTTGGCCTTGGAGACATTGCAATAACCATAACAAACAAGTACAAAATTATTTAAATGCAGGGTGGCTGAGCATATCTTGTGCTGAGAGTAAAGGCTTCAGTATACGTCATTGTGGTCGTGTGACTCATGGTCAGAAAGTAACCTCATTACCTCCATTAACAAACTATCGCTGCATGACAAGCGAGGTGTAATCTAAGCACGGTTGGACCTTCTCTCCCAAGCTCACTCTTTCAATTGTTACAACGTTTGTGACAGGACGTGCAGCGTTATCCTCATGTGAACACATCCTGCATGGCAGCAGAATAACATCTTCATCCAGCGATGTACAGTACAAACAAAACCACAGATCAGATGCACATACACTTATCTTAACCTTGGACCAACCTGTGCTGCCAAACAGACCCTCCCCATATCTGTGTGTGTGCGTGCGTGTTTTTCGCAGATCATGTAACCGGAATTTCACAACAGAAAAAAACCCAAGTTCCTTCCTGAAAAGATCCAGGCCACAGAGAAGTGTGCCGCTGCCAAAACATGTATTAAAAAATAAATCAGAGCCAATTAACAGAGTCTTATTGCTGTTATTGAGGAGGGGAAGGGGATAAGGAGCCGTAATCCCATTAGCAGGGCCCCTTCTTGGAGTTTGGGGACAATGGCGAGTATTTAGCCTTGAAAATAACTGTCCTCCTATTATCCAGCCAAGTGAACTTTGACAGGAAACGGGTTTAAGTGGCCAAAACGGAAGATATCTATCGTTTCCTATCAGAATATGGAAGCTGTGGGCTCCAGGGGGCTCAGCTCGGGATAGGATTAAGAGTGATGTAATATAACTGCCCGGTAAGTGACATCAGGTTTTTAGCACATTGACATGGAAGGGAAACAACTCCAAACCAGGGGGAAATTCAGCCTGAGCAGTCAAGTGACCAAGTGTGACCAGGAGAGGCCAGAGGCTGGTCTCTGGTTCCCAGTGCCTCACTGGTTTCAGGTCACAGTGGCAAGGTGGCACCATAGTGCATTTTTAGGACTAGAGGGAACATTTATAAAAGAGCCAGGGAGCCTTATTATGCAACTGCACATGATTCACACGGGGGAAGTGAGAACAGCAAGGGAGGGAGACGTGGAATTGAGATGGTTTAACACTTATCAAAATACCACTTGTATTAGTTTAAGGAGGTTTCTACGGGGCCACTTCTTTCCTGGCATGCTCGCCAGAAAAATTACAAAATGATTACTGGCTCGTTTTCACAGGGCTGCGGGATCATGTAGGGACCAGAGCAGCACACGCACACGCACACACACAGAGGAGGCAAACATCTCTAGGGAATATTATTATGGGACATTTAAGCCGCCTCTCAGCAGCCGCCTCTCAATGAGCCCTTATTTTGCGTGTGTGCGTAAAGACAGATTCCTGCCACACCAACAGAACAAAGTCTGTGTGGGATTTTCTATTTCTCCTTTTTATTCCTCCTCTGCTCTCCTCTCCTCCCCAGTTTATTTGGCTTTGGCTGCCTTGTTGTCGCTTGTTTGTCTCACTTCGCCGATCCAGAAGCCCCCCCCCCCGTAACAATGCAGTGTGTGGCTGCAGGACTCAATCCCGGTCCCTCACATACAGCAGGATCAATACAGATTCTCATTGTCTTTGCAGATTAGCTTTTCTTTCTTTCTTTCTTTCTTTTTTTGAGAGAGAATTAGCAGAGGTTGGAGAGGGGGGGGGGGGTGTACACAGACATTCAGCGACTGACTGTGGTAAGCAGCTGATTTCGCTTTCCCCCCCCTCCACACCTCCTCCTCCTCCTCTCCCATTCAAACAGCAGCGAGAGCAAATACACAACACTCCAGAGCCAAATTGGAGGACACCCGGACGATGCACACAAACACAAAAGGAAGAATAGGGCGAAAACAAATAAAACCGAATGTGGCAGCTCATTTTGCAAACCATGGGGAGGGTCAGAGCTACAACCTTCTGCTTTGCAATGTGGCAGCGGCACTGACCGAACGCAAAGCTCCCATCAACCGAGGAAAAGAAAGAAAGAAAGAGAGAGAGAGAGAAAGAAAGAGAAGCTGATGCTGCCTGACATTTAAAAACACACAAACACCCCCCCAGCTCACCTCTACACACAATTAACACATGCCCTGCGACTGGTGCCAGAGGACAGCGGTGCGAGGAGAAACACACACACACACACTCTCACTCACACACACACACACACACACATACACACACACACACACACATCTATACACGAGATGGGGGGGAATGGAACTTACCGACGCCGTATTTCTCATGCTCAGTAGGTATCCACATGTTTACGGTGGTTGCATTTAAGCGAGGAGTCGGTGGAGCAGCATTCTACTGACGTGCCGTCCTCCGGTCTGTAGTAGGAGGCATTGTTTAGGTTACAGACGGGGAGAGAGAGTGAGGGAGTGAGAGAGAGAGAGAGAGAGAGCGAGAGAGAGAGAGAGAGAGAGAGAGAGAGAGAGAGAGAGAGAGAGAGAGAGAGAGAGAGAGAGAGAGAGAGAGAGAGAGAGAGAGAGAGAGAGAGAGAGAGAGAGAGAGAGAGAGAGAGAGAGAGAGAGAGAGAGAGAGAGAGAGAGAGCGAGAGAGAGAGCGAGAGAGCGAGAGAGAGAGCGAGAGAGAGAGAGAGCGAGAGAGAGAGAGAGAGAGAGAGAGAGAGAGAGAGAGAGAGAGAGAGAGCTGCTGCTGAGCGTAGTGGTACAGAGACCTGCTGCCTTCACGGGCTGTCGGAAGATGTGGCTCCCACACAGAGTCAGCCGACCCTGAAGACCCTGTGAAATTAGATGGATTCATAATGGCCTTTAAACAAAGTGCTGGAAACAAGGAAGTAGATAATATAAATTGTACTAATAATAATATATCATCACACTACAAAAGATGAGTTTTATTTTTTAATTTTGAGGTCTTGTCTTTATTATGCTATGATTTGGTGCTTAAAATTGAACTGAATTGAATTCCTTTTATTTTCGTTCATTCATTTTTTTGCCATGGCTTTTGTAAGCAGTAAAAGATGTTATTATTATAAAATCGCAAGGATTAAACCTGATACAGACATTAGATATCAGACAACATTTCTAAAAACAAGTTGATTAGGACTCGTTGTGTCGGATCAAGGCTCACATATTTTGAGATGTTTAATCTAAACATACATTTTAATAGATGTTCTCCCCCCCCCCCCCCCCCCTGTCTTTATTCAAGAGGGGGCTTTTCAGTTTGAAAGCAGGACTTATTAGTTTCAAGTTCTGGTTTCGTAACCTTTTCCCTCAAAACACTGCGCTCGCACTCAAATAGCCCCTGGTTGTTTCTTAGATGTGCTCTGCTTGTGCTCAAACTGTGCTCGGACAGATTTCCTGCGCTTCAGCATCTCTCCTTGTGCTGCTTCTGTGCTCAGTGAAACGGCTGCTCTCTGATTCCTCCTCTAATTCTTTCTTCTGCTCTATGATTTTTGCGTGCAACATATCTGTCAAAATTCCCCAACCAATAGAATGACAGGTGTAGTGTTGACAAATTAAATGTTCCACCCTCAGCAGAGCATGAGAGCTGGGGACATTGCTAGCCACAAACATGCAGCTTGCACTTGTCCATCTTGGAAGCTTCAGCAGCATTTTAAATGCATCATTATCTGCCACCTTAGGTGTTTTCAGTTTTGCATTACTGTGGCTGCACCACTAATGAGCTGGGTTAAATGGAGTACAGTACAGTAGGCTCTGAAAAGGGCGATTGTACCATCATCTTTACACATGGAAAATGTGCGTACTATTAGCTTGTGTGCACATCCTGATGATCACATAAATTGTTCCTGATGATGGGACCCAAATAAAGTAAAATAATAAAAAGATAAGATAATGAGTGAACAAGTCAAAACACTGATGAAACTTAACAGATATTTAGACACATAAATTAGTAACAGTTATGTTTATGTGGTTATGTTTGTATGGTTAAGAAATACCAGGTCTCACACACTAGACATTGTTAAGTCCTAACATGAGGTTATAGAAAAAGTTGTAAGATTTAATATCTTATATATTCTAAGAAAATTACAACTTTTGGAATGACCCGCTTGTCACCAAGTAAAATTCTAGTTGCATAAAAGGCTAGTAGGCTAACACTTAGCTTACACCTTTTTTCACAGAAAAGGTTAAGCTACACACCTTAATAATAGCTAATTTTCTACATCCAAATATATACGTGTTATCCCTTACCTCATAACATGCTAGCTTGTCTGGGGTTAACAGGTAAGTTTCCCATACTGAATTTACTGCCTGTTTTAAACGAGATGGACATATAGCTTAGCTTATTAAGAAAACAAATGTTGCTAACATCTTTAAAGGTGTTGTAGCGTATTCCAGCAAATCAAATTGTACATTCACACCATACTGCATGTGTAAATAAATCTAGTGCGTCTCGCTGTGGAAGTTTCAGATTTCAGAGGTATCCTTGAACGCAGCACCGTCGCGAGAAGCGGGTGCGATGCATTTTGGGACTTGTAGTAGCATCCAGTGACGTCAATGAAGGCTGTTCGTCCGCAAGCATCTTCACATCTTCGCATCAAGCTGTTATTATCTCTCTATCCAATAACTAGATTCACATTTATCCATTGATATGCAAATCACACATTATAGACAATAATCAGATTCAGCATAAGGGTTAATTGACAGGAGGTTACAAGGAATTAGCTGCGGTGTGTTGAAAAATAGAAAAACAGTGTCAAATTATTTTAAACACACAAACTAGAAAAAAGACATGTGCGAAGATATTTACAATTTGATGAATTTACAGTTATGACCTTCATTGGCCTTGGAAAGCTCAAGTATGACAGTCACAGGTGAGGACAACTGTACCTGTGGTGTAACGTTTTCAAGAAGTGCTACAGAGTTTGTCTGCGGGTTGGGAGGGGTCGGCCACAATCTAACCAGCATGCCTCTGAGCCACATCAAAATGGCAGCCTTATGCCATTATTAATGCCCCATGTTTTTTTGTTTTTTGCACGACTATCAAGTTGAAGCGTTACACTCAAGCGTCGGACTTCTCTTGACTTGCCACGACCTCTTTCATTGAAAATTCACTGAAGCACAATCCTAAAGCCTAGAATAGTTTGTGCCGGTAAGGATCCGCCCACTAGAGCCTTAGTTTCTCGAGGATGGAAGGACGCATTTGAAGGAGCCTTCGAAATGGGAAAACGTAGTTGCGCTGCTGGGAGACAATCGATCCTCAAATGCGATGAGAGTGCGTTTGTACATGAGTTTGTTGCGTCCAGGTTGAGTGCTAAGGCTCGTGGGGTCACACATCTTTTACGAGCATCACCTTGTTATACATCCATGTCGCTCAGTAGTTTTCAGTATATAAACCTCCTCACCTGTCTGGATGTACCTTGGTGTTGCATCTGAGGACAAAGGTTTTTCTTTTACTAAAATCCTGACGCAGGTTCATTTCCCATGCAGCAAATGGCGCATTAAAAATGCTTTGAAGTGTCAAATGTGCCTCTCGTCTCTCTCTGTGTCTCATCGCCTGTTCGCCTGTCCACTTACCCATCCACCTTTGTAGTTTCTATGGTGCATTATGAATGGATGTGCCTTTTAAAAAAAAGCAAGCAACCCGAGGCCCGCTGCTGCCGGCTTTGTGGTTTAAAGTGCAAAGGTCACCTTTTCTAATCCGCCCTGTTTGTCAAAAAAATACATACATTTAATTAAAACACAGACTTTACAGGACACAAGGCTGGATTCGTTTTACAGTGCGTTTCCACACATTGGATTTTCCCTGATTGGAAAGGTGGGGGGTTGTGGGTACAGGGTGCGGCGGTGTGTGGGGGAATGCTCTACTCTCTATATGAATAAATCATAAGCCGGCGAGCGAAGTAAGACAGAAACCCCATGGATTCATTTCTGAGAGGGCTGGAGCCGGTGTGCACTTTCACAGAGTGGAAACTATATGTTCTACATCAGTGAATCTACGTGCAAACTACAGCTGCTGTCATATTTGTTTGTCAAGTCAAGGACTCATTAACAGATATACGCAGTGGAAAGGAAGAAACCTTGAACATGCTGTCAGTGGGCGACCATCTGCCTCGTGTGGTCGTGAGAGAGAAACAGCGAGGAGGAGACAGAGATGTATTGTCAGTCATTTAATTTAATTTGATTTGTATAGCCCATATTCACAATTTGCCTCATATAGGGCTGAACAAGGTGCGGCATCCTCTGCTCCTAAGCCTCGGCAAGAGTGAGGGAAAAGTACCAAAGAAAAACTTGAATCGAACAAAGTGGATACCTCATTGAGATGTGAAGGATCCCTCTTCCGGGAAGGACAGAAGTGAGATAGATGTGGTGTGTAACAGAGCACGTCAACAAAATAACAATAGTTACAACGTTCATGAGAAAAGAGTGTTTCTAAAATAAGTGGAGAGGTGTTTCAGTATTTTTTACAAAAGATTATGTCTGACAAGGATGAAAGGAGCTGTAATGACAATTGTAAAGATAGAGGTGTTTCCAGTAACAACAACAATGGTACAAGGACAAATAACAATAAGACTAAAAATAGTAATCACAGATCCAGACTCCAGAAAGTACAGACATGAGAGAGTACCAAACTGCAGGAGAGGGAAGGAGCCAGGTATGTAATATATATTAATGAGATATGAATGTATTCAGATAAAGAGGGAGAGGTGCATCATGGGAAGTCCCCCCTGCAGTATAGGCCCACAGCAGCAGACCTATAGGGATGTTTCCAGGCAAGCCTGAGCCAGCCCTATAACTATAAGCTTTACTAAAAAGGAAAGTCTTATAAAAGTGGAGAGGGCTCCTGGTTCCACAGGAGAGGAGTCTGAGAGCTCTACACTCTGCCTCCTGCTGCCTGGGCGCACAGCGGTCTAATGTTATACTCTGGTACTATGAGCCCTTAGGATGTGATGGTGTTATGGCGCCAATGCAGAAATGCTAACACAGGAGATTTATGATTTCTCTTTCCAGTTCTTGTCAGGGCCATTTTCAGACTTCAGAAAATGCCCGAAAAAATTGGGTCCAGACATTTTCCGGAGTTAAACATATGAATAACTCAGCAGGATATTTTCCAGGTCTGAGACATTCTCTATACCTTCAAATAAATATATATTATAAATATTATAATGAACATTCGGGCGAGTGACGGTATAAGCACCTAATCACCAAAAGCTCTACAAACTCATTGACATCCCAAGGTTACATTTTAACATTTTAAAATTTAACTTATACTTCACAACATTTAATTTGGTAGATAAAGTGACATTTCAGATTAAGATTTCCCGTATAAAACACAGTTAAAACAGCTTTAAAGAATTGCTGACATGAGAAGGTGACTGATTCAGCTGGGGGTGTTTCTCTGTGGAGTTTGCATGTTCTCCCTGTGTCTGTGTATGTTTTCTCCATGTCCTCCAGCTTCCTCCCTCTGTCCAAAGACAGATGGTTTGATTAATTGGATCTGTCCATGCTGTACCCTGCCTCTCACCCAATGTCAGCTGGGATTAGCGACCCGCAAAGAGGCAGTATTCACAGTGGATACGGGACAACACTGACAGGTCATGTTGTGTTTTGTGTGTACTTTTACTTTTTGGGTACATTTTTCGCATCCCCTTTGATCCGTCTTGAATCCACAAAAAGTTCTCATACTGACAATATTAAGCACCTGAATATTAATCCTACATATATAGAGAGAGAAATGTATCGTCCCCTCGGTTTACTATAGTGGCAGCAGAGGGACTGGCAATGGAAAAAAAGAGTGATCAGAGGTGTTCACAGTTCACAAGCACACTGCAGGATTATCCTGGTGGACTGAGGAAAGACTAAGTCGTCCAGCATCCTCCTCTGGTGCTCCTGCCCTTCATCCCTTCATCTCCTCTTCTCTCTCCTCGTGTACGTTTCTTCATGTTTGCTCAGAGTTTCATCAGGGACACCCTTCTGTTCCCTGTGGGGTGTCATCCAGATGATAGAGGGAAGATAGAGACGGCCATTGCCACAGACAGATCCACTACCCACAGATGGGTTCTGTAGAAAAAGCTCAGCATTTCTGCCACTCAGCCATTAGCGTCTTCTCGTCTCTGGCGCTGCGTTGTCACAAGTAAATGAAACGCCTGCGCTCAAAAATGGCCCGAAGGGGAGAGGATGGATTTGTACAGGACTCAATAAACAGGTTGTATCTTATAAAGGAGATTGAAGATGACATGGTCAGTGATGTGTTTCCAGTCCCATGTTGGGACGGCCCTGCATGGTGTCTTTTTCTCATCCTCCCCATTTCCCCCTGAAACTACAACTAGTTTATTCGTCAAAAAGAAAGTGAGACGACACAAGGCTGATTTACTTTTGCTCGGCCGGCTGGAGCAAAAACTGACAGTGGCTTATCTCAAGAGAACACTGCCTATCACCACTTCCCAGTACTCCTCAAGCTTTGATTTAATTCACACCAGGAAGTGTAGGTCAGATGGAGGAAAAACATATGCCTCCCTCAGCTCACACCCAGCATGCGATATCCTCACCTCCAGTAGAAACAGGCGGCTAAATATAGCCAAGAAAATAGGCTGTGCCTTACAAGAAAAACTCCCGTCTCAGTGTATTGTTCCATATGACAACTACATTTTACAGCCCGCTGCCTCTAATAAAGGCTTTTCATACGGGAATACAGGCCTAGACAGTAGGCCTAGAGAGTACAGGCACATGTAGTGTAGATTAGAAGGGATTAGTCCTTTGTTTTTTATACCGATTATTGTACGTCATCCCTTATTAAGACATAATCCAATCACACAGCTCATTCATATTTACAGATGCATGTGTATGTGCATGCACACACATAAATACAGAGCTCACACATGCAAGACAGGCTAGCTTGCCAGCATTGCATGTGTGAATCTTTAATATTTTAAAACACATCGACTGATCAAAAATGGGTTGAAAATGACAGCAAATTTGAGCAGAATGCTAACATCAGCATGCTAGCACACTCAAAATGACAATGCTAGCTTGCTGATGTTGAGCTGGTACGCGTTTTCTGTCTTATTTCAGCTCATGGACTTAACGTAAAGAAAAAAGTGAAGCCAAATTAAGTGTACGTCTCAGTCGCCATCTGTTGGCAGGCTGCAGCATGGGTCATAAAGCCAGCCTCCTCCATGTTAGCAGATGAGACATGGGCCAGACTGATTGATATTAAAGGTAGTTATTGTCAAACTGACCTTCATGCATTTCTTTTCTAGTAGTTTAGTTTGATTAGTTATGTGATGCTGGTTGAAGTGTCATGATTCACAGGTTAGACTGACTTACGATTGGTCGAGCTTGTTTACCAGTGGGACCTCACTCCATCCTCTAGCAGTATGTCAGCTATCAAAGCCATAGGTGGACGTGTTTCATTTTGGGCCAAAGCTCTGGACTGTCCACTCTTCAAGCTACACCATGCTGCTAAAAATCCTTCACAACCAACACAAATGTATTTTTAACCAGATTAGTGGGCATCTTTCTCTATATTCTCCTTCTGAATGATGAAGCAGATCCCAGCAACTGTGGATGAGAGCGGCACATCAGCTCAACTTTCATTCCTCCTCTCCGCAGGGCCTTCACTTCAAACCTTGTTTTGGCTGGATGTAAAAATAGACCTCCTCCGTCTCCCTCTTCGGCATGAGCGCGGAATGCACCGCGGATGGTTTTTCATGGGTTTTGATGTGTGAAACCGCGCTCAGACGCAATGAAAACTGATTTGCTGTACAAGAAGGTGTCCTGTCACCTTCAAGTGGGAATCAAAGGACTGCAGAGGACAGCGTTTCCCCCACTCATGTTATCTCTTATCGAGTTTAACTGCTTGTGTGATATACACCAAAAATGTTAACCATCAAAAAGCTCATGAGTCAGAGCCGACGAGCGAGATCCAATTATTTCATTTCTGTTTTTCGGCTAATGCTTCCTCTGTTCGCAAAGTGTTTCAGCTCTCAACAGATTCCCACACACTTCATTGTCCATGTGATCTGACTTTAGCCTTTCAGCCACTTTACCTCCACTTTCTATTAAAGGGAAATTAATGAAACAGAATGGAAGTGTTTTAAATTTGTAGTTTGCTGCTTGGACAGGTATTTTTTTATTTTATTTTCCTCCAAAGATACAGAATCGACGAGTAATGGGTGTAGTCATTTTTTGAGTATAACGACATACGAAGTGCAAAAGTCTTAACAATCAACCCTAAAAGCCAGAGTAGCACATGTCCTCAGGGAACACTTTTTGGTTCATAGTCGCAGCAGGATACACATTTGGCATTTATGAGTGTATTTTTCTGACTAACGTGCTCTGCTGGGCTCCTGCATCCCCTGTGCTGTTGCACATTGTGTGTGCAATATTACAGTATCCAGCCACCTGGACCTCGACACCCACCAGCGAAAGCATAATTGTGCCTGCAAGTGTATGCACACACACACACACACACACACACACACACACACACACACACACACACACACACACACACACACCACTTATATGCTGGACAGATGGCTGTCATAAATGGCTGTATCTGTTAGCAAGTTGAAAGCAATCCTTGGCAATGTGTCCCCTCCCTGCACCTACTCAATGACCCACATACATTTTTCATCTCATCTGCTGACAGCACACTCTTTATACACAAAAACACATACACACACCTATACACACGTATTTAAATAATATGTTGAGAGTCCGTGTTTTGCAGTACCCAGACATGCAATCATTTGTTTCTGTGCTCAATCATCTGTCTTAGTCATATCTGTAAGACCACAGACTAGCGAGAGCCTGACCAGCTCTAAGTGGCTGTTCTGCTCTTTTTCTGCCCGGCGTGGTAACTCTCCCACCAGCCTGTTGGTCTGTGGGTGTTTGGTGTGAGGAGCAGTCTGTGCTGCAGCGTCTGTAACCGCTCCACCTACATCATCTAATCCCCACGAAGGGCTGGTGTGAAAGATTCACTTTGCGGGCGAGGTGGTAATTTCTGCTTCTCTGATGCAGCGGGGCCCTGCATATACAAAATGTCATGAAGGGTGTGATTACCCTTGCGGCAGGTTCACATGGACTAATAAGGTGAAAAAGAAAAAAACATGCTGACCCATGTAAATTCTGCCAATGACACCTGTGATCCTTCTAATGCCGTGAAATAACATACTGTAATTGCTGATGCTCAGATTTAGTTGAAGGTCAGCAGTAGGTTCATCTCAGCAAAATACATGTCAACGTTTTCAAGGACCAATAAGGTGAGAGTTATATTTCTTGAATTTTTTCAATCTTATTTTCAATATTATTCATTGTCATCTTCTAGTGTCTTTGTAGTACTTGTTATTTATTTAAATTAGCAGTTGCTTCTGTAAAGAGTACATGTCGGCTGTTCTGGTAAATTTGTATTCTTCCAATAAAATTGAATAAAGAAAAATTTAAATAAAAAGATATATAATGAGATACAAAATATATATGTGAGATATTAAATATGATAAATAAATAAATGTTTTAAAAATATTTTAAAAATACATAGCAGCAGGAAGTACAACTTGGTT
Organism: Limanda limanda; assembly: GCF_963576545.1. Lineage (NCBI taxonomy): Eukaryota > Metazoa > Chordata > Actinopteri > Pleuronectiformes > Pleuronectidae > Limanda > Limanda limanda. The sequence goes on from NC_083636.1 coordinate 12,644,071, forward strand.
TCTGGAAAAACACAGAGGCAAATATGAATTTCCATATATCTCTGTTTAAATTATAAAGATTACTGTGCCATGTGTGATCACAGTGAATATAACCAGTATTGTGTGTGAAAAAAGATATGGTGTTTTTGTGTCTATGTGTGTTTGCATGGAGCCAGTGTGTTTTTCTTCTGAGCAAGCAAAATACATTTTTTCATTTCAACGTTACAAACTGACCCATCCGATCCTGATTTTGTTTGACTGAAACTTGGCGGAGCGATAACACAAGGTCAACGGGCCAGTTAATTTAATTTCAGCGGTGATCTAAATCTGGGATTTCCGCCATGATGCGATTATCTTCTTCATTATTGTTGTGGTGAGCTCATGCAGCAGTGGGAAGGCCTGGCACTCTCCAGAAATCCTGGAGATAAATCATGAACATGATAAACTGCAATAACAACTCTGCTCAAAGTTGTTAGAATACAAGTTGAATTAATTTACATACAAGCTTCAGTCTGTTTCTGTAAAGACCCTGTAGTGTTAAATTGTATTGTTAGGTATGCATGAGGGTGTGCATGTATGTGTGTGAGCACTATTGTGGCTCGTGCACTTATGTAGTTTGAATTTGGTTTGTCAGCAAAACCAGAAACAGGAAAGACTGATCTGCACTGATAAGTCAACAATATTGCAAATCACAGCAGGATGTGGAACAGCATAGATTTTTTGCCTTGATAAGCTCGGTCAGGCGTCCTGTGTCACATACAGTATACATGTATCACTAACCGGCCTCCGTGCTGCACTGTCACATACAATATACCAACATGGTGCAAATAGAAATCATGAATCGACAATACAAAACATGTTTCTCAGGTTTTTAAGGTGTTTTTTCTCCTCAATATCAAATGCATGCTATACTAGAACTCAGGCACTCAGAAGAGCGCGTACCTCGACAAGGCCCAACAGCCACCTTAGATTTAAACAAGCTGCAGGTATTCTGTCATAAATCAAAGTATCAGAAATTCTTTGACCTGATGGTGGCGCTAGATCAAAAGGGAAAGGATCATCAAAGTTATTACAGTTCATCCTGAGGGGGAAAATTAATGTGTACTTCGAATTTTACAACATTTCATCCAATAGCACTCAAAAGTCAGGAGCTCAACAGAGTTGGTAGGGTTCATCTTCTGGGGACCATGCATGTCTGTACAAAATCTCATGGCAGTTGATACCATAGCTGTTTATATGTGTCTGTTTGGACCAAAGTGGTGGACTGTTCAACCATCATTGCCCTCTGTTAGCTAAACCAAGCTGCAAAAGTCCTTCAAAACCAATAAAAAACTATTAAATGATAGATATTCGGGCATCATTCTTGATGGTCTCCATCTTGGGGTGTTTGTCCCTTCGATAACAAGTGCATGCTATACTAGATTGGTACTCAGTAGAACACATACCTCCATCAAGGCCAAGTAGTCCCCTCAAATTCAATGAAGCTGCACTAAATTTAATACAATCATAAATATCAGTTCCCTAAATGGGCCTGATTGTTTTCATCAAGATCCATGACTCCCTGAGAAAATGCAGATCCAGGATCCGATGCCCCCTGAACCGGGTCCCTGCCAAAATTTAAAGGGTTCTTCCCTGCGAATGCACAGGGGTGACAACATAACCTCCCTGCTGGAGGAAATAAGCAAAAGCAAGCAAAAGGATGAAATACATTTCAGCATCATTCTCTACTATCTCATAGCAATGCTGGGAATCAACTTGTTAACTGCAATAATCAATGCTAATTTAACTAGGAATGTAAATTCAGCACTTTGTCAGTTCCTGTGACATTCTGCACCGCCACTCTCAAGTGAACACTTTTTAATGGTTTCCAACCCTCAACCCAGAACCTTATCGACGAACCAACAACACCACAATCAACACTTGCCGATACCAAATAATTAACGCTGCAAAATCTTGCTGCGCATGTGTGTGCACTGACAGAACATTTTCACCATCAAATGTTCCCGATGAAGCTGGTTTACAGGTGAGAGGAAGGTTTGGGTCCAAAATGAATGTGACAAGGTGGAAAAAGCCTTTGCGAATAAATGCTGTGAGTGTGTTTCTGAGTGTGTGTCTGATTTCACTGCATTAAGGCACAGATGAAAGCTGCTGCAGGGGCAGGTCTGTGCCTCCCGGCTCAGTGGGAGACACACCAGGCTTTACCCTGATAACTCTCTGAAAGTGAGGTGAGGAGGGGGGGGGTCTGCGAATTGCTGCTCTATTTGCAGCGGACAGCAGCGCAATACAGAGACATCCATGTGAATCCAATTGCAGCACACACACACACACACACACACACACACACACACACACACACGCACACACACACACACACACACACACACACACACACACACACACACACATGCACACAGTGGGGGAGTGTTGTAAGTGCATAGAAAAGGGAAGAGAAATAAAAGAGAGGGTTGTCAAATATTATGCAACTGACAGAAACAAAGACAGACGTGCAGTTAGAGGCGGAGAGAGACAGACCGATTTGCAGCAGCAGAGAGAGACAGATCTGTTCTGCCTCCCACATCAAAACAAAAAAAGGCTTCTCTTCCAAAATGTCAGGGCAGCTTGATATCAGTCCTGCCTGTGCTTCTGCGTCAGGCCGATCCTGGTTTGTTTCCCCGACCTTAGACCTTCACTGGCCTGTTACATGCTCACATCTGAGAGGCAGCTGCAGCCACAAGGAAAGGGAACACAACAAGAAATGTCATTCCACAAGGGCAGTGTCCATTTTAAGCCGGGCCTGTTTGGAATGGGTCTGGTGGTCTGTGGTGATGCTGGTTGCAGCTCTCTTCCTGAAACCAGCAAATTCTGGTTTATTTGCGCCGATGTCCTCGTTCGTGCTTCTTATGAAATGAAACCGAATCTGCTTTCTGCTTTTGCTGGCTTGTATATAAATATGAAGATTCATGTCAGCGATTTCAGAGACACAGTCTACCAATCTCCTTTTCAAAATAAAGCTCTGCATTCCAATCGTCTGCATTTTTATTCAAATTATATTAACAGTTAAAGTCTCACAAGTTCAAATCGCACCGAATTTAACACTACACTTTCTCTGGCTCTTAACAATACACATGCAAAGTGTGAAGCCGAACAGATGAACGGTTCACGAGATATGCGCTCCACATACACACAGACAGCCAGACTGACAGGCAGACGTTTGTGGAATTAGTAGGTAGATGAATTGATGCATGAGAGCTCGGGAGATAGACATACTGGCACCTGCTGGTATACACAGAGGAACCGAAACAGCAGTGATTTTCCCATGATTACGATTCATCACTCGAGGTACTGTGTATGTTTAAGTCAGACCAACCGATCCCGCCTCTCACCTTTGCTCAAAACCTCGCAGGGGCAAACAAATAGACTGTGTCCGATATCCCTGACCAGGATGTTGTTGGATAAGCTTCAATTTATCCCTGAGCTCGGGTGTTGTTTATATATAAAAACACAGCCTTGAGTGAAACTGTACCTCCTCCTTAAACGACACTACTTCACCTGCACAGATGTGAATGGCAGCACGACATTAAATCAAGGGGATAAAATGCAACAATTCACCTTCTTCTTTTCCCCTCTAGCTTTCATGATTGCAGCAATTTTTCACTGAAGGCTCAGCCCGGGATATTGTTAACCGAACATGACGTGTAGCACTCGAAAATGAAGACCGAATCGATGGAATGATTGCAGCACAGCACAGTGTTTGGAAATGGCAAAGTGGACCTTAATATGTCTCTGGAATTGAACTATCGACAGAGAGAAAACAGTGAGGAATGAAAGAAAACTTCAGTTTAGGAAGATTTCAATTTTTTCTTGAGTATTGATGCCATACTCATAAGCAACAAAAACACCCTGGCAGGACAAGCTTGTGACGCAAAAGGTAGACCAGACCCTCTCATTCCGGTTACTATCAGAGCCAGGCTTGAGGCCTCCTCTATGTTTCCATTCTTTATTATCCTACACGAAAGCTATGTTAAGAGCTGCTAGCAGTAGCTTCATATTGCTGTATTCTAACCGTTTCAAAAAAAAAATCAACCCATTTTTTAAAATACACATATACATTATGCGATAATTCGGCATATTCTTAGCCACGAGGCTTGTAGTCGAGCGTTAGCGCTGCTTGCACCATCCTGCAGAGCTTTATTTACTTAGGGTCAGTGCAGTCAATCTACCCTGGCTTTGAGGCATCACAATCAGTGATTCACCTTCATGCTGGAGCTGTATAATTTAACCTCGAATGAAGGCGGCACACATGGAAGCATCTGACATCAAGACCCGCGTTCCGTGTCCTCTCGCCTGGGGCCTCGTCATGGCGCTTTTGAAGATATACATGCATGCCTGTTAGCAGCTCACATACGTACTCGAAAGGGGCAATACCAAAATACGATCTACTCTATGTGTGTGTATCTTTGATCTCTGCGCTGGCTGCATACATTACCGTGGTGGATTTGTGGTAAAAGCACCTTGGAGGAAGAGAAATCTGGAAAATTATGAATTCTCTGGCAATTCTCCTGAGGGAGTTAAGGCTTTGTTATACATGAGGCAGGTTGGGGGTGGATTGGATTTGTGGCTGTCATTTTTTTGCGAATGATGTAGGCTATTAACACTGAAAACACAATGTAGTATGTTGTAGGTATTTTCAATTTCAGTGAAAAGCCAATGCATGTCAGATATGAGCACAGATTTACAGATCTACGAATCATGGTAATGGCGTTTGAATTTTTTTTTAGATTTTCCAGTGTCCCTGCGTCACTTACACCAGTTAAGTACAAGACGGCTCATCAGACAGCGTGCTGCAGTCTAGTGTCAACAAGCTGGATCTCTTGTTGCAAAAGCAGAGGCAGACAGGGGGTCTAACACACACATGCAATCACACATGAGGGTGAAACACACTGGCATTGCACACAAACAAACAGCGGGAAGCAGCGCTGCCTTGAACACAAGTGCCAAAATCAGAATCGATAAGTGAAGGAAGTAAAACAGTCACATGGGAGAGACGGATAGTGAGCGAGCAAAGAGGAGAAGAAGACTGGAGATATAGGCGGTGCACACTAATGTACAAATAGTGTTTTTTTGTAAACGCCGTGCTGTCTCTCTGCCAGGACTGTTTCTTTTAGCTGACAGCAGCCAGACAGCCAACAAAACATCCAGGTGGGAATAGACAAAGCCTCCTCAGCCAGCTGTTTACGCCCCAACAAAAATAAGAGCCTCTCTGTTATTCAGCCTAAACACATTATGCACGAGAGCCTGCAGACCAAACAAACCAGTAACAAGAGCTGTCTGCACGTCGGAGGATTTTCTTCTCCTCTGATATGAGCCTGACTTGAAACTGAGAACAAACAATACACACGTACTGTGCAATGATATGTTCTTATGGAACACATTTTCAATTTAAAGCAGTAAGTGCAGAAGTGCAGTTATATGGCATGGAGGTAAAAAGGGATGTTTGAAATTATGGAGGGGGAAAGAAAGAAGCTGTAGAGAAGATGCCTTTACATTACAATGTAGTTTCAATAATGTCCCATCTGCTAACATGGAGGAGGTGGAACTTATGACCTATACTGCAGCCAGCCACCAGGGGCCGATTAATACGCTGAGATGATGAGATATTTCCATTATGTGTATTTCATGTTTTTTATCGTTAATACAGTTAATACAGTTCCTTCCAAGTGCCATTTCCCAGTTTGCAGCTCCGACAGCACCTCCGGCCCATAGAGACAATGTAAACCTGCTCCAGTAAAAAATGACTGGAACTGAATACAGGCTGTCCAGCGCCTATGTAACAAGTAGCAAAGTAATTGATCGGATTTAAGGAGACCTATACTCTGTAATTTAACATGTTGTACCCTTTATCTTCCAGGGTTGTCTCCTTCTCTGGCCTCTCCGTGTCTGTCTCTCTGAATTACTGGGCGCCCACTGGCCTCGCAGGCCCACAGTGGTAATAATTCACAGTCAATCTGTGCACTGGACCGCCACACAGACTCATTTAAATACTGCCTACAGCCATTACGCTACTTCTCTGTCTCTATCATTTCTCTCCATCGCTGCTCACTTGACCTCCCGACGCTTTCTGCCTTGACTCTTTTTTGCTCTGTCACTCACTCCTGTTTTCACTATTTCACCTTTCCAAAAATAATAATTACAATTTTTATCCCCCTTTCATTTTCATCGTCTTACTGTTTACTATTACGCTGTTTACCCTTTCCTCGGTAGCTCGGGGGCTGAGCTGCCTGGACGCCATGTAGCTGATTTACTTGTCCTTGTTTGTGGCCGCTGGCAATAATGTTAGGGTTCAGGCGGAGAGCGCAGCATGGGCCGTGTGAATGTGGGGAATTAGTATGCCATCAAGATGCCTGGATGCACATACTGACTGAATACTGAATGAACGTGTGCGGACTGACATGTTTAATACATGCGCATTCTAGTATCTGTTGTACGTTTGGCTCTCCTCCCGTGGACTGCATGCTTTTTATAAACTCCATCCATCAGTTCAGAGGTACAGTAAAGTCATATATAACATTCTGCAGAGTTTCCATACAGCACTTTCTGTGTATATACTGCACTGACTCGAAGCTTCTCTACAAATTTTTGTTTAGCACACATGCCATTGAACAGTGTCTTGTGTTCAGCCAAATATAATTTCAGGCATTGTTTTGTGAGGATGCACAGTAGTAGACGATTTAAACTTACCCATTATAGCTGATTAAGGTATCATGGCTTCCAGTGTGCAGGTGAAATGGGGGGGGGGAAAGGGGAGACAATTATCACATGTTGTTGTTTACAGCACATTGACTCATCATCAAAAAGCTCTCAATTCTTTCAAGGGCAACATCTAATTTGGTGTCTTCCACGTGTACGACTGCTCTTTTTCCTCCTGAGATTCATTCGTTTTGTTTTTGTGCTTTTCCATTTTTTGACCTTGAATCTACCTCTGCGTATGAAATTTGCTTTATATGTTCCTGCTGTATTCTCACAGGGGCTCACTCTGACATTTTGGGAACATTTGACTTTGACGGTTGTGTTCTCACACACAATCCCTTCGAGTTTTTTCAGAAAGGAGCTTCAGTAAAACGACGTTCTGGCAAAGAGGTGGTGATCAGCGCGGAGGTGAGGGGTTGGTTGCAGAATGGAAACAGGTGCATGGAGAGATTTCTGTGAAGGAGCAGGAACTGGAGATCAAGAGTGTGGGGACAAGCAAAAATATGAATAAAAAGACCCAAAACATCCCTGCAACAAGAGGTGACCAGAAAATAATCCGCAATCCACAATCTCAACATTTATCCCGATGACTTTGCCGGGATGTGACAAATGCATGTGTGTTTTTGGAAAAGCAAAGAGCCAAACAGACTCTTAATGTACCAAACTCACTTAGTCACTCCTTATTTGGTTTGATGGGAAGAGCAGAGTGGATCTCAGCGCACCACAGGTGTCCCTCTGCTTGAAGACGGAGGAGAGTGAAGGAGGCGGCGAGGGAGGGGGAATTGGAGCATGGTGAAGGATGCAACCTGGGAGTCCTAATCATCTCCAGCTGCTGCCCACCATTCCTTCCCCATTTCTCTGTCGTTTTTCCTTTCTCCTCCCCGATTCTCCGCTCTCTCTATCCAAACCGACCCCCTCTTTCTTCCCCTCTTCTAACCCAGTGTTATAACCCACCACACTGCTGCAGGCGAATCTAGCTCACTGCACCCATGGGCTGTGTTTATCCCAGGCTCCACGCTCCCCAGGGCGGCCGGGGAGGGGAGAGAAGAATCCCCTGCCAGGATTCACCGCAGGTTCACCGGAGGTTCTCATGGCTTCATCTCATGCCACCCTGCAGCGCACAGCTGGTGCTGACCTACGGAAAAGAAGACACCATCATGGATGATGAAGGCAGGGTTATGGATTGTGAATCTATCAAAACAAACCTGTGTAGTCTATATGTAGTTTATATAAGGCAATTTTTTAAGACTTTAGAGAGGACGTTACATCCTGAGATGCAGATGTTATTTCCCCCAGTGGGAGATTGGTTAAGTAGATGCAGAAATTCTCATATTCCGGTTTATCGTTTTTACTTGGAAAGGTTTAAATGCTCTAAAGTTCATAAAATGCTCAACTTTACTTATAATGGGAAGATTATAATTCCTGCAGCATTTTTCAGCCTGGCTTCATTTTTAACTTATGTCTCTTTATGGCGCCTCCTTCCAATAAAGCCCAGTCGGCTATGATTGGCCATCCTGACGTCACAATACCCTTGAATTCTCTGTTGGACAACTGAGGAGCTGCTATAAGGGCTTAAGGAGCAGAAGTTTTTTGTGTTTACTGAAGACTTTTGTGTTTTTAACTGTGCAGATCTTTCTCAAACCTATATAACACACTAGAAGAAAGAGAACCTGAAAAATCCTCATTATATAACTCCTTTAAAGAGAGTAAATATTGTTGGAAGCAGATCGTGGAACCTAACGTGCTTTAATACATTCTTTCTTCTCTTTCAATTTTGTTTTCCCAGATTCTATAGAAGAGAAGAAGTTCTGGGAAGGCATTGTTTCAGTCTTTCTCCACAAACTCATCCCTGCGGTTACATAAGGCGTCATAAGCAGCACCACACTTCCCCCTCTTTGTGGCTACAGAGTTGCCAAGCAACTCCAAGAATGTCTGCCTGCCTGCGTCCCTGCAACCTTTTTGTTGCTCTCTCTCTCTCTCTCTCTCTCTCTCTCTCTCTCTCTCTCTCTCTCTCTCTCTCTCTCTCTCTCTCTCTCTCTCTCTCTCTCTCTCTCTCTCCCTCTCTCTCTCACACACACACACAAAAACAATCCTTTTAATCACCTGTTCTCTCCTGTAAGTGTGTTGCCTCAGAGGTAGAGGGCTATCCAGTCCCGTTATCTCTGCTTACCTAAGCTAATGATGCTGGGCAAAAGGAGAAGTCTGGAAGGAGAACAGAAACTTCCACTGAACACCAGATGACAGCGTCAGGTTTCCCAACTAACTTCCTGGACTCGGACGGCCAAAGGAACTTGGACCCACATTGAGCCTGCAGCAGAGTCTGTGACCTCTCTGAAGTCTCGTCTGTTTGGAGCTGTATTATTTTTGCCAAAGGGTTTTGTCGACAAAAGAAGACGAAAGTCTGCTTCTGCTTGATCTGTACTGTGTCTGATTTAGCTGCTGCAGAGCTGGATGATGGAGTAATGGTTCATAGCGAACAGGGAAAAACACAGAACTGACTGAGCCACTTCAGAAGTGCAACATTGTTTTTGCTGAATGTGCCGAATTGTCTGGAAGCTGTGAGTCTCCGTCCGGCGTCTGGTCACTTTTAGTCAGACAGACGTGACTGAAACGAATATAGATTTGTGAATCATCAGGATAAACAGGCAGTGAGACTGAGCTGAAGAGGTTTCTATGTGACTTAGTATTGCACATACATATTAAGTATTTCACATACATAATGAGCAATAGTACTAACATGATTTAAAAGAAAAGTCAAAAGCAGCAGTCAGACATTTTCACACTGTGGCTGTATGCAGGGAATTCAACTGTTTGTGCCAGATGTAATAATATCCCCTATGGACTTTAGATCAGTTAGATCGCCAAATTCCTTCAAGATGTTATTGAGATGCTGCGTTCACAAGGTCACCTTGACCTTTAGCCACAAAATTCGAACTGTGTAACAAGAATAGGGGGAAACAGACCATAAATTCCCATAATGCAACTCATTCATTTGGCCCTTTATACCCTGAAAATAACCAGATCCTTCCAACTGCATGCCCCCAGTTAATTCCACAGGCTTTCTACAAAAACCTGAAAGTCCAATCAGAGAAAAACCCTGATGACAAGTAAATACTCACATATATATTTACATATGATCATGTCCAAACAACATGGCAACTGGTTCTAACTAGATATGTGTATTTCGCATCCAGTTTCGCTTGGGTTACAAAAGATTTGTTAGATTTTTATCTGAGCTTCACATGACCCTGTGCAATACTCATTTCCAGTAGCTGCTTGGAATGACCACTGTGCTCTCTGTGTGTTTGATTCACCGCAGTTCTTCTATACTGTGATTACACTGTGCTCTCAGACCGGGGGCTGCAGGGGCTCCACGAGTGAACAACCCACTCACTGTCCATCCTCTAGAATGCATCATTATGGGTCTTGGAGATAGATTCTCTGGTCCTCTGTGTGGCGGCTGCAGGTGCATACACACTGTATGGTATGGCAGACAGAAGCAGCTCTTGTAGCCACGCTTGCATTAAGTAAGCAGAAAAGGTTTTTCTGTCACACAAGAACTAACTTTCTGCAAAAATCAAACTTCTCTCCTTCTCGTAGTCTTTCATCTGCATCTTTTATATTCTGGGGAAACCCAGAAGAGAGGTTGAGGAGTCGATATGCACCTAGATATCCCAGTTGTGGTGGTTCCTACAGGCACATACCCAGACATTAATACCAAAATGAAAAAATAAAGAGAGGGAGTGAGGAAAGAGGTGGGTGGGGCAAATATTGCACGATATACAGGGGGAAATAGATGGATAACATACAACAGTGCAGGTGTAGTTATCCTCTGATGCAAGCCGGAGCGCTTGAGATTTCCCAAAAGATAGTTTGCCTGTTATAATAGCCTTTGGGCGTAATGTCCTCTCTTAAGATGGAATTCCATTGTCTGGAAAGCAGCTGCCTTCCCACACACACACTCACACACTCACACACACACACAGACACACACACACACACACACACACACACACACACACACACACACACACACACACACACACACACACACACACACACACCGCAGCAGCAGCATCCACAATTACCCACGGTGGGCATCTTATCTTTGTTAAATTGCTTATGATCCCTTTTTGCCTCTGAGTTATGAGGCTGACTCACGGAATATAACTTAAATCTTATGACATAAGATATATGTAAGTAATACGTATAGCTGCATGTCCTCCCTCCTTACTCCCCCCCTGACCTGCGCTGACTTTACACATTCACAATAAACAACAACACTTATCATGAAGTTATTGTGACCTGACCAGTACTGGAGTGTACTTTGTGTTTGTTTGACACTTTGAAGAACAAGTCCATCATTTTGCATGTAGGCAGTTCAAATGCCCCCCAGACACGAGACAAGGACAACAGGGTTATTTCAGAATAACACTGGAGCACTGGGGTAGGGGGGAACCCAGATTGCCACAGGGTATTTCGCACACTTGTCCTCACAGCTCATCTCTGAACTGTCTTGCTCGGTTCAGTCAGCCTCTCCTAATGGCTGCTCTGAACCTTAAGAGAGGATGTCTGAACTTATTTCAAGTGCTTTCCTGCCAACCTGTTTTCCACAATCGCTCCCGCGGAGGAGGAAGGCGGCAAACAGAGGAAATTCCCCTAATAGGAGAAGGGGGCTTTTCAGAGGAAATAGAATTGCACAAGACGTCTATCGCTGCTCGGACATCTATTGATTCAGTGCACGGGGCTTTTCGGTCTAAAGTGGTTAGTGGAAACCTGCGAAATGGACCTAACGTCCCTGTGGTTTGTTTTAGGTCAGCTACAACATCACAAGTGTCCCGACTGCAGAATGGTGGCTATCAGAGAAGGCAGCAGGTAATGAGGAGTGTGTGAAGGAGCCATTCTCCTCATGAAGCCTTAACAAGCCACTGAATGTGTTTTTTTTATAAACCTAATCAGATGACAGCAACGTTACCTCATAAGCTTCGGGCGTGTGTGTCTGGGCTGCCGCCATTGCCAGTCCAAGGCTGGCATTCAAGAAATATGAATAGATCCAGCTTGTTTGGATTGTGTGATTAATTTGGCTTTAATTTGCAAACAGCTAATCAAAGCCGTGACTCTCGGCTCGGAGCACGATCGAGTTTGAAGTCCACATGAAATGTCTGAGCAGGTTTGCGGCATACAGGTGTTTTCTGGCTGACCCCCCCCCCCCCCCCATCCCAACCTATTCTCTATTCTTTTTAACTGTCTTTGATCCACAACAAAAAAAAAATCATGTCAGGAATTCCTAGCACACCAGGACTTCAGAACAAAGACGACCCCTCCCCTTCATCCATCTATCTGCCAGGAGCCTCCTTAAAAAAAAAAAAAAAAAGGTTAATGGTCTGAGATCGTAAATATGAGCCGGTAAGACAAATGTGCAGGAGTGGGGAGGTAATTACATCGACAGGAGCGCGGCCTGGATGTCACAGTATAAGCTGTCTGGCTAAAACTGTCTCATTACAAGAAAATAAAGAGGAAGGAATATGGGATTCAGCCAATGACTAAGAGCCTGTAATTAGGAGCTGGATGGAGTAATTTGCGCAGCACACCTCCATCAACAAGCAGCTGAAAAGGGCTCAATATTTATGCTCAAGCCAGAAAGAGTTAGAGTCAATTTTCAAACGAGTCACATCAAGTTAAATTGACTTTGAGTGGTGTTTAAACAAAGAGAAAAGCCAGGTATGAGTTTTTTGTATTGTATCATACAATATTTAAATTAAAGGAGTAGTTTTCTATCTTATTTATACAAGAGTTGTCTATTTCCTTTTCCTGTATCAGATTTATAAGTATACCTATCCGGTTTAGTGAACTAAACAGACATAAGTCAGGAGAAATGTTTGGAACAATTGACTTGAGAATGATTTAATTACCAAATTAATTATAAACTGGAATAGTTGTGACTATGTATGTATATAAAGCTTGGATTAAACACATGCAAAGCTAAGCTAACATCTAGCGGCTTTAGCTTCATATTGACAATACAGCAAGGACACTGGAAGGCAGCACCCCCTACAGGTGAGACAACAACTGTAAGGCAAACAAGTTTTCAACAGTAACCTTTTGAGAGCAGCATAGGCTTAAGATTTTTTTTTCTAGAATATTGAATTTCATTTTAAGAACATTCAGTGTATTTTCTATGGAGCGCATTCAATGCACAAATGATGTGAACTGCAAAGACTGTGGATTTGTGTTCAGATCTCTGAAGCCAGGTTGGATGGTTGTTTGCTTTTCTAAAAAAGAGACATGTTGCTGGTCATTCAAATGAATAGGAAAAGGCCTTAATAAGAGTCGATCTTAGCAACTCCGACTGACCTTCAGCAATCTTTCCCATCGGTTGTAAGTGTGCACACCAAGAGAGGCCTGTTCAAACCCAAACCGGATGTTTCATAGGTACAAATGTCTCATGATTCAAATGACCAGTAAAGGAAGCGAGCACACATTCTTCTAAAATGTCAAAGAGAAGCTGTTCAGGCTTTTTTAAGGGAGAGCTCTTCGGCCGAGCTTTTTGTACGATGCATTACAATCAAGCTACGGAGCCTGAGATCCTTTCCTAACCCCGCTCCCTTCCCCGCCAGGCTTAACCCGAGCAGCTTCACCAAATCGCTCCAGGCCACTTCATTTATGAATTATTTAAAAACACACATGAAATTAAAATTCAGACATTTTTCATTATATGCTGTCAGCTCCCTCTCACTCCCTCCCTCCCTCTCCCGGCTATCTGTGATTTGGGTAATGATCTGTATTCCTGAGGCATTAGGTCAGCCCGGCCCTGTGCCCATTGATGCAACGTGTCAGGCATGCTGAGTGAGGCTAGACTGGGCCGCTCTGTTGTTTCCACACTCCAGCACCGGTTTACTGGCAGGTGATTTCTCCTCTTTCCACTGCTCACTGCTTTGGCTCGCCTGCACCGATCCAAGCCCCCTTCCAAATAAAAGTCTGCTTTGAATACTTTCATTACTGATCATGGATATTTCAAAATGGTACTTTTACACTCTTCCTAACTGGTTTTTGTTTTGTGATATTTTTTCCTCGCACGCTCCGGCCTATTTAACATTTAAAGCAGGACTCGGGCTCAGCGGTGAGCACAGTTCACTGACTCCATAAATCATTCATCAAAAAAAAAAACATCATCTCTGGGAATTTCACTTGCTGTGGTGCGGTGGGAGCAGCGTGTCCTTGGAATTTCATACATAATGGCTCCCCCTAGTGGTGAGGACCGTTGTGAACTGTGGAGGCTGAGCATATAGTGCAAATATATATATATATTTATGGTGTATATGAAAGGGACCAATACAATGTACCGTACATACACAAATTGAGAACAGCTGTATCGCAGTGTTTTACTTTTTAAAAATATTAGATTAAAAAGAGGGATAAAAGATTGAGAGAAAACAAAGGAATAAAAAGAGTGACAATTACTATAATATACAATAAAACACATGTAAAAAAATGTGAGATGATGAGACTATGCAGCTTAAAATACAATCAGAAGAAAGTTACTTGCTTCAATTGAGGAAAATGGTGAAAAGATATCATGTGACAACCAAAATTACAAACATATATCGAAAGCAGAATTATGGCACTGAATCTTATGTTATAACAAACTTATTGAGGAGTCGAGGGTCTTGAGAAAAGGGATTCTCCCTCTGGTTCTCAAAGTCAGTCAATTTAAAAACCTCCCAGAGGACGTCAGGTTGTGTGAATTGTGTGAGTTAAGAAATTGAGAATAAATGACAATTTCATCTGTATTGGTCTCATTGAGATATCTTGTAAATCTGTTCTAGGCTGGGCATGACACAATGATAGAAATCACTCATGTTTCTTGATGCTTCCTCTTTGACCCCCCCACGCTTTGTTAACACAAGCCGCAGCTTCACACCTGATGAATAATTCAGCGTGTGATGCCACAAACAGAACAGCAGCTCTGTCCATGCGCTGTGCCCCTGAGGTGCTCTGTGGCTTTTCTCTGGGAAAACGAGTGCAGGCTGGTTGTGAAGCATCTTCAGGGTAAAAAGTGTTTGTCACCTCCTGTATTTAGACTTTATTTCACATGCAGTTACTCAGCTCTTCGGTGCTTCACTGTTTTGTGAAAGTCACACTTAATCTTTCTGTGTCTTACCCACTACTGAAGGATTTCGAAGGTGTAAGGAGCTGTCTGTGCTTTGTTTAGTTGTAGATTGTAACTGCTGAGTCCTCCTGCCGTTGGCTGCTGCCTGCTGTTTGTGCTCTTGTACGAGGCCATTGTTTGTTGGAGCTTCTGCGCTTGTTCTTTATTAATGTCTTGGCAGAACATTCAGGAGAGCTGCTGAATGTGTGTTTTTTTTTAGCCCACCCAAGTCTTGATAGTGCACCTGCTTCCCCGGAGAGAGAAAAAAACATGATAAAAAAGCAGCTTCATTTTTTTATTTGAATTTTGAAAAGGTAAAAGCTGGAGGATCTCGACCCACCTGTAGGTGTGTTTGGGATGCAGCCCTGGAAACGTCCCAGTGGCTGAAGATGAGTTGCATGAGAAAGGAGGCTTTGGACGCTGCCAGCCTGTGTTGTGATGTTTGTCAGGTTGTGTAGCTGGCAGGAGCGCCGCTGACAGTTGGACCGTGGGAACGCCAACAAGGAGGCTGCATCTGTGAGATTTTCCACTCGGGTAAGAGATGACAGGCGTGGGGGGGAAGCGAGCACACATTCTGGCAAAAGCCAGAGTGACTGGAAGTAATACAAAAAAGCCAGAAATGATAATTAACTGGAACGAGCTGTTCTCTGGTCCAGGTTGGGCCAAGATTTGAGAAATGTTTATTAGGACATCAGGCAGTGGCAATGTCTTGTAAGTGGATGCTGTGGTTATTGGGATGGAAATCTGATGAGCTGGTTCAGAATAACGAGAGAAGGGGGGGCCTCATTTACAACTGCTGCGTACGCACAAAACAAATTGATCGATGTGTACGCCACTTCTGCAATGCATGCAAAAGTTTGGATCTATAAAAACAAACTTGACTCTGACCCATGCTTGACTCCATATCAGTGTCTTCACCGCTGTACTTGAGACAAGCAATTAAGTTTTGCTCTTGGGGTTTTAGACCTAAAGAGAGAAATAGTCCTTCAGCTATCACAGGTCGATTCTGTGTTCAACCTTCAAACTCTCCATAGACTGTGGAAACCAACATACCAGCATTACACAGCTGTATGTATGTGTATGCAAGTGTTTCAGTTATAAATATAGCAAGTGACTGTGCAATTTGAATATCTTATACATGCAATCCGGTTACACTGCTTATATTCTGTTAACATTGTATATATTATTCAAAAATAAAATGTATTACTATTTTTCAACAACCCCTTTGCTGCTATAACACTGCAAATTTCCCAATAGAGGGACTAATAGCGGATTATTAGTTTCTTATTATAAAATGAACACTATATAACGTTCATGCAACTTCAGATATGCCTTCAGTTTACCGTCAGTATAAAATAAAGGAAACTGGGACAGACAGAGCAGAAAACTCTGAGTATTAGAGAACAGATACTGGCCACATGCCTGGCTTTTACAGGCCAAAAAGGTCCTGTACCACTGATGCACACTGTTCCACATATAGCTGAGGAAACCTACTTCTGGCTGCACTACTGAAACATTATTATTATCCTTGACACTAACTGAAATACAAAAGAGGCTTTTCTTTTGCAAGCCAAGCTGTGATGGCACAGTAATGCAACTCTGAAATGGTATATGAGTATCACGGTAATTGTAATGTTCCCTGGGAGGATGAGGCGTCTTCTGTCTTCTACAAAACAGAATCACACGATTATACTTATTCAAACCGGTGAAACTACTTTGGAGTCCATTACCATTGGATTGTGATTTTGCCAAACAAGCATTTCAACTTTTAGATTATGAGAAACCAACTTTACGCTGCGTTACTTTATGAGATTTGCTGTTTACTGCGATGCCGCCAAGCTTATGTGAAACAAGCTGGATTTGATTCTCACTCACAATGTTAGTATTAGAATAAATCCCTAACTCCTTGTGCTTCTGTAAATAAAGCGACAAGACTGAAGCCAAGTTGGGTTTGTGTAGGGAATAAAAACATGTATATTTCTTTCTTCTAAAAAGGGAAGACATTAAAATAGCTTAGTTTATCAGCTGTACGTGTTGAGAAAAATGTTCTGGTTGTATTTGCCTTTATTTACACCCCAACAAAAGATGCTAATGTTTAGATAGAGGACATTTACTTGATGTGATTTGCAGGCCACTCGTGTTAATTGCTTTCTACAACACAATGAGGAAATTGATTTTAATGATAATAGAGCAAGAGCAATTGAGTTTTTTCATGTTCTAATGCATTACATCGAACAATGAGTTCATTCTTACTTATTGTATCTCATTTATGGATCTGCCACTTTGCATTTAGTTGCTGTTTGCATGAGTTAAAGGGAAAAAAGGACGCAATACGCCTACATTTCCCTCAGGATCATCACAAAGCTGAGCTTAAAGTGCACCTTCCCTAAATTGATGGTTACTGAGGACAGAATTAATTGTATAGTAATCCTGTTACTTTGTCCAGCCCAGTAAGAAAACATGATTAAATGTATTCTGGATCGTACATAAATGTTGGAGAACTGAAAAAATGCTGTTAATTACAACACAGCATCACATTCTATGAAGCATTATGTAATACAGCACTACAACTCTGTCAGAGGAATCTTTTGAAATGACTGCATCAACTGCATCAGCTGAGTCAGCTGCATCACAGAGCCCAGTGGAAACAGTGTCAGCTGCATCACAGAGCCCAGTGGAAACAGTGTCAGCTGCATCGCAGAGCCCAGTGGAAACAGAGTCAGCTGCATCACAGAGCCCAGTGTTAACAGAGTCAGCTGCATCACAGAGCCCAGTGGTAACAGTGTCAGCTGCATCGCAGAGCCCAGTTGTAACAGAGTCAGCTGCATCGCAGAGCCCAGTGGTAACAGAGTCAGCTGCATCACAGAGCCCAGTGGTAAAAGTGTCAGCTGCATCGCAGAGCCCAGTGATAACAGAGTCAGCTGCATCACAGAGCCCAGTGATAACAGAGTCAGCTGCATCACAGAGCCCAGTGATAACAGTGTCAGCTGCATCGCAGAGCCCAGTGATAACAGAGTCAGCTGCATCACAGAGCCCAGTGGTAATAGTGTCAGCTGCATCGCAGAGCCCAGTGATAAGAGCGTCAGCTGCATCACAGAGCCCAGTGGTAATAGTGTCAGCTGCATCGCAGAGCCCAGTGATAAGAGCGTCAGCTGCATCACAGAGCCCAGTGGTAATAGTGTCAGCTTCATCGCAGAGCCCAGTGATAACAGAGTCAGCTGCATCACAGAGCCCCGTGATAACAGAGTCAGCTGCATCACAGAGCCCAGTGATAACAGGGTCAGCTGCATCGCAGAGCCCAGTGATAACAGAGTCAGCTGCATCACAGAGCCCAGTGGAAACAGTGTCAGCTACATCACAGAGCCCAGTGGAAACAGTGTCAGCTGCATCACAGAGCCCAGTGGAAACAGTGTCAGCTGCATCACAGAGCCCAGTGGAAACAGAGTCAGCTGCATCACAGAGCCCAGTGATAACAGAGTCAGCTGCATCACAGAGCCCAGTGATAACAGAGTCAGCTGCATCACAGAGCCCAGTGGAAACAGTGTCAGCTGCATCACAGAGCCCAGTGATAACAGAGTCAGCTGCATCACAGAGCCCAGTGAAAACAGAGTCAGCTGCATCACAGAGCCCAGTGGAAACAGTGTCAGCTGCATCACAGAGCCCAGTGGAAACAGTGTCAGCTGCATCACAGAGCCCAGTGGAAACAGTGTCAGCTGCATCACAGAGCCCAGTGGAAACAGTGTCAGCTGCATCACAGAGCCCAGTGGAAACAGTGTCAGCTGCATCACAGAGCCCAGTGGAAACAGTCAGCTGCATCACAGAGCCCAGTGGTAATAGTGTCAGCTGCATCAGAGAGCCCAGTGGAAACAATCAGCTGCATCACAGAGCCCAGTGATAACAGAGTCAGCTGCATCACAGAGCCCAGTGATAACAGAGTCAGCTGCATCACAGAGCCCAGTGGAAACAGTGTCAGCTGCATCACAGAGCCCAGTGATAACAGTGACAGCTGCATCACAGAGCCCAGTGGAAACAGTGTCAGCTGCATCACAGAGCCCAGTGGAAACAGTGTCAGCTGCATCACAGAGCCCAGTGGAAACAGAGTCAGCTGCATCACAGAGCCCAGTGGTAACAGAGTCAGCTGCATCACAGAGCCCAGTGGAAACAGTCAGCTGCATCACAGAGCCCAGTGATAACAGAGTCAGCTGCATCAAAGAGCCCAGTGGAAACAGTGTCACATACTTCAGCACGCCCAGTGGAAACGGAGTCAGCTGCATCACAGAGCCCAGTGATAACAGAGTCAGCTGCATCACAGAGCCCAGTGATAACAGAGTCAGCTGCATCACAGAGCCCAGAGGAAACAGTGTCAGCTGCATCACAGAGCCCAGTGATAACAGAGTCAGCTGCATCACAGAGCCCAGTGATAACAGAGTCAGCTGCATCACAGAGCCCAGTGGAAACAGTGTCAGCTGCATCACAGAGCCCAGTGGAAACAGTGTCAGCTGCATCACAGAGCCCAGTGGAAACAGTGTCAGCTGCATCACAGAACCCAGTGGAAACAGTGTCAGCTGCATCACAGAGCCCAGTGGAAACAGTGTCAGCTGCATCACAGAGCCCAGTGGAAACAGTCAGCTGCATCACAGAGCCCAGTGATAACAGAGTCAGCTGCATCACAGAGCCCGTGAGTCAGCTGCATCACAGAGCCCAGTGGAAACAGTGTCAGCTGCATCACAGAGCCCAGTGATAACAGTGACAGCTGCATCACAGAGCCCAGTGGAAACAGTATTAAATTGCATTAGTTAGACTGCAAATTTAATTTCCTTTATTCTATAAATAATTTTAACTAACTATCTGTTGTTGTTTGTGTTGTCTCATCCACAACACAACTATTGACTAAAGTATTGTATAAGTTGTATAAAGCGATGTCTTCCGGTTTGTATCAAATATAAACTCCTGTTTGATTTGTGAGATTTTTCAAATGTATAAACATACAAACTCTGAAGCATGTATTACATCAGTAGAAAGTTATGATGACGTCTCACCGTGTGTGTGCGCTCGCTGCGTCACGCGCGAACACACGCCACGCCCTCTTCCCGCCCCCTGATTGGTCGGCCATGCCGGGGAACCTCCTCGTCACATGTCCGCCAGTATAAAACTCCGCCGCCGCCGCGCGTCACGCAGCCGCAGTGTATGAGGAAAATGTATCGTCCCGGCCTCACGTCTCTCTCCCAGATCGCGCTCCGCTCCTGTTCGTCCTCTGCGCCGCGGGAAGCCCCCCAGGAAGCCCCCCACTCCACCAGGCAACACAGTAAAAGCTGTTCGTGTGTCGGGTGATTTCGGATCGGGAGGTTTCTGTTGTTTTTCCGCCTTGATCCGAACGGGAGATGCCGAGGACCAAGAAAAAGCACAGCCGAGGTGAGTGTGTGCCGAGCGGCCGCGGTGCTCCGGCCTTGCCCCGGTCTCCGGCTGACGGGAGTTGTAGTTCCCAGTCGCGCGGGCCGTCCATTGACCGGAGTGGAGTGGGCTCGCAGGGAGGACTACAAAAGATGGAGGCTGGTCCTATGTCAAAACAACAAGCGGGCTAGCTGCGGTCACACAAAGCGGCGCTGCTATTGACGAAACCTGCTGTCACGCTACCACGTTGTGTAGCTTCACATGTGTGGACAACGTGTTTAACCGCCATTACATGTGTATTTATTATACCAGAGCTACGGCTAATGGACTTTCTAAGCTAACAGCTGCTAGCTTAGTGCCAACTAGCCAGATGTAGCTTTGGTAACTAGATAGCAGCTTATATGGTTGCTATTAGCATTACAGAGGAATGTGTTGGCAACAGACTTTAGCACACAACTCGTACAACGTGACTTCCTTTTGTTTACACGGTGACCTGAGTTAAACTTTAGCCCCACGATTAGCTCCTCCTGATGTTAGCTCACTTTAAGCTAGTTTGTGAGGTGGTTATTATAGTTTCCACACAGTGGGCGGATATGTTGGACTCCAGAGAGCGGGGAGGAGGAGGAGAGGCGGTGCCCGGTTCTCAGAAGTCAGCTGTAGTGTGTGGAGGGGGTGAAGAGAGTCCACGTCCTCACTGAACACACATGGATTAAATGGCTGATTTGATTCTTATATAAGTTTCCTGTAGCTCTGACCGAGGTTCGCAGAGTTGCTATGAATCCACGCTTGGTTTTGAGTCCTGTAAATCCAACAGTAACACGTTTACATGTCTGTCTACCAGAGGTAAAGTCAGGTCATGGCACAGACTCCTCCTCAATCTGCTTTCAGTGCACAACAGTGTCTGCTAAATATGGTTGTCTATCTTTAGTTAGATGTGTTTCTTACCTAACAATCTCTATATGGAACCACATTTAGATAAAGTAGATCCAGATCCTCATTCTTAAATATCTGTGCCCAAGATGTTTTTGTTTTTTTAAACCAAGACCCATGAGTTATTCCACGAGAAGTGTTGAAAAACACCTTAATGTAATAAGTGTTTATTTTCCTACAGCAGACAAAATCTTCACGAATGTTTGTCTCAAGGGAAATATCAAATTGACCTGGAATAGAGAATAAATGAGGGGGGGGGGGCATCGAAAACCCAGACACACCAATCCACAACAACATTTTAATTGACTCCTTGAACACTCCACATCCTTATGTGTCAAGCTTTATGAAAATGGGTTCTGTAGTTTTTGCATAACTCTTCTATCTACCAAACAAACAAATGCTGGTGAAAACAATCTCCTTGGGAGAGCTAATCATTTAATGATTTGGAAAATGACCAGACTGATTTTCACCACCACATTGTTGCTAGTTTTCACACCCCTCTAGTTTTCAGGAAGACTTAAAAAAAATAACAATAACCAAAGACTGGCAGCTATACAAGTATTGTGTGTTTAAGTGCCTGTTGTCTGCAGGTTTTCATTCCAGGAACATTCTTCTAACTGTGAGTCATGTATTGTAATGATAATCACATGCACCATCTGTGGACTCTGAAAACTGGCTTCTGTCTGTCCCTGCATGACACGTAGATGCTGACTCTTGTGTTGATGGAATGCACCCAAACAGCACTTGACTCTTCTGAATAGCAAAATGCAGTGGTTCACTGTGTTTCTGTCATGCCACGTCTCTTAGTTCACCGTGTGCCCGACCCAGGTTCCGCCGACCCACGCAAGACGACGAAAGCAATGTTGTGTTTACACAGCAAATAGACGTCCCCCTGACCCAGAAGACGTGGTCACGGTGTATTTTAATGTGAGATAATGAAAAGTACGGCAGGATAAGGTCTGCTACAGACATAAACTGATTAGATAACAGCAGCTTTTGCCACAGTACCTGTGCGGAGCTTGTGTTATGTAATGGACTTTCACAGACCTGCTGCCCTGTCCTAACACAGTTAATTTGATTAGGCCGAATTATATCTCCTGTTCTTTTTCTTTCCAGGGGGGCACAATGGCAATGTGCAGCCCTTCAGTGATGAGGACGCCTCCATTGAGACCCTCAGTCATTGCAGCAGCTTCAGTGACGCCACCAGTGTAGCGGACGAAGGTAGGTTTGTGTGTATGTTACACCTGGGTGTGCAATTGTCTGTATTACGCGTGCTCATCCTGTTGCTGCTGCCAGTTGGTGTTCATCTGTTTAGCAGTCATCGTCAAACAGGAATGTACTGGATGGCTGGAGTGTTTGTGATATCTTTTGGTTTGAATCTTTTGCTGTAAAGTTTCTTATTTAAAAATAAACTGAAATTGTCCTCCAGAACGTTGGAGAACACCCACTCAGAAAACCTCAGCTCCTCTGTTTTTTGTCAACAGACTTTTTCTCCATTTACTCTTTGTGCACACCAGCAGGTGAGCGTGCATTTAATCCGTCTGTTTGTGTCTCTAGGTGGAGAAGCTAGTGAAGACACAGCCCAGGAGGATTTTCAGTACAAGCTGAAGGGCTTCATAGACAGCACCGTGGACAAGAGGTAAAAACGTGGCCCCTTTTCACCCCCAGTGTAAACATGCTGTCTGATCACAGCATGCAGATCATAGCAATCTTGAGCAGGTAATGGGAATAATGACTTTGTGACATTTGATGACATGCATCATGTCCTCCGGCAGGTTGAAATTAATAATTTTGTATAATAGTAACAATGAATGTTTGTATGCATTTCCTCAGTGCTAAGACCCGACAGGGGGCACTGGATGGGCTAAAGAGTGCAATGGCCACACGGATCCTGTATGAGTTCATCTCTGACCGAAGAATGACCATCACAGACAGCATCGAACGCTGCGTTAAGAAAGGTACCTGAAATGAATTCAGCTGTTTGGTGTTGCTCTTTTCTTTGTCTGAAGGGAATTGGAAGGCTGGGGTTTAATACACAATGTAAATAGCTTTTGTACTTGTGCTTTACTTCTTCAAAATCCGACTTGTCTCATAATGCCCATCTCTCTCGATGTCAGGTAAAGGCGAGGAGCAGCGAGCGGCAGCGTCTCTGGCCTGCCTGCTGTGTATCCAGCTGGGCTCGGGCATCGAGAGTGAGGAGGTGCTGAAAACCCTCAAACCAGTCTTTAAAAACATCCTGGCAGACGGATCAGCCAACATACAAGCCCGACAGGCTGTGAGTACATGATTTATATTGTGATGATGTCTGCAGATACCTTGGAAAAATACATCTTGGATAAAGATGCTGTAAAACAATGTTGTGCCTGCATCCGTGAGCTTGTTAAAGGAGGTTTTTTCAGTGAAAATGCAGCTGAAAGATGTCTCTGTATCTGTCATAGGTGGCAACGAGTCTGGGCCTGTGTAGTTTAGTTGCAGAAGACGACATTTTGGTAAGTTTCTGATCACTTTTGAAGTATTCATTTCAGTTGTTGACCCCTTTAAGCTTTAGGGCAAGACACAGTATAGTCTCTTTTACAGCCTTATGTCAGTCGTAGTAATTGTGCTTATCGATTTTGCCTCCTCCCTGTTTCAACATTCATCAGGTCACCTGCTCTGGCAGCTGAACTCTGTACCGCCTGGAGAAATTAGTCAGAAATGATAAACCTGTTATCTGTCAGCGTTTATGTGCTTGCTGATCACCGCTTCTTGCTTCAGGACATCCATGACACCATGGAGTGCTTTGAGAACCTGTTCTCCCGGTCCTGTGCGAGGGGGGACGGTACCTGTCCTTCGGTCAGTCCGCAGATGAGCCAGCTGTACACCAACGCCCTGCTGTCCTGGGCACTGCTGCTCACCATCTGCACCGCCAGCCAGCTCAAACACGTCCTGCACAAGTACGACCCACTGTCGATCCTCAACATTAAGTTTCTATTTCACTGCAACCCAGAGATGTATGGGCGTATTTTATATTAATATTTTAAATGCGTGTGTGTTGTCTTGCAGGTTCCTGCCCAAACTACCAAAGTTGCTGGAGAGTGAGGATGTCAACATGAGGATCGCTGCAGGGGAAACCATTGCCCTTCTGTTTGAGCTGGCCAGAGACATGGACGCTGTAAGTTCACATCTGTCCCACTTCATCTCCCACTACTCATCATTGTTACTGTCAGCTGGACTTAAACTGCTACTTAATTATTGTTAAATGATGCAAAGGCCCCTGTCCTTTTCTTAACTAAATCTGCATCTTTATCTGACTTACAATATGATAATGGTGTCTGCTGATTGCGATTTCTAATTTTTACATTGGACTTGAATCCAGAATTTGTATCTTTTGTCTCCCTTCAGGATTTTGATTTCGATGGCTGGGAGGAACTGTGTGATAAACTGAACTCGTTGGCCACAGACTGTAACAAGCACAGAGCCAAGACGGACAAGAGAAAGCAGCGCTCTGTGTTCAGGGACGTGCTCAAGGCTGTAGAGGTGAGTTTGACAGAAGCTTGTGTTTACAGCTTAAACTCTTGAGCGTTGATTCAGATTCTGTTCTTTGTCAGAGAAGTTGAGAGGAAACTTTTCTTTTTTGAATGATCCATTTGTGGTCCTGGATATTTTTCTCACTTTCCTCCATGTCTTTCCAGGAGGGTGAATTCCAATCTGAGACCATTCGCTTTGGGACAGAGCGCATGACCATTGATAGCTGGGTCAGAAAGAGGACGTATGATGCCTTCAGGGAGTTTGTGGGCTCTGGGATGAATGACCATCTACAGGTATCTTACTAATGACTTGATAAATATCTGTCTCACTGCCAAACTCTAAACTGAAATAGGTGCTTCTACAGGAAGATAATGTTATAAAAAACCTTTTACAAGTATCTGGCTGTGGAAAAGTGTCACATTTCACAAGTGAAGATGAGAGAATTGAACATATTTCACAGCATCTAAAAGTAACTTGCTACTGCCGGTTAGAATGTACTTCATGCTTCTAAAAAAATTATTCTATTTACAGTCAGCATTAAATCATATATTTGTTTTTACCTGAATCAGGGAAATGAATTCATCAGAGACGTGTTTGAGCTTGGACCACCGATACTGGTTGATGCCGCCACTATAAAGGCCATGAAAATACCTCGCTTTGAAAGGGTACGTACACTATACAGGTTACTGGTGTTTATTTATTTATCACGCATCACCCGTGGCGACTTAATTATGCCTCTGCGCATATTCATGACACCAATCCCATCTTTTTGTTTTGCTTTAGCATCTGCACAACTCTGCTGCATTCAAGGCTCGGACCAAGGCCAGAAGCAAGTTCAGGGACAAGAGAGTGGATGTAGGAGAATTTTAAGTTTAATAATTTTTTTTTTGACTCTAGTTACCCATTAATCATGCTTCCCTGCTTTTTTTAGACAAATTGTTCAGATATGTTCTCCCCTGAAATCATTCAAGTCTCTGACACTCACCTTCTGTTGACGTAAGAGTCGGCCATATCAGACACTCTGCTCTGTAAAGGACGATGCTTTTTTTTTTTTACAGTAGCTACACTTCACATCTACAGGAGGAGAGTGTGAGGGTTTTGTGTGGAGTCCAACATTAATATATTCACACATTAACTGGTGTTGTACATACAGTGTGTATTTGTTTTCTTCTCATGTTAATATTAATTTTGTGGCCTTTTTCTTTGGAGCGTTGTAATAAGTTATGATTTTTGTGAGCAATTGTCTTGCACTATGTATTTCTCTTTTAGTTTATAGCAAAAAAACATGTAACTGTCCTGTTGTATTCTGTTGCACTACCTTGGTAAACATTAAGTTGTATTTTAGTATCAGGTGTGTAATTTAAAGACAAGGGTGATGAAATAAACACTAAAAAGCTGTAACAGGTGGTTGTAATGTTTCAGTTACGAGATGTACTGTGCTTAACGGACACATCCTCAACATTGATTTGATGTCTTGGGTCAAATAATCACTTGAAATGAAAATGCCAGCAGGTTTTCAGAAGGTGAGAAGATGGGTTATTTATTTTTTCAGCTTCACTTTCAAATCCTGGCAGATAAAGAAATGTCATTTGAGCTGAGGCACACATCTTATTAGAGTTCAACCAAGATAACGTTATGGTGGGGGGCCTTACACATCCCTGCACAATTCCTGATTCTGTAAGTTGCACATTTAAGTCCTTCATTTTGTACTTTTAGCTCTATTGCTTTAGTCAAAGCCACACATCACATGATACATGGTGAAGTGTTGACCTGTTGCAGTTGGAAACACACACGCGCTGCATTTAGTTCAACAACTCAGCCTCACAGAATTTTAAGCAGGCAGAAGTTGACTTTTTTTCTAAGGGTTTATGGATTTCGGTTTTAAAAAGAAGCCTACATTAAAGTGCTGTTGAGTAAATTGTCAGGTTGGTCCATTGTATGTAGACTCAACAGTTTCGACATTGAGGACTTGATGCAAGATTATGATCACAAAATAAATATTGATCTCACATAAACACTTACTAGATCTGACTGTTTTTGGAGATGGTTACCAAGGAAATGTAAAATTGTGTGCCATGTCGTAACAGCTTTGAATTGATACAGCATCCAAAAACGATAGAAAGCGTGTTCTACTGATTGAGCGTTGCTTATACATATATGTTGCTCTTACGTCTACACACACCTACATTACCCACAATACAAAAAGCCAAGAAATGTCATGGCTGGGTCTATGGAGATGTTGGGGGTGATATATATAGGTAGCAGAGAGGAGTGGACTACAGAGGTCTCCCAATGTAGTGTTCTCATTTTTAGCTTTGTAGTCTTCCACCACAACCGACCTTTTCAAGTGACAGTGACGTCAATCATTCTTAAATCCTCTCGTCAACAGCCATCCGTCCAATCCCAGCATACACTTGATACCAATTTGCTGACTTCGACATATTAAATTAGTGGCGTTTGCCTTTAAGATGATACTTTTCTGCATCATCACTTTTGGCCACCCGGGGGCAGCAGAAACAAGCTGCAAACAACTGGTATATTACTGAATCTGCTTTGGCCGATCATCCTGAACAATGAGCTGAAAGAAGGAGGGATGCCCTTCAGAGCTGCTCTGGGCTCCTCACCCACAGCAGCCCTTCTCATACATACATAACTATTTAAATAATAATTATTAACAAAAATATTGATTATAGCAGCCATAAACCAGATTATATGTTTCTGCAAGAATTTGACTTGTTATTAAACATCACACTAATTACAGAGTTAATTTGGTGGATCAAATTTATCCCATCATTCGATTAGGTCCCGCTATCTCAGACACAGTCAGGTATAGAAAGGAATGTGGAGAAAGCTAATGGACCATTGTTATTATTCCCATTTCATCACAATCGGTTCCGCACAAAGAACAGCCAACACGATGCAATTAGGAGGAATAATTGAGGATCAAACGAGCGAGAGATGTGATAAGCCATTTTCTGTTCAATCACTAATTAGTTTTGTTTTGTGTTACGTGCCTGATGCAATTTTAGGAGACTGAACGCTCTTGTTCCGGTCGCTCCTGGACTCTGTTGTTCTGCTGAGTGCGAGACGAGACACTGCGCTGGAACCTGCAGCGTAAAACATCTACCATCCACTGATTGATGTGGTTGTTATGGTTATGAACCTTCGGTTGGTGCCAGTTGACCTTTCAAGGCGATTGATTTTAACTGGGATGCCTCTCATTTCAGCGTAATGTGACACTGTGTTGGTGAGCCAGTCACTAGACTGTCCCCTTTTGAAGGCTTCTTCAAATACGTCCTTTCATCCCAGAGAAACTAAGGCTCCAACAGGTGCCACCCCCCCCGCACAACCTATCCCAGGAGTCATTGTGTTTTGGTGACGAACTGTAAGAGGTGTTGGCGCAAGCAACGAGACGTCCAATGCTTAAGTATCACGCTTCAACTCTACAGCTAACGGTACTCATAAAAAAACGAAAAGGCATTAAAACTTTCTCGTCATATCCAACATAGGCTCTGTTGCTAGGCAACAGCAATAAGGGCTGGATGAGCTGGTGACTGCGATCACGGAGCCTCTGTAGACCAGGCCGTCTCATTTAAGTTTGGCCTTCATGGTCTATGTGTCTCACGAAGACCGCCTCCTTCGTGTGCCGCATAGACTCCGAGGGATGCAGCCCCTGAGTTGAGACACAGCTAATTTGCAGGAAAAAAGGGCCTGAAGCCAAACCAGTGAGACACACACACACACACACACACACACACACACACACACACACACACACACACACACACACACACACACACACACACACACACACACACACACACACACACACACACACACACACACACACACACACACACACACACACACACACACACACACACACGTTTACTATGGCACTATTTCTTCACAAGTGCCTGATACTGACACCAGCGTTCCTCCCACATACAGTATCCCTCCCTTTACTCCTCCTTATTCTTCTCCTCTCCAACCTCTCCTTTTCCTCCTTCCCCCCATCTTCTCCCCGGAGCGAGGCGCGTGTACAGCTATATAGCTATCACAATGAAAAATGAATCGGGAGATAAGCAGCACTTTGTCACCAACCGGGCGCTGTGTGTTCTCTATCCCAACATGCCAAGGGGCTTGTTGTCGTGACTGATAAAATGGCTGCTGCCTCCGACGACTACAATTACACTGCGTACATATATCAAGAGGATCATTTATCCAGCTCTGTCACCTTCTCGTGCACTGACGCGTCACACGGCGGCTGCGGCGTGCTGACAATTCCTCAAAGGGATTTGTGCTGTAAAATTAAGAGATTTCTTTTTTCTTTGAACATGAATAATCTCGAGTCTTGAAGAAAAAAACTCAAACAGCGTCTCCTGCTCCTCTGCTTATCTGTTTCGGTCTCCAGGGGAAACATCATCCCATATCAGATCAGCTGTGGAATAATCAGGTAGCTGTGTAGGTGCAGACATAGCACGCACACACACACACGCACACACCAACACACACATACACACACGCGCTCTGAAGGAAATCATTGCCACTGCAGGAACATGATAACCCTGGAGACAACTACCCGGTGTGTTTGTAGTGAACACAGATGTGCTGCAGCATCACAATACAGAGCACTATTTTAAAGGTTCAGTGTGCAGGATTAAGCGACAAATTGCAACCAACTGAGCATCTGTCGCCTCTCCCTCCCCTTCCAAGCACGTAGGAGAACCTATGGTGGAATTCAGTTCACATAAAATACAAATAAGGAACACTGTAAATATGTTTTGAGAAATTCTGAACAAATGAAAGATATTATTTAAAAAATCTAAAAGGTCCTCTAGAGAGCCAGTGTTTGATTTATCGGCTGTAGAATACGGTAGAAACATGGTGGTGCAAAATGGTGAACTCAAAATAAGGACAATTTCCCCCAATAGATCATGCTAAATACTGTACCTTTAAAGCGTTGCCATACACTAAGATGAATGACATGGCAGCTCCCCAAAAGTGAAGCCAAAGCATCTCAAGCGCCACCTGTTGACAAACTGCATTATACGTCTAGATCCAGCCTCCTCCGTGTTGATGGATGGGACATTAACCAAACGGAAAATATTTTTTCAACAAACAGAAAGTGAGACATATAATAATAATGTGTCTCCTTATGAGTCCAAAGAACACAGAAGTTTCCTTGTTTTACCAAGTTTCTAGCATATTGAGACATAAATCACTGAGTGTGTACTGGGGCTGACTCTTACCACAAATATCGATAGTGCAAGACATGTTTAATTCATAGAGACTTGCATCACTCTCGTGGCCTAAAGCCTGATGTCTGCCACCGGAAAATCCAGAGGGACCCACATCTTGGCACATTCAGGCACGAGAAAGTCAGAGAATGGGCACGAAACCACTTCATTACTCTGCAAGTCGCTTCTGCCAGTTCTGGTTTACTTGATGCTCAGGAAACTCGGAGGAAGCTAGCTTTCTGAATGTGTAATTTCTAGTTTTCTCATAATGATCATAGGATAAAAAGGTATCTTATGCTTCAGCTCTTTCAGCAATCTTCCCCATTTCACCTCTTCAAAATAAGAGATCGGTGCTACAGTTTGTGAGCCTGGAGTTCTGACTTTGTGACGCACCCGCGAGGCTGTTTGTCTCTTCAGAGTATTACGGTCATCATGTTATTATTACTGGTGCAGATCATTTGTTGTGATTATTCTATATTCAATGTCTGCCAATAGATCCCTTTCACCTAAATCTTTCATGCTAAGCCTTTAAAACATAATTTTGACAAAGAAACAGGTATTAGTATAGAACATAACTAGTGGCACTTGTTGTTTGGAGCTGAGGGTTTTTACTTTGTTAAAAAGAGAGGAATGATCAAAGTGCTGCTGCAGAGAAAAAGTAATTTAGCTGAAGTCAGTGGAGTTTATTTATACTGCTCCTTTTCTGGCGCATGGGAGAAATTAAAAACATGCGGCCATGAATCATCTCTATGCTAAAGCTCCAATGCGATTATGGCCTGTGTTAATTTTGCTTACATTGCCGTCGACATTGCTGGAAAGAACCCTCTATCACAGCAATTATGATGTCAAAGGGAGTGCAATTCTAGACCTGACCAGATGGTGGCAGTTGTTCACCGTTGAGCTGTCTGCTGTATCAACACTGGAATTGACAGCCATCACTGAGCACATGCAACTGAGCAAAAACAAGATACCGAGGCTGGATTTTTGAGGTTAAATCACGAGATTCTGTGAGATCATGCAGGAATACTCAATATGAATAAGATGTTTTATTAATTTTTCCCATTTACACATACTGGATCATGGAGTAGAAGTATGCTTATTTATCTTCAAATAAAAAAATCATTTTTATCCTTTGTGTGAACTCAGTCATTCAGAGGGTTCATACATTTCTTAAATTGACGGCCCTGACTCCGGGGCAACAGGCCGCACAACGGTATCAATAAAAACGACCGCTCGCTGAATCCCTCACATCTCATTCATCTCTGAGCAAAACAGCAGCAGCGAGCAGAGCGGACACCATATGGAATGTGCTTGTAGGTTTGAAACAGAGTCAAGCAGTACACATTTGTCGTGCTGGGCGCAGATGCATCGTAGCCCCCACACTGCGTGACTCATAGCTACTGTACGCTAACACACGAGCACACTTGAGCACGCGCCGTGCACGTGTGCAGACAAACGCTGCCACCCGTCCCTCCCCCCCTTCCTCCCTTATCTCCCTCTCCATGATGTGGGCCAGCGACGAGCGCAGACCCCCGTCAGGGATGACAACTGTTCCCTGGGTGACGCCGCAGAGACGAGGCGAGAGGCCACAGTTGGGGGGGGGGGGGGGGGGGGAGATACCTGTCTCTGTCTGCAGCGGTGTCAGTGCCACACATGCAGCACACACACAATCTTTTAAAGGGATGCATCCAGCCCGTGACCTCTTTCCGTAATGATGCGACCACCATTAATAACCACGCGATTCAGTTCACGTCAACATTGGTATTTGGCTCCAGAAGCAGAGTCTGCACATGGGAGGCCGAGGCGTTATCTCCTCCATTAAAGCACTGACTCACTGCCTGATTCGCAGGCAGCACCTTGTTGACAGGAAGGAAGAGATAGTGGGGTTCCCCTCTGCTTTCAGCTCCACGATCAGCTGCTCACAACCGATGCTGTTGCCCATAGTGCTTTAAAACAAGAGGCTACTGCCAGGGAATGCTTAGCTTAGCCTTCAATGTGCTTTTATGTGAAATGTATGCTAAGCTATGCTAAGCAAGCTCAGCGAATCACCCTCTGCAAGCTACAAATGGCCATTTTCTACCATTTGGTTCTAAGTAGGGACAAACACACACAATTATCTCAAAGCATATCCTATTTTGTGATATTTAGAATCATTTTTTATTCAGCTAGTCACGTTTTGCGTTTGAAGAACTCAAGAAGCAGACCTGAGGCAGGTTTGGTGTGAATACAGACTGGAAGCAGGAAAACTGAAAATCCAAACACAACAAAAAGCTCCTACAGAAAATGAGCAAACCAGGAAACAGACGAGAGCCCGGAGACTTTAAAGGGAGGGGACACAAGGGGACACAGGTGTGACACAGTGAGGCAGGTGCAGACAATCACAACGGAGGGAAACGAGACAAGGACAGAAAGTTCATTATGCAGGAGACACACAAGGTAAACAGGAAATAATCAACCCAAAGTAATTCAACCCTGCCTCCACCATGTTAGCAGATGGGACTGGACCAAAATAAAAACATATACAGTCTAAGGTCAGAAATATCATGGCCCTTACCCGGAGGCTGTAAGCACTGCTGTAGCCACGGTAACAAAGGACATTTTTTTAGTTGTTTATATCTTTTTTTAAAAGCCAGAAATGTGAAAGAGGCTTGACATGGACGGTGCTTTCTGTGGCAGAAAAGGACACTAACTTTCTTTGCTGTTGACTGTTACTTTTACATGCAACAAGCGCTTTAAAACTCACTAAAAGGAAGAGACTTGCGGAACGGTGAAGAAAAATAAACTGTGTATCCTGCCACAGCTGCAGAGGAGCTGTTTGTTTGATCCCTCGACAGCCGCTCACAGGAGTTTGAAATGAATTGGAGCATCTCTATGCTGATTTTTTGGTATTTCTTTTTTATCACCGCTGTGCTCCGGCCGTTTGGAGCAGTCTCACAGCTTATCCATCTGAACACGGCCGCTGTGCCTACACTGTGTGTTTCAATGTATTGATTAAATAAAACAGTTCTGTGAGGGCCAAACAAAACTGGACTGGCCGACCCCGCAGACAGAGAAATATCTGTCCTGGCTGGATGGAATGACCCGTCTGACATTGATCTTGGTCCACTTGAAATAAATAAATAAAAAATAAATTCCCATCTGTCAAATGTTGAACTGATATGGCTTTTATTATAAGGCTTTCATCTTTGCCACAGGGGACCTCTATCTCTACATCAGCTGTTCTGCAATCAATTTCTGCCTAACTAAACTTGGACGGATCTTCCCCGCTCGATCCTGTTTATGCAGCCGCACACCTGTTTGTTTACCAGGTCGTGTGTTTGTAGGAGATCATAATGATGAATTCATGAGGTCATCAATTAATCTGCCACTCACAGGATAAAAGTGGCTCAGCCGTAGTCTTCAGTGTACACAGTGGATCAGAACAGACGTGGCAGCCGATGTGACACGGCAGCTTGTGCACAGGACCTGAATACAGAGGAGACCGATTTTTGTACGAGCCGCACATGCACAGTGGAGCAAGACTGCACAAATACACACTTCTCTCACACACACACACACACACAGATGCAGCTCCCCCCCTTCCGATCCACACACTCTCACAACACACTACACTGTTTCGCTTGGCCGGGAGGTTGTTGCCAAGGCTCAGAATGAGCGAGTTGATTGGTCGCCTCGGCTCATCACCGTAGGAACTCACCAGTTGGATTGGCTGGTTCCATAAAGAAAGCTTTGCCTGGTTGGCTGGCTGTTTGGTTGTTTTCCCATCTCCTCCTGAGCCAACCGCTGGATCTCTAATTATCGCCACACCACTCTTCCAATGTAATTAGCTCAGCTCCACAGTGCTGTGTTGTTTTTTTTATTGGTTGCATTGTATCAGGCGAGGTAGAGTGAGGTGAACAAAGGAGGGGCAGAGGAATCATTTCTCACATATTCACATGTAAGATCATTCTAAGAAATGATGAGAGTCATAAATTGATTTCCTCTCGTCTTTGCCTGGGTGAGGTGAGAAGCACATGCATGAGGGGTGATACATGCTGTATCCAGAGGTGCATATATAATACATGTAGCACAAGGACATAATCATGAAGCAGAATGAAAAAAATCTCCTTCCTTGTCTGTGGTTTATATCTGTTGATAAGCACCAATGACAAAATATGTCCTCAGCCTTAGGGAGAACACACTTGTGTGTGTGCGCATGTCCCATGGTGTGTGTATGTTTGTGCATGACTGTAAGCATGAGTGTGTGTGCAAGACAGTGTGAGTGTGTGAGTGTGTTCGCGTGCCTTGTGGCTCTGGCTGTGTGTGCTTGTGCGTGTATGCGTGTGAGAGCGATGTATGTGCTGAATTAAACAAGGTCACTCAGTGCAAGGCTGACTGCAGACACGCACACACACACACACAGACCCACTGCCCAACCAAAGGAAGACAGACTCTCTCCATGTGTACAGCCTCGACAAAGGGATTAAAAAAACACATCATGAAAATTTTAATTTGAAGTGACATCCTGAAATACATTTACTGGATGATAACTGCAAAAACAGCTTTTTGATGTTTTAGCCCCAGAGACTCTTTTGAGGAAAAGTTCCAACATTTTGGAGAAATACATTTATTTTATTTCTTGCCAAAGGTTAGATAAGATACGCAGCCTCCAGCCTCCTCCATAATAGCAGATGAGACATGGGCCAAACAAACAAAATCTTAGTAAACGTCAAATATATGTTCCCATAGATGTTCACTGCCCATTTCCGGTAGTTCTTAAAAGGCGACCAAATTCAAACGTCCAGTTAACTTGAATGAAATTGTGGATTCCTCTGGGTTTGAACGTCGTCGACAGGTCAACAGATTATATAACATAGGTCCTGTTATTTTTGGACATTAATGAAGAATTGTTACATATTATGTTTTTATCATTAATGACATGGGAGATTGACTCCAGATAGGGTTTGAAGGGTCCTAAAGCTGTGGCTCCTAATGATGTCACCAATACAAGATGGCCTCACCTGTACCCGGAATAATTTGGCTTCATTTTCACATACACCAAAATCTATTTCAATGTGCGTGATATCAACATCAGCCTTTACTTTAAGTAGCAACATGGCTAATGCCTTTACAGTGCATCTGTGAACTGGTAACTGCTTTTAAGTGTATAACCCAACAGGTAGATCATCTGCAGCTGCACAGATCCACCCTGTTTTACTGTGGCTAAATCACAACATCCTTACAGATACACCAACACAACCGCTGTGCAAAACTCAAATAAAGCAAAGCCATAAAACACAATTAAAACAGCAGGAGCACATAATAACAGCAATAATACAACAGGAGCACAAACATCAATACATATTCCCGCCTTTGGATGTTTCCCCCCCCCCCCTTGTCTTGACAGAGATGTCCAATGGACACCACAGAGACACAATTCAGTCTTTTATAGACCAGTGTGGTTCCCTGTCTATTTTTAACTAGTTCCAGTTTGGAAGAACGCTCCGTGCTGGCGTTAGTATGTATCATTGGGAGAACCTCTTCCATTCTGTCGTGGATGCAGATCAGGGGACAAATTCAGGGTTTCATTTACATTGCGAGATTGGAGTTTTTCAACATTTTCGATGAGTTCTCAGAGAATAATTTTTGGATCTTGAAATAATCTGACCTGTTTTAGGGACTGTTTATCCAAATAAAAATCTGGATCTAGAGAATTCAAATGTGGTTTCACAAGGGGACTGTTTGGCCTTCTAAGTAGGTATCCAATCTACAGAGTGCCATTCTCGTTACTAATTATTAACTATAAACATACAACAGACTTAAATGTGTTGTCATCTACAAATCATTGGACACATATTAATGTCCCACAATCGTCCTCTCTCTCACAGGCAACCTTATATTTACCACTTTCTCCATTTAAAAGAAATGAGCACGAGAGCAGAAGCTTAGAAAAAAAGCCGGTTATCGTCTGTTAGCTGTATGCCGTATATCTGTCACTCCTTTTATGAGGCATTCGCGGTTCAAATGTATCCCATCATCATTTTTTTAGGGGCCGGTGAACGTGCCGATGTTATTTATAGGCAGCGGTTTTCCCTTCCATCAGTGCCGTCACCCCTGGAGTGTTTACCTCCTTGTTCACTTCTGCGGTGACAGGAAGCCGGGTTTAATGATTGGAAACTTTTCCACTTTTCACTCTTATCATCTCTCGCATCGTCTCAGTCTGAAGATCTGTGTCTGTGGCAGCACCGGGGTTCGTCGAAAGGGTTTCGATGAAGCAGCGATGCATATTGTAACAGAAAGAGCAATTATAATCTGCTGGTTTACTTGATATAATGGGCCTACAAATATCTCACACTACGCAAGCAGAGCACGGAAATAAAAAAGAAACAGAAGCAACCTGTCATCTGTCAGGTAATCAATGAATGAACATCTGAGATAAAACATGCAGAGACAAACATGTTAATCACATCATCTCTGCATCTCGTACCTGATTTATTATGCAACCTTTCCTCATGTGTGTGTTAAGTGTGTTTTTTTTGTATGACCTGAATTGATTGCGTTGTCAGTGCAAAGATGCTTCTGTATTGCAAATTTTGCTCATTGCAACATCCTGGCTGTCCAAGAAAAGACACAAATTTTGATTGTGCTACATCCGTATGTACTTACAAGGTTGCCAGGGGCTTGAGTCAATCCCAGCTGACATTAGGCGGGAGGTTGTGCAGACGTGCTACAGCTCAATACCCAAATGACTGTTTGCATACATTTCCCCCAGAGGTCCCTGGAAACAAATTTTCTCCATCTGTTTTTATGAGGATCCTACACGAACACAAAATTAGAACAATCTTAGTTTTTTCCACATTAGAGAGATCTGCTGCAGCTCCTCTTTTCAGCCTCAGTCTGAAAAGCTTAGTTTAAGCTCCTGCCTCCTGGGCTACCAATAAAGCCCAGTTGGCTCTGATTGGCCAGTTGGACCAGTCTGATTTGCGATTGGTCAACTCATTTCAGCACGTGTTGGAAATGGTTGCTTTACCAGGGTTTGTTAGTGGGTTTGCCAGACTGGCCGCTAGCTGTGTATTGATCAAATGTGGCGCGTTGTGATGTCACGTGAGATCACAATACCCAGGAAGTATCGTTCGGACTGAGGACGTGTGTCAGGAGCTATAGGAGAAGTGTTCTCTTAACTTGACTGTTTTTATCTTTGCAGAACTTTTGCAAGGCAGCTGCTCAATGCAGGACTGACACACGGCACATACAGTTGGTGCCAGACAGAAAACAGCAGGGCTTAGCCAGAGCCACACTCCTGCACACTACCTTTCTCAACACCACTGAGCCGCTAACACAACTCGACTGTGACAGCCCAAATGTGCTGTTTCATGAGCTCGCTGGAAGTTTCAAGCCCCTGAAGAAGCTACAATGCAGCTGTGAAAGTGAGGGTGTATTCTACCCTCACAAGAAAAAATGTCTTGCCTGGTACAACAGCCGAGGACAGTGCTGTTATTCAGCCCTGTTACAACCAACTGTTAAATCTTGCTAGGATTTGAGTTAAGAGGGGACGGAGGCACAGAGGTCACCGACAGCCCCTGTTCTGGGTAATGCCAGTTTCTGGGTTCGTGTCTGTCACCTTCCATTTTTGGCAGCCCCAGTCAACATGTCTCCAGGCTGCCTCACACTGTTGTTGTGTACAGAAGGTGACTGTCTTTGCTTACAAATTAATTTCCTCATTAGAACCACGGAGCCAGTTAAAATCCCCAGACACATTCTCTCCTATCAAGTCTTCTCCCTAATAAAAAGGGGTTAGTGAGTGAATGAAAATGACTCATCTAGTTGTTATCTTTTGTCTTTGGAATTCATGCTTTGCGAGTCTCCTTTGCAGTCCCACCAGGCGATGTTAACAAAAATACATGTGGTTGTTTTTTTGCCTGACAGCATCTTTTGCTTTTCGCCAACAGCAGAAATGGTTCAAAAATACAAAATGTGATCCTTGTTGTACAGAATGTCCTATGGTGAGATGTGTTGGGTTCGTTCCAGGACCGCAGAGGCTCCTCCAGCGTCCCACTGTGGAAGCCTGAAAAAACATGTTGTGAACAGATACTGTATGTGACCATTAAAGGATTCAGCCACACACTGCTTGAGAGCAAAAACTTCCACCCAGGCCCAACGGTCAACTTAATTTCAATTAGGCTACATCAATTACACAAACTCATAGATATCAGCTCCACAAAAATGTCAAATTTTTCATTAAACCCATGAATTATTTCCTGGCTAATCTGTGAAAATGTCCTACCACAATGTGAAAGAAAGTCTAAAAAAAAGAATGCTGGATCTACTGCTTTTTTCGGATCTGTGCCAAAAACTTAAAGGGTTTTCTTTCTTGGCCCATGTCCCATCCTTCCACCAAGTCTAATTGAAATGTGTCTTCAAGTGTTTGCCAACCAACCAATCAACCATCCCACCAGCCAACCAAATCGACCACCAAAGATCTAAATAACAAACCAACCAACCAACCAACAGTCAAAAAATTATCCACATAGGTTGTTTGTACAAGCAGCATATTAGGAACTATAGTTACATTTTGAAGTTCAGTGACCTCTACTGGGATAACTCAGGGATAACCTTGACCTTTGTAACTAATAAAAATACAATGCACCCAGCATTTAGTAAGTACAATATAGCAACATGGATTAGCTGCAAACTCATGAACCAAACAGTCCAGGTGTTGGGCTGCATGTTTAAATTCTGGCCTGCTGAATGTCATCATATGCCTCCATACAGAGAGATGAGTCTAACACAGACACGGATTTGTCTCTGTGTTTCTCACAGTGACGCCGGCGCAGACCACGATTCTGTCCTTATTTTTACCCCTCACCCCAGATTGACGCCGTCTGCTCCAGATCTCCCGTGACTCACACGCACACGCACACGCACACACGCACACGCACACGCACACGCGCACGCGCACACGCACACGCACACACACACACTGTTCTAGTTTCAGTCATCGTAGAGTTCAAATTTGGCTTCCCTTCCCTTTGTTTGTTGCTGAGCGAAAGTATCCGCCCTGCAGTGTCACAGACAATACTTTGATTCAGTCAGGATAAACATACAGCCTTGGGCTGGAGGGAACTGTGGACTTCCTGACTAAACTTATTCTCATACCTCTTTATCCTCAGAATAAGCGGGTATATGCAAGCTTTTTAACACGTGTAAACCCGCTTAAAAAGGTGATCAACACTTTTCCAATTTGTCATGAATATGCAAGAAGCTGAGAAGCTCTCTCACCTCGCTGTCTTGCCAGTGTTTCATCTAAAAATCAAAAAATTGCTGTAGCTGTTTTTTTGCATGATGTGAAAAACAATACGAACACGGACATGCTTGGCCATCATAATGTTGCGGCAGTAAAGGTGCAGCGTCTGCACTGCGATTCACTATGTTGTCATGTTTCCATCACTGCTGATAAAAACCTGTGTCTACTGCAGAGTCATTTGACCAAGAAGTGAATGCTGATTGTATCCATTCACGTTGCAGACAAAATCCAGATGTTAGCGGTTGTTAATTGGTTTTAGGACCAGTGGGAACGGGGCTTCTATAAATAACTAGACTACTGCACAAATATGAAAGATATCAAAATAATGGAAATGAGAACTCTTTTGCTTCCTGAAGATAATCAGGTTGAATTCAAATGACAGTGGGATGTTGCCATAGTGACTATTATAAGTGAGCAGTGCCCTAGTTTGTTAAAATAAAATACTCTGGTTTGTTATAGACGTATCTCTGTCAACTTTATTGAAAGAGAAAACAGGAAAAACAAACAGTTCAGTGAAATGTGAGACAGCTACCGTCCTCGTTGTCTTGTTTTACACGTGCATGTAGATTTACAGCTCGAGGGACAACGCTCAGCCAGCCGATCGATCAGATAACCTCGTCTCAGACTTCACAGCTCCACACACTCTGTGGAAACAAAGCCTTTGCTTGTGCACAATGGAAACATGCCCCAAGAATGAAGATGAAATGAATGACAGTAGGAATGAACCAGGGCATGAAAATGGATAATATTCATATATGTCATGATAACAATTTATTCCAGTTGGTTTCCCCTCCAATGACTAAAAGATAATTGGGTTAACTTGTGTGAACGCATTATCTTAAAAATACCTCGAGATAATCCTTACAAATTTGGCACAAACGTTCACTTAGAACAGATTCAATTTGGGTGGTCAAAGGTCACTTGTGCTTCATAAAACATGATATCTCGTGTCTGCCTTTAAGGAATTTCTTCAAAATTTCTTTGCAGTGATCAAAGGTCAATGTGTTGACTAAAAACGCACTGGTTGACGGAGGCAAACAAGCACAGGGATGAATTCTAGGTCAACACTTTATCTAGAATTTCTCCAGTTATGTATTTCACACTCCCAGTTCTCATGGGAACCCAACACCCAGGCAACAGAAGTCATTTCATTCAATCACTCTGACCTCTTTTCTCTGTGGACTTTTCTCTCTCTGTAACATTATCACACTACTTCCTCCTTTACTTCCAAATAGACGAGAGTCATTATTCTGATGCTGCGGTTGTTTTTCTTGGGATGACGCTGTGCCCTGGCAGCTCGGAGATGGTGGAGTCAAAACGAGCAGGGGCAGTGAGCGTTTGTTCTATTCTTCCCTTCTGCTCATATTCTGCTGTTAATAATGCTGTTGTACAGTTGCCTAAAAATGTTTCCGCTGACTCAGCCCTGCTGTTGAAAGTATCAGTGCAGCGACAACTTGCTCCTGGATGCCAGCTGTATATGTCACTTATACTTTGCTATACTTTACTTTCTGTACTCGTCTCCTGGAGGCTTACTCTCTCAGTCCAAATGGCCATGTTCTCTGTAGGAGTATTAAAAGGGTTGTGAAATGGGACAGTCCGTCCAAGCTGGAGGACATGTGTCACTCGCTTCTTGAGCACTGCTTTTTTGTTTAACTGGTCCAGCTTTCATATAAAAACCCTTGCTTGCTGGCTTTATCTTAGGTTTACAAATGCCCAATTATCCATCTCCAAGTACAAATGTTTGTTCAATTTGGCACCTGCTGCTGACAGGCATGCACTGAACTCTGAAATCTACCAGAGGGGCAGTATGTGAGAACACAAATTTCCAAATCAGGGGGTCTGGACATTCTCCAGAACTTTTCCTGTCATGACTAAAATGTCCCAAGAATGTCCATGTGAACCCATGAGAAAATACAGCCTGAAATTGTGAATTCAAAGCGAATGACTCGGCGGATACAAATATCTCAGAATGAAAAAGAGGTGCCATACACATAGAAGAGAGGATTTTTTGATGAGAAGCGTAATGGTTTACATGTCATGTCCTTCCTTGCTCTGTCCAGGCGCACCCCTCGCCTAAATGTGCCCTATAACATGTTAATAGAGCGGGTCGTCCACTTACCGGAAGTTCAGTGGTTTGATCATCATATCCTCCAGTCTTCAAGTCAAAGTGTCCTTGGGTAAGATACTGAACCCGAAATAGACCCCTAATGGCTGTTCCTGAAGTGTGTCATAGAAATAATATGATAGGATCAATGCGACGTGAACTGTCAAACCATCTGAGGCGTAGATAAGACTAGAAAGGCACCAGATAAATAAGGACCATTTACAATTTTCTAGATCTAGATCGACATTATTAAAGTCGAGTTAAAGTGGTAAAAACAACAGCTCCGCTTAAAACTATGAAGCACAACTCTGATGAAATTGCCCAGTTTCCAGTTTGTTCTATTGGATTTCTGCTTCACTGACTCATTGGTTATAAGATCTACATTGGTTTAGTAACTTCCTAGATGGATATCTTTGGCAGTGCCCAGCGCAATTCTAATGATGTCATCATTACATGCAATACATCAAGGGGGATGACGGAGTCAGCTCATTTATTTTACCGTCAAATCCCTCCTCATTATTCCTCTGTTCTTTCACAGACACTCAGCTGTAGAGAACATGGGGAAAAAAGATGGTCGGATGCAGAAGCTTGCAGAAGGCTCAAAAGCACCAAAATGAATTCAGATCTGTTTCAGTGGATGAGCTGTAGCTGTGCATTGAAGCGAAAAAACGCACCCACAATGCAGCTGTATTCATTCATTAGGAGAAGAGACCAGACTGTGTCAAAAGGTATAAGGTTAAAAAGCTGCTTGAGTAGAAAAAAAGTGAAAAAGGAGAATAACAAAGGTAAAAGTCTTACATCAAAGAGAACTTATTTAAAAAGCCGGAGTCAAAATGTTCAGGCAGAGCAGTAATTAACATGAACTCAACTCAGAGTGTTGAAGAAAATCCAGGACACACACAAAATTTAATTAGAGTCAGAAACAGCGCAAAGAATGAAAATGTTTGATGACATTCACGCTCAGAAGAAGATTCGGCAAGAAGCCAAAGACTCTCGATCAGCCCTTGGTGGCTGGCCTCAGAATAGATTCTAAA
The DNA here is from genome assembly GCF_963576545.1 of Limanda limanda. Lineage (NCBI taxonomy): Eukaryota > Metazoa > Chordata > Actinopteri > Pleuronectiformes > Pleuronectidae > Limanda > Limanda limanda. Next base: position 12,686,435 of record NC_083636.1, read on the forward strand.
TGAACCAAGGGTCTAACAAACAACAGCCTTACATCAACTGTATATGAAGATGAAAAACACTTTAACTCAAACCTAATCATTTTGACCGTCCCCTGGTGGCTGGCTGTAGTACACGTCAAATACATTTTCTCATGTTAGCTAGTTCTTATCCCACTGATATATGTCCATGTGTTCATGTTTCTGATAAGTTTGGTTTCAATTAGCTGTTTGATGCTCTATAAATGGGCTGAAACGTCATGATAGCTTAAGCTAACTTGTGAGTGGTCCAGTGCATGGGATCTGCAGGACCTCGCGTAGACTCCAACGAGGTCTTCTGTTCGAGATGGCAGCGTTTGTATCAGAAAATGTTGGCTTGATTTCTGGATAAAGGGAGGGAGTGTAGATGTGTCATCAATATTTATAAACAGTTTCGTTTCAATTCACTGAGCTTCTTGGCATCAGATAGCTAATTATTTGTGTTTTATTTATATAATACCAATGAAAAACCTACTACAGTACAGCTAGGAGAGGATGCAGCAACCCGTCTCCTGCGGATAATGTGAATATAGGAGGAGTTAAAACACTAATGCAATGCTACGTGTCGATTTCACAAGACGCATGTCTTCATGAGAATTCAGTCTCCACACTTTGATAATTGGAGGTTAATAAACAGAGCAGCATATTACGACACTCAGCAAATAATAATGTACCAGGCTCAGCACTGTGTCAGTTGCAAAGATGTAAGGTTAAAGAATTTTGATTGTCGGCAAGAAAATCCAGGTGCTTGCACAAAACCAACAGTAATTGTAATGTAATATTTTCTTCTTGGATATGGAGCGGTTTATTCTGGGGCATAATATTCCCGGAGGAAAATCATTTCTGGTTGACAGTATCTTGCTTCTCAAAGGCAGCCTGTCATTATCACAACTCATTAGACAATGATACAGAGGAAATGCACGGGACACGTTCAACCAGATGTATCATGGTAATAAGCACATCAGTCTATTGAATGATAACTACATCTGTCACTTAGTGACGGTCTAATGGCTCCACTAACCAAACAGACAGCTCATTATTGTTGTAAGTCTAATTCAGGGTTCCCACGAAATTCTATAGCCATCATTTTCCAGGATGCATCCACGACAGTGATGATCGACTGAAGCTCCTATGGGATATTGCACCATACGCTCACATGTGCCTCAGGGTGTGATGCACGTATGGTAGCATCTCTCACGTGCTGACAAAACTATGGCCGAGTGATCACAGAATAATGCAAACACACGTCATTCGATCAGTAGAGGCGCATCTCTCTCTCGTCCAAATGTCCGTGGCAACCGGAGCTGACGTCTCTTCCCTTTGCTCTGCAACACCTTTCATTTGGACACTAATGTAAAGAGCTGTTTTTTCTCACCTCTCATCTCTGGCGGGAGGTTTAGATAATCACAAGCCATCCACAGTGAGTCTTGACTGTATTTACATTTGTATTTTAATGTGGTCAAGAACTATGCGATCGCAACCTGATCATAAAAAATGCATTTTTAATGTCAGGTGTTAAAGATGTATAAGACTCCTTTGCAGAACCTGCTGTGTATGGCTACATTTATGCAGATGAGCAAGACTGCAGCTAGAAAATCTAGGTACAGATAGTAATGTTAAAGCATAAGTGTGTCTTCATTATTGTGATCACAACGATAAAGGTCAGGTATGTTAGTCTCTGTATAGGAACGCGACTTCATTAGACGTTCCTACTGGTTGTGTCTACGGGTGAGGATGAACGGTGATATTTAAATTGGAGAACTCATTGGCTTTGTTGTAAGTGATAACTGGAGGTGAACAGGGGTACTAATATTTAGTTTAATGAGTTTTATTGTATTCAAAGAAAATCATGAACCTTTTAGTCTAGATTTAGTCTAGAGTAAAATAAAGATTTAAAGGCTGATGAATATATTTCATTGTAAATTTGTTTGATGAAATTAAAACTAATGAAATGGATACTGGGGGAGAAATTTCTCCTGTGGACACACTTTGACCATAAGAATTACTTTCACCAGCCTAGAGTGTTTTTTTAAAGTTTGAAAATATTTCACAGTTACTGCCTCAGTCTCTTTATTGTAGCTTTTAATGTGAACTTGTCAAATGTTACTTTTGTCACACAAACACCAAACTGTTTAGGGAATACAGATGTTTTGTGATTATTGTGCATATTCTTTAAATTATTTGCATGTCTGTCACACCTGATCTTTTTGCTTTGCTCTTCATTGTAAGTCATATGTTGTTTAAAAGCTCGAAACACATAAATACAACACAAAAACCAACTGCACAACGGGGGAACCGGATCCTTCTTAGCAGCATGTGAGCGCACGGGATGTGATCAGACTGGAGACTTTATACTGAAGTACAGCAGGTGATTGCAATGATGAAGAACAGGTAGACTGATTGTTGGTGGACATATCCAGCCGGGAGCCTGAGCTACATGCAATAGCGCAATTCTGATTATTTAATCTAGCTGTGAATATTATCTTGAAAAATGTGGCCGACGTCAGACTGCGACGTGGACTGGTCATGGCCCTGATGTGACCCACATGAAGAAGAAGAACAACAATACGTCAGTGTGCGGACGCAGGGTACTGAAGAAAGAAGAAGTCTATAATAAACATGGAGGCCACAGAAGTGAGCGTTTAAGGTTACATTTTTCTCTTGAAGCTTTCAAACGCAGACCGGTTACGTGACGACCCCTCAAGGTTTGCTTGTACAGACGTGTCTCCCCGAGTACTTAAACCTCACTGTCCCTCCACTGACTACCTCCGTCGCAGATGTCTTTCTTTTTTTGTAGGGTGACTCCCGCCCTCCCCCGTCAGTTCAGACTGGGGTTGCATTTAAAAAAAAACGGATATGTATCTGATTTGGAACCACATACGAAAGTAGGCCACGTGGGCCCACTGTGTGCACGTAGTCAGATATTACTTAAATTGTTCTAATCCATTGTGTTTTGTATATGGCTTCTGCAAAAAGGGGAAAACAGAGTGAAACAAAAGTTTACTCAACTGCCAATTGATTTGCATGTCCCAGACTGGTTGGCAAACGGAGGAGCGTATCTTGTCTCTTATGCATAAATCAACAATGATCATCACATTATGAAAATCAGGTTGGTGAGGCGCTTCCCGCTCGCAGCCCGATAACCCAGGAGAATGCGCCTCAGTTGGAAGAATTCTTTGCTCCCTGACAAAGTAAAAAAGAAAAAATAACTCCGTTGCTGCTATTTCAGGTGCCAGGAAATGTCGGTCGCGGGGGTATAATGAGCCGAACAATAAAAGTCTCCACCGCCACGTTGCCTCATTCACTCAGTCGTGAGATGTTAACCACATTCATTGAATCGCTGTGACAACACATGGAGTTTGATGCCTTGAAAAAAGGTGACCTGCTTCCTGACGGGGCCCCTCCTGCTAAAGAAGCTCGTCCACGCCATAGGATGATGGAGATCGTAAATGTAATTCAGATAATCTTCAGTTTCCACTATCAATGAGGGAGAGCTCATGAATAATAAGTTGTGTTGCATATTTAGAGACAACCATCAGCTTCGTCTCTAAATAATGTGACTTCAGCGGGACAGGTTCGCTTTCATCTATCACCTTCTGGACGGGTGGCCGTGAACCCGAGACCCCCCCGCAACTCATTATTGATGTTTTCTAATTAGTCTTTTGGTTCTGTTTGATCCCGAATCTTATTATTCACCGCCACAGCTTCTTTAAGAGTTTGGAAATAGCAAAATCATCCCCTCTTGTTCTTCTGATTTACAGTTATTACCTGGTCTAGGCCTGGCTGGGTAATTCGGAGATGAAGATGAGAATGGAGGGTCTGTAAGTCATTTCCTGCTACCTCGTCCGTCTTCCCACATATGAAAGTAATAACTCAAGCCTGTGTCCTCGGACTGACTACGACGCGTAGCCTTCGTTAAGGCATGTTTGGTCTCAAGGTTGTCCTCGGCGCCGACTGTGAACCTGTGGTAAAAATTCATCTGCACGTATTTCAGTCAAAAGGCAGATGGCAGTTAGATAAGAGTCGAGCTCCTGAGGATGCCAAGCAGAGAAATTTACATATCAAAAAAACAAGTTGGCAACATTTCTGCTCAGGTAAAACTGTGCAACAGTGGATTTGGAGTATTTCAAGCAGACTTCATAATACAGGTATTTCTCCCATGTCATTCCACTTTGGAAATGCTATAAATAAAGCGAAGTATTGAAAGCTACCTGCAGTGAATATTGTATCTAATTCAACCATATTAAAAATGTGATTTCCCAAACTGGTATTATGATAACAAACTGTGCTAAGTGGCCAAAAAGAACATTTTGTCGAACTTTATCAGTATCCCTGTGATACAAGAAGCAAAAAGCCAAATGAATTTGTGTTTCTGGTTTTTTTTCCCCATATAATTTTGGTGTATATAGTAAGTCATAGCTCCACTTGTCAGAAGCTTGGAAAGCTTCCCCCATCTCCCTCTAATGATCCCACTAAATCTCTCTGCAGCTCGATCTCCCTGAAGTGGACAGCATCCTCAGGACCTGTAAGTAAAAAGCCTCAGACCCTGGTGCAGTGGGGCTAGTAAACATGGATGATTTGCTCCGAAACACCTTGAAACCACCTGACCTCCTCCCAGCGGCTGCAGAGGAGTGTGTGTGTGAGAAAAAGAGGACGTGAAAGAAGAGTTGCAAGCTGCCCTGGGAGATTTTTAACAAAAATGTTTGAGTATGTTTTTTGGGTGAGGTCAAGAAGAGAAGAGCATCTATCAGTGTGTGTGGGTGTGTGTGTGTGTGTTCCTGGTATTACTCATGTTGTGGGACCTAAATCTGTTTCAGCATTATTGGGGCGTGTCTTCCATATGGGGACAAAAACTCCACGGAAGTAAATGATTCCAAATTAAGGTGAGGACAAGTTTTAGGGTTTGGTTAAGGTCATTCTTGGAGCCCATTGACTATCATTTCACAGTGAATAAGTCTCTGGAGACAACAACTCATATTTTTTCGACAGTGGTGTACCGGTCCAAGACATTTCTTATCTTTTCTGTCCAGGGTTTACAGTGCAATGACATTTAAGCAATCCTTTATCTCTATTAATAGCCATCTGCATATGTGTTCTGTCTCTCTTGCTCTCCACCTGCGAGCAACCAAAGCATACTCAAATGTGAGTGGTCAAACTAGAAATGGAAACCAGAAGACTTCCTGTCCGAAAATCCTGTCCCTCGCCTGCAGACTCAGCATTTTCACATGAAGAATCTGTTTATAAAGATTATGTTTCAGTTAAAGTTATGGTTAGGTTAATGGTTAGGTAAGTAGTACCTAAGGTTCAGGTTAGAGTAAGTCTATAGGAAATCAATTTAAGTCTATGTAAAGTCCGCTCATGGAGACAGTGTGTGTGTGTGTGTCTTAGAAAAGGGCACAGGAGGGAGAGTGGATGGAAAGAGGCTTTTACTAAACTAATACTGATTGCTCACCTGGTGTATATTCTGTGAGTGTGTGTGTGTGTGTGTGTGTGTGTGTGTCCCCTCCTGTCATGTATGGTTTGATTACTCAGCCAGTGTAGTGGCGCTTAATCAAATAGTGAAGAGAGAAAAACACCTGGTCCCCTGTAATTGCATTAACTCTTTACTGGGCACGATATACAGAACACACACACACACAGACACACACATTCTGACAAGTGACTCTGGACTGATCACAGCACGGCCTCAGACAACACGCATCAGTGGTTTCATGTCAGATGAACTAAAGTATTAATTTATACCTCGGAGGATCCACTTGCGTGGCAGGAATCTGACATTTTAATAATGTACTCACTACTTCTAGCTCTTTGAGCAATTTAAACATACTCTTAGCTACTTCAACATTTTTTCAACATGTTTTGCCATCGATTGTGTTTATACATCACTCGATGCAGCCTCTTTTAACTATTCCGACCCCTAGACTTCATGTGAAGATAAACGACTCGTCTCCACTTCCTCCCACTATCCAGATATTAAGCCAAAATATCCCGATATAAACCTAAAATAACAGAAACAATCTTTGAGAGAAATTATTCAGCATGAACTCTGACTTTTTAGATTGGTCCATATCCCATCCACTATCACGGAGAGGGCAGGATTGCCTACCTATACTGCAGCCAGCCAGCAGGTGGCGATCAAGGTGCTTGAACTGTCAGATCGTCCATCTTTATACACTGTCTAAGTCTCTGACAAATTGCATTTCCTGTGGCTGCTTCACAGTAGAAGCCGCCCCACCTGAATGCTTTTAATGTGAAGGAGAAGTAATAGGATCTTCCGTGTGCAAGACAGGTAACTAATCGCAGCTTTCACCCAGCGTAAAACACGACAACAGTTAACAGAGAGGCTGTTACCAATGAGATAACGGCCCTATTTTCCTGTCAATCCCTTTTTTATTATAGGCCGCAGGAACCCAGTGCAGCAACGACAGACCACGCCACGGCTAATAAATGTGCCCGTATAAAGAAATCATTACTAACTACAAACGCGTTGACGGGCTTTTGCAGAAATAATGTCGACCATAAACGTTGGCTTTTGAGGAATGCGTTTCAAACAAGCTGATGCGGCTTTTGCTGTAAAAGCATAATGTGATGCTTCCTGCTTCTTTGTCAGGTCTGCGTAGGTAATAAAAATACTTCTATATCAAAAACGTCCTGCTGTATTTATTCCCTCTGTGTTATCTCAGCAAGTATGTGTTACCCCAGCTGCAAGAAGAGTCCGTTTTTTTCAGGAGGCGTCGCAAATTCAGTGAACCCAAGGTATTGATTAAAATTCTCTGTGAATCCAGAAAAAGTGATGAGCTGCTATAATGCCTGAGGAGCTCTGGCTGCAGGTAGCGGCAGCTCACCTCTCTGGCCAGCAGCCAGCTTCCCATCCGGGCCGTAGCCACAGAAAATCTAATACAGATGACTTCATCATTTTTGCCTTGTGACCTTTCTGGCATCCTCTTCTGCTCCACTCCCCCCCACCCACATGCACATTCCCTCCCCCTATACAACCTTCCCGACGTCTCTGCAGCTCTTTCAACGCAGTGTCTCCATCGCTGTATTTCTCTCTCACCTTGCCTCTCTTTTTCCACCACAGCTCCTCCCCTCCCTCCCTTTACCCTCCCCAAGGGCGTTATTCATTGCTAAGTTGAGCACAGCTTCAAGGTTAAGTGCCGCTGCGTGTGCTGCCGAAAAACTCTGCTGAGTTGCGCCCGGTGCTGCCTGTCGCTGCGCTCATTTGGCAGCTGCTCTGATCACATCTCATCCCACAAACCAGTCGGGCCCTTGGCTGCCGCCGCTGCAGGCGAACACGAGCGCAGGCGATCAATAGGTTTCAATATGGCTTTGCTGGCGACTGTGAATGAGACTCAATTTTATTTTGCAGTTTGTGCATTTACTAGATGAACAGATATTGATGGCAGTATTGGCAGGCGGCTGCACACACACATACTTGTGCTTGTGTCTTAGTGAGGACACTCAATGACATAATGCCCAACGTCAACAATCACAAATAAATACTTAACCGTTATCCAAACCCAAACTAAGAGGGCTATCACACCTACCGTGTTTGGTTTGGACCTTCAGAGTTTCAGTCTCGGACTTGAAACTGAAGCGACAGATTCGATTTGTTTGCAGTATAAAACAAAATGTCAGGAATGGTCAGACCTTAGACCCATTGCAGGAAGTTGAGACAGCATTAAACAATAGAAGAAGAAAAATAAATGGAAGTGGCTTGCAGGTTTGCTTTTTAGTCTTTGCTTCCGACGACATAATGTTTGAACGATGAGAATGTTCATCTATTATCTGACATATTACATATCTCCTTTTTTGGGCTTCTTAAAGCCATAAGATGGCGTTGGTTTCTGGGATATTTTGGCTTCATTTCTGGACAGTATGAGGAAGTGGAGACATGTCGTCTATCTTTATATACAGTGTATGGTCACAGCAGTTAACACTAACTGTGATCCATTATCAACTAGAAGGACGCTCTGAGAGCACATACCTCCACCAAGGCTAATGTTTTCTATTAGTTGTCTGGACTGTGGTGGCACTATTCTTCTTTGTTCTGCCATAGTTTTATATTGAGCCCGATTTCTCCTAATAACATAAGAGAGCTCTTGCTGTTTTGCTACGTTGCTGCATAGCTTTGTGCAAAGTCACTTTCTGCTTGCTCACTCGCGCTATTGTTCATAAAGATGTTATCGTCCATGCAGACCGCCAGACCTCATAGTTTCAGTTCATGTAGTTCTCTCTGTCACGCAATAACTTGTCTTTCACACGTGCAACCACGCTACTGCCAATAATTGACTGAATCCATGGGAAATGTTACATAGAAAGTGAAACAAGTCCTGGATGTGCCCATATATTCAGATCCGCACCAAAATCAAACAGGCTCCTGACTAATACCACATCCTTCCACCAAATTTGGTGGTAATCCGTAGAGTAGTTTTTGCATAATCCTGCAAAAATGCTACAACAAAATAAGACAGCCATTGTTGTGGCTGCTTGTATTTGACTGGTCTATGCGCTATAACTGTGTTTACATCAATTCAACCAGGATTTAAATAGCAAGGGTTACAACTTTAATAATTAATTCAAATTGTAGCAGTTTTTTCCCCCCCATCTGTTTGTCTGCACGTCTGTCTCGCATGGCCACAGAGCCACTTTGTAGAAACTCCAATAATAATTGTTCCAAAAAAGTTTGGAGACTGTCGCTCCCCCCAGGGCCCCGCATCCGCTCTCCCTACCTGCCTCTGCGACTGGTTAACTACTGATGCAACAAATAGGCAATCCACTCCCTGTGGCCCAGGACGGCTCTGACTCTGTAGCCTTCTGCAGCGAAGGGGGCCTTTCTACCCAGCTCACAGAAACTTCATCTGTCATAAAAAACAAAATAATATAAATTACAAGGTCAAGAGATCCAACATCCCGCAGAAGATGGATATTAAAGTAACGTTAGACTTTTTGTCTGTTCTATTCTGCTGAGAGATTGAGGAAACAGAGGCAACCATACAAAGAGATTCACAGTCTAGAAGCAGCAGTGTTCGTCTGTCGGAAACTAGCTGCACTGCTTGGGTGGAGATAAAGTTTTAAAAATCTATCTTAAAGCATTTTCCCTATGCTCTTTATTCAAATCATGGCCTAGTTTGTTTAGTGGCACAGTTTTCAGCCCAAATTGTCAAAATCGGGTTTGGCCCCGTGCCGACCAATCGAATCGCAATTTTGCAGACGAAATTTATTTTGTCTCTGACCCTTAACAACCAGCCTGAGGGCAGTTCACTGTTAACAATGAGGGAAATATAAATTTCCCATATGACAGAGGCCTCGGGAAGCAGTAAAATAATATAGAAAAATACATCATGTTTGGAGTGAGTGGCCCTCTGTGGTTGGAGGGGATATATGGTGTTGCTGATAAGGAAAAGGGAGCAGATGTGCATGAGGTGACGCATCAGGAATCAAGCTGGAAACACTGAGAACAGTTGGAAACAGGTGGAAATGTGTCGCTATGAAAACCCCAATCACTCAACGTTTGGATTTGGTCTCATCTGCTAACATGGAGAAAGCGGAATATACGACCTATTCTGTAGCCAGCCATCAGGGGAGCTGTCATGTCGTCCATCTTTATATACATTCTATGGAACTGAAAAAGTATAGATGTATCTGTATCGGAAAATATCATATTATTTGCTTTGTTGTGATCAGAGACAGATGTTTGTAATTACAGAACCAATCCAGATGTTTCCCTCTGCTTTTGTCCTTCATTAGTTTTTTTTTTTTTACATGTATTTTTATTGGTTGTTAGACAAGATGTACACTGTCACACATGTTGCAATATTTCAATTAAATTTCTTTTTGTGTCAATGTACAATGAAACAGTAGCATTTTAACAATTTACATTTTTATATTTTTATAAACCCCATCCCACCCTAACATTCCCTGTGCCACAAAAAAAAAAAAAAAAAAAAAAAAGGAGGGGGGGGGGGGGAGTTCTCCTAAGATGAAAGCGTTTGCGCTTTACGTTAACGCCCTATACTAATGAGAGGGGAGAGTGACAAGTTTGTCAAAATAGACCAGTAAAGGGTCCCAGACTTTGTTGAATTTTCCGGTTGATCCTCTAAGAAAGTATTTAACTTTTTCAATTTTTAAAAACATCATCATATCAGAAAGCCACACAGATGCCTTCGGTGGTAATTGTGATTTCCATTCCAAGAGAATTCTCCTTCGAGCAATTAGAGTGGCAAAGGCAATAACATTTTTCTTGTTAGTGGCTGTCGCAGTGTCGTTACCCCTTACCCCAAATATAGCCATTAAAGGGCTAGGTTGTAGATGTAGGCCAAAAGCAACATTCAAAATCCCAAATATTGATTTCCAAAACTCTTCCAACTTGGAGCACGTCCAGAACATATGAGCTAGGTCTGCGTTAGTGGCTTTACAGCGATCACACGTATCATCTAGTTCAGGGTATATTTTTGCAAGCCTGGCCTTACTATAGTGAGTACGGTGGAGAACTTTAAATTGAATCAGATTGAGGCGTACACAAGAAGAGGTTCCATTTACACAGCTAAGAGCTCTAACCCATGTCTCGTCTGAAATGGCTGTTCCTAATTCTTCCTCCCATTTTGTCTTGATGTCTTCGGTTGATACACTACTAAACGACATAATTGAATTATATAAATTAGAGATTTGGCCCTTCAAAGTTAAGGGAATCTTTAGTATGACATCTAAGTTTGAACTTTCCGGTAATTGAGGGAACGATGGGTTGTACGTTTGAATAAAGTGGCGTATCTGAAGATATCGGAAAAAACTGGATTTAGAAATAGAGTGTTTTTTGGCCAAATCCGTGAAAGTAGGAAAAATATTATCTATGAAAAAGTCCTTGCATGTAGTAAGACCCATAGTGTTCCATTGTATGAATGTGACATCAAGTTCAGCAGCTGGAAAAAGGTGGTTATTACATATGGGACTTAGCATAGAAAGGCCAGACAATTTAAATGTTTGCCTGAATTGTATCCAAATTCTTAGGGATGAGCGCACTACTGGGCTTGAGGAAAACTGTGATGGGGAGAGAGGAAGTTTTGTTGTTAACAGTGCAGGAAGTGATGACAGATTACAGAGCTTTGCCTCCTCACTGCACCAACCCGTGTCTGGGGCCTGAAACCAGTACATTATTTTTTGCAGATTCGCTGCCCAATAATAAACCCTGAAATTTGGGAGAGCAAGCCCACCCCCTTTTCTCGGTCTTTCAAGCAATGTTTTACGAAGTCTTGAAGATTTACCTCCCCATATGAAACTTGAGAGTAGGGCATCAAGTGAACGGAAGAAGGATTTTGGCAGGAAAACTGGGATGCTCTGGAATAAGTATAAAAATCTAGGCAACACATTCATCTTGACGCAGTTGATTTTCCCAGCCAAAGAAAGGCAAATAGCACTCCATCTCTGGAGGTCAGATTTTAGTTTCTCCATTATAGGTGTGAAGTTGGCCTTAAACAATTCAGAAAAAGAAGGGGTGATATTTATTCCCAAATACTTAAAACCTGAATGTGATATACAAAATGGCAAGTCTGTGTCTGGAATCTGCTTTGCCTTATCATTGATAGGGAAACACACACTTTTTGAATAGTTAATTCTATAACCTGAAAAACCACCAAAGTCAACCAGAATCTTCAAAAGTTCGGATTTACAGGATAGCGGGTCCGTTAAAAATATTAAGAGATCATCAGCATACAAGGAAGCTTTATATTCCATCTCCATCCTTCTAATGCCATGTATGGATGGTGTAGTTCTAAGTTTAATTGACAGGGGCTCTATCGCTAAAATGAACAGTAATGGGCTAAGTGGGCAGCCTTGACGCGTGCCCCTAGATAAAGGAAAATACTGTGAATATAATTTATTAGTGACTACTGCAGCTTTAGGAGATGAATATAATAGACGAATCCAGGACATAAATTTCGGCCCAAACCCAAATTTACCCAGTACAGCAAAAAGATATTCCCATTCTACTCTGTCGAATGCCTTCTCCGCGTCTAGGGAGACCACCACCTCTGGTCCTCCCCCAGACGCTGGAGAATGCACCACATTCAGGAGTCTACGAATGTTAATGAATGAGTGACGGCCTCTCACAAAACCGGTTTGATCATTTGAAATTATGTCTGATATTATGGTGTTTATTCGAGAGGCCAGAATTTTAGACAGTATCTTAACGTCCACGTTCAGTAAAGAAATAGGCCTATAAGAGCTGCAATCCACCGGGTCTTTACCAGGCTTCAGCAAGACTGTGATGAGAGCCTCTGTGAGGCTCTTTGGGAGAGCTGTCTGTTCAAACGAGTGCTTAAACATATTGAGAAGCAAAGGGATCAGTTTGAAGGAGAATTTTTTATAGAATTCGACTGGGAAGCCGTCCGGCCCAGGGGCCTTCCCGCACTGCATGTCCTTAATTGAGTTATCTACTTCCTGTCGGTTTAGAGGTCTTTCCAGGTTGTCCCTTTGTTCCTGTGCAATTGTTGGAGTATTCAGGGTTTCTAAAAAATTAACCATAGAAGAAGTGTCCTGAGGGAATTCTGAGGTATATAACTCAGAATAAAATGTTTTAAAGGTATTATTAATTTCTTGGGGATCAATTGTCAATTCTTGAGGTGTTTTCCTAATTGTTGATATGAGTTGGGCAGACGACTTAGCCTTTAACTGGTGAGCAAGTAGGCGTCCTGCCTTCTCCCCATGTTCATAAAAGAATGCTCGTGATCTTGACAAGTTATGTTCAGTCTTTCCAGTAGATAATAAATACACGACAACAGTTAACAGTTGTTGGAGTTGTTGAGTACTGATGATCAATTTTAAGAATAGAATCAATGAGCTCCTCCTGTCTTTGTTTTCTTTTTTTATTACGTGAAGCCGAAAATGATATTATTTGTCCCCTCAGTACGACTTTTAATGTTTCCCATAGTATGGATGGTGATATGGAGTCATTCTGATTGGTTAAAATGAAATCATCTATTGCTTTAGACATGAACTGACAAAAATCTGCATCTGAAAGTAATGCCGTGTTAAGTCTCCAAGCTGGCCTTGGTGGGCAATTAAGTGTAAAGCCAATATCAAGGATGACGGGTGCATGATCAGATTCTACAATAGCAGAGTAGTCTACAGATTTCACTGAGGGAAGAAGACGCCTATCAATGAAAAAATAGTCTATTCTTGAATAAGACTGATGAACATGTGAAAAACAAGAGAATTCCTTTTTGTTTGGATTCAAAAATCTCCATGGGTCAATACAGCCAAGGTGCGTCATAAGACTTAAAAGAGCTCTGGACATTTTGGATGAAGGTGCAGATTTGGGACTTGACCGGTCCATGGCTGTGTCCATCACGCAGTTCATATCACCGCCAAATATTAGATGATGAGTATTTAAATCTGGTAATAAGGTGATTATCTTCCTGAAAAAATCTGCATCATCCCAGTTGGGGGCGTAAATACTAACCAAAACCACCGGGGTGTGATAGAGACGACCTGATACTATAACATAACGTCCCTGGGGATCTGAAATTATTTTTGAAGCAGTGAAGAGTACTTTTTTATGGATTATAATTGCAGCACCTCTAACTCTGTTACTAAAGGTTGAATGGTACACCTGACCTATCCAGGCCTTTCTAAGCAAAACTTGATCCTGTACTCGTAGGTGCGTTTCCTGCAGAAATGCAATTTCAGTGTGCAACCGTTTTAAATGTGAAAAAATTTGCGCCCTTTTCACTGGGCCATTCATGCCTCTGACATTCCAGCTAACAAAACGTACTGCAGGCCCTCCAGCTAAAGTTGTGTTTGTTCTATTCATAGCTTAATAAACAAGCGGATTGGGTAATGATACGGCTGAAATGGATGGTGCTGTATAGCCAGATCGGGAGAATATAAAATGGAGAACAACGGGAGAAAAAAAAAAATAAGAAAATAAAATAAGAAAATAAATAAATGAAAAAAAAAAAAAAATACCCACCCTGGAACATGTGTAAACTCTAGGTTCGTTCTCTGAACAGTAACGAACCGCAGCTATCTTACTGTGACTATGCTTCCAATAGCCCATGCGTTTTCCCCCTTACACAATGGTCCCCACTCTCACTTTAACAAGTATACACATTCAGCGCATTGACTCTGAACAGAGATTAATAACATTGTAGTTCCCAGTCAACATAAACAACCGCCATTATTGTAACTAGTAGGCAGGCTAACTTAGCATTATTCGAACTACTGCATAGACAGGATAGATGGCTAAATGATAAATAAATGCATCTGAACCATAGGATCTGAACAAATAGTCTAGGAAAGTAGTTTTGCTTGGGCTACGCCCCTCTCAGGCTGCAACGTTAGCCAGTTGACAACAAACATTCTGCTATCGATTATGAAAGTGATACAGACTGACACTAGCTTCACTTAAACTGTAACAGCTCAAATTAACCAACCTTCAAACTTATTGATCACTTCAGCTCGATGGAATTCTGTCGGTCTCAGATTAGCCCATTTAAGTCAGAATCAGTCAATTGGTCCGGCAACCCGACGGTCATAGAACACCTTGGCAGCTTCTGGTGAGTGGAAAAAGAGAGTCTCATCCTCAAACTGAACTCGGAGGCGTGCGGGATGCAGCAGGCTGAATCGTATCTTCTTCTCATAGAGGAGCTGCTTGACGTTTTTAAATGCAGCGCGTTTCTTCGCCAGGCCCGCAGACATGTCCGGGTAGATCCTCAGTTTGGAGCCGTTAAACTCCACGTCGTGCGTCCGGGCCCACCGCAATGCCTTTTCTTTCACCTGGAAACGATGGAAACACACCACAAAGGGACGGGGCGGCTGTCCTTCTCGAGGTCTTTGGCCGGGAGAACGATGAGCCCGCTCCAACTCCGGTGGGTTTTCAAAAACCTCTTCGCCCATTGCTTTCATTAGCAGGTCGGATACAAACTTGACGGTGTACTGGCCCTTCGCGCTGTCCTCCGGGACGTTCAGGATTCTCAGGTTTGCTCTGCGAGAGCGGTTCTCCAGGTCATCCACGCGTTCGAGCAGTGTGGCATTTTGCTCCTCTAGCAGTTTTATTTTCCCGTCCGCTGTGAAAATCGCACTGAAGTTATCCCCAGCCAGAACTTCGGTTGCGCTTAGCCGTGCTTGAAAGCCAGTAACAGTCTCTGTCAGTGCATTCACGGAGGCAATTGACTCTTGAATCAAAGCAGAGATGTCCTCCCTGAGAGAAGACCGTTGTTTCGACAACTCGGCTACAAGCTGGCTCACGGAAACAGCCTCGGCGTTTGCAGTCGTTCCACCACCGTGTGGGCTAGCACTAGCCATAGCAGCTACCTTGCTAGCAACACTAGTTCGGGTTGTTGGCGCAGCACACAGCGGCGGCGCACTGGTCGGCTTATTCTTACTCATCTCGCCAAAGTTGGTGGCCTTTTGTCTGTCTTAGACTGATTTAAGCAGTTGGATGCCCTGAGCGGCGTTTTTAAAGGTTAATATTGATAAGTTAGGTGGGGAGCTCTGCCTTCGCGCGTCCTACCCCTGCATGGCCAAACCCTCCTTCATTAGTTAGTGATATTTTTGTCTCGTAACTTTTTTAAAAATGATTTGATTTGCTCGGTCTGTTTCACCCTCACGCGGCCTTCACGGTGAAGAGGAGGAGTAACGTTTTGTCCGAATGATAAAACAGATGTTGATGATGATGCTGTTATAGGAGCTGACACAGCAGATATAGCATCTCTCTCCATAATTTAAAACAGAGAGGACAATCAGCCTCTGCTTAATCAGCCATTTAACCACTCACCCTTAAATGTAGTGGA
This sequence comes from Limanda limanda, assembly GCF_963576545.1. Lineage (NCBI taxonomy): Eukaryota > Metazoa > Chordata > Actinopteri > Pleuronectiformes > Pleuronectidae > Limanda > Limanda limanda. The sequence continues at coordinate 12,702,238 of NC_083636.1, forward strand.
GTAAAAAAAAAAAAGCTCTTTGTGAGTGTACTGCCTCCATCAGTGAGATCGTTCTCGGAAAAAATCAGCGCAGTCAAGCCTTTAAGTATCGACTCAAAGGACAAATACTTTAATGTTTTAAAAAATTCAACTGATCCCGAGCCGCAGCCGCCTCCTAACCCACTGCAGTTCCAGGCCCCTTCATACTTCCAAGGATTCTTTGCATAATTTGTCGTGATTGGTCGTGATTTGTCAAGCAGAACCCTGGGCGGCTGACGAGCATGGCGCGGTGTAGTTGAAAATGTCAAGGCGGGTCAATCAGCGCACCGTCAAACGAAAGGTACCAATTACCTTCTGACCAATCACACGAAATGCGGGTTTGCATGCAGATTATTTGTATTTTTATTGATTTAAGTATTTATTTAGCAAAAAAAAGCCGCAGACCGGCTGTTGTTTGAGGGAGCGACGGGTTCCTTTGTCTCGCTGCAATATCTCAGCACAGCTGTTTGGCTACTCGGATAGAAAGAGTGATAAATATTTAGCTTTGTCATGTTGCTGCTCTGAATCAGAGCCCCCTGTGGGAGAAAAAAAACAACATGACAGAGTGCATTATTCATCACATCAAAGCGCTAATGAATTTGATGATGTGCAGGAGGAGAGCGCAACAGAACAAGAAGGTGAAATGTGGGGAAATCGTGGCGACGGCGTCTCGCTCACGGAGGCCACTTTATCATGCTGTCGTAAATAAAAAACAAAAAAAACTCTATTACGAGGACTGCCAGGGGTTTTCTGCACGTATAAATCACTGCGCTAATATGAGCGTAGCATGGTGGCTGAGCAGGGGCGACTAAC